>NC_059357.1:41964189-42296689 GCF_019703515.2 Myxocyprinus asiaticus
AAGAATAAATAAATAATAGTCTGTATAATAGTTTTATTAACAGTTGTTAATAAAAATGAAGAACAAAGAAACAAAATACACAATAGCACAAAGCATAGAACAAAGACATTTTCCCCTTTTTGGTGTAACTTCTTAGGTCTTTTTACAAGTGATCAGATGATATGGGTGTATATATATATATATATATATATATATACACACACACACACACACACACACACACACACACACACATACACACACAGTTGCATTCAAAATTATTCAACCCCTCTGACCATTAATGCATTCTGGTGATGTGAATTAAATCAACTAAAACCTCAGTAAACAGTCAAAGTAAGTTTTTAATACACATTTGAGTGATTTTGAGAACAAAGAGTTCAGTTTACCCAAATCCTAAAATGGAGCATCCTTTACCCTTAATAACATTCAAATAAATGTTTCAGGTAAGTGTTCTCAGGCTTCGGACAACTCTCTATTGGAATTTCACACATTTCTCATGAGCAAAAGCTTCCAGCTCATTGACATTCTTTGGTTTCTGTGCTGCCACTGCTTCCTTGAAATCCCTACAAAGATTTTCAATGGGATTTTAATGATGGACTGAAAGGGCCATTCCAAGACATTCCAGGACCCATCCCTGAACCAGTTTTTAGACAACTTGGATGTATCCTTGGTGTTATTGTCTTGCTGGAGAGTCCAGTGATCACAGAGCTTCAATTTACACACTGAAGGCATCACATTTTTGCCAAAAATGCCTGATACCTGAAAGAATCCATGGTGTCAGTCACATAGTCAGGATAGCCATTTCCTGTAGCCGCAAAACACCCATTTTGATTGCATCTATATATACTGAATATATATAATATATATATATATATATATATATATATATGTGTGTGTACTGAAGAAAGACTGATATCATTAGTTTTTAAAAAAAAGATATTTTGCTGAAGTATTAGTACTATTAAAATCCCTATGCTGTGATAATGCAGTCTTATTTCAGTTTGAGGAAGTGGTTGTATGCCTCTGAATGAATGCAAGATTGTTTTTGTTTCGGTTGAGGCAGAATGTATTAAGCTCTGTAACCACTGCAGCTGAGACTCCAGGGCCTAAAGTCATGAGTTTGGACCTGCCTGCATTCAGAGGAACGTGCTGATCTGCCCTACTCCCTCCTCTCAGCAGCACAGGAGTTGTTATTGTCCCACCCTTGCCTCCACTCTTTAGAGACAGTTGAAAGTCCCTCCAGTCTCAAACGGGTCCTCTGAGATCTGTCTGTAGGTCACATTTACGACATGCTCGGCACACACGGTTATGAATGTCCTTGAAGAGGGAGTTTCATAGCAAAACACTCCTCCTTCACCAGCATGTGCTGTTCGAAGCCGCTCACCGAGATCGAGATTATTTGCGCTGACAGACTCTGCTAATCAAAGTTAAGCCTTTTCGGCATAATGTTGATTACCTCGGAACATAATTTTGACTAGTTACTCAGGTTTTTTTTTTTATGCACTTACAATGGAAGTACATGGGGCCAGGCAATACACTTTAAAATACATACACTTCAAAAGTATAACCACAAAATTTAAACATTATGCTCGTTCGCTTGAGATTAGTGTGTTAAAATCGCTTACTGACCTTGTCTATGTTAAGTTGTATCTAATCTTTCAATTTCAATATCGTGACCATGTAACACTCTGATAAATGTGGTAACTTTTACGTCATGAGTGCAAGGAAAGGTACAGTTCACATGGAGCAAACTATATGCACAGGAATCACATCGGTAATTCATAAACAGATGTTCATCCGCCTAGAAAAGTAGTCCCACCTCAGAAAGGACGATTTAGATAACTTTACAGCTCAAATAATAAACAAGTTTTACTAAAGAATTCATACATGTGCTCAAATGAAAATATGAGCTTCACGTTTCTGCATTAAAACCCTCTGGAATGTCTTGCCCCATAGACTTCCATTGTAAGTGCATTACTGTAAATTTTTAGCGCTGTTTTAGAAAAAAAACTGAGGAACGATTTGACGTTATTTTAAGCAGCTTGTTTCTGGAAAGTGCTCTGCATTATTAGAAAGCATATCAGCTACTGTCATTCCATGCAATGTTAAAAATCCTATGGAATTCCTTTCCCCATAGACTTTCATTGTAAGTGCATTACTATGTATCGGACAAGGTCTCTGCTTAAGGGAAAGGAGGAGGCGGGAACCGGCTGATCAGTCAACGTAAACTTTTAAAAACACAAAGGAACTTAAACATAACATAAAACACACAGACAGCGTGGCCGCGTGCATCTCTCTCTCTCTCTTGAACTGGCATCCCCGACTCCTCTTTATCCCTCTCCCGGCTGATTGGGCTGTTTCATAGACGGGCGTCCATTGTTACGGCCCGGCTACGCCCTCCTCCTCGTCACATACCCCTAACGCCCGATTCAGGCCAGGGAAACCTCCGGCTTGACTTACTACTTCCCTTCCTGGAGGGGAGGTGTTGCCATTTCGGCCATCCTTCCGTCGGCTGGTCTTCCCCGCCTCCTGGGAATCTGAGTAGGACGAGGGGAGGGACAGGGGAGAGGGAAAGAGCGAGCGGGAGAGACAGAGAGCGAGAGGAGAGAGAGAAAAACTGGTTTGCCGATCCCTGAACACGCTGTCGACTGGTCCTCAGACAGCTGTGCAGCAGTTCTCCGCGACGCCGGGCGATGGCACTGGATCCCGCCTCCCAGCAGACATCAGCGGCTCCTCCGCCTTCTGGAGGCCGGCAGCGGCTTGTGACGAGGAGGAGGTGCCAGTTAGAGAGAGAGAGAGAGAGACAAACGTGGCCACTGTGTGCGCACGCATGTGTCTGTGCCCAGCCGATTCCCGCCGCCTCCTTTCCCTTAAGCAGAGAACTTACCTGTTATACTGGTGCCGAAACCTGGTAAGGAGGAGGGATGCGCGGTCGTGGAGTCCTCGCTGCTGCCATCTGCTGGGAAGCGGAGTCGCCGCTGCCAGCCGCCAGGGAGCAGAGCGGAGTCACCGCTGCCGGCCGCCAGGGCAGGAGCGTTTGTCGTCCGCCAGAGGGCGATGGAGTGGCAGAGGACGGGTGAATGAGTTTTTCTCTCCTCTCTCTCTCTCTCTCTGTCTCTCCCCCTCGCTCTTTCCCTCTCCCCTCTTCCTCCCCTCGTCTCTCCCAGGGCTTCAGAGAAACGGGGAATACCTGTCAGCAGAAGGATGGCCGGAAGGGCAACACCTCCCCTCCAGGAAGGGAGGGGAGGTGAGTACGACACGCCTGACGTTTCCCCCGCCTGAATCGGGCAGTGGAGAAATGTGACGAGGAGGAGGGTGTGGCTGGTCCGTGAGAAGGCACGCCCCGGCCCACACTGAATTGTCCTAATCAGCCAGAAGAGGGATAAAGAGGAGCCGGAAATGCCAGCTCGAGAGAGAGAGAGAGAGAGAGAGAGAGACGCATGCGGCCATGCTGTCTGTGTGTTTTATTTTATGTTTAAATTCCTTTTGTGTTTTTTTGTTTTTTTCTGTTTTGTTTTTTTTCAATTTGGAATGCCCAATTCCCAATGTGCTTTTTTAAGTCCTCGAGGTCGCGTAGTGATTCGGCGTAGTCCGGGTGGCGGAGGACGAATCCCAGTTGCCTCCTCGTTTGAGACCGTCAACCCGCGGATCTTATCACGTGGCTTGTTGAGCACGTTGCCATGGAGACATAGCGCTTGTGGAGGCTTCACGGCATCCACCGCGGCAACCACGCTCAACTCACAACGCGCCCCACCGAGAACGAACCACATTGTAGCGACCACGAGGAGTTTACCCCATGTGACTCTACCCTCCCTAGCAACAGGGCCAATTTGGTTGCTTAGGAGACCTGGCTGGAGTCACTCAGCATGCCCTGGGATTCAAACTAGCGAGCTAGCGAACTCCAGGGGTGGTAGCCAAATTCCTTTTGTGTTTTTAAAAGTTTACGTTAACTGCACATCCGGTTCCCGCCTCCTCCTTTCCCTTAAGCAGAGACCTTACCCGTTACATACTGCAAATGCAATTTTAGCACCATTTTAGAGGAAATACTGAGGGACGAGTCAAGTTTTTTTAAGTAGCTTGTTACTGGAAAACACGCTACACCATTTGAAAAGAGCTGAGCTATTGTCACACTACTCAAAATTGTAAAAAAAAAAAAAAAAATCGCTGGAATGCCTTGCCCCATAGATTTCCATTGTAAGTGCATTCCTGAAAATGCAAAAAACAATATATATATTTTATTTTATTTTTTTTAATTTAGCACTATTTTAGAAATAAAATTGGACGTTATTTTAAGTAGCTTGTAACTGAAAAGTGCACTGCACTAATAGAAAGCATCTGAGCTACGGTCACGTAACCAGTTACTGAATAAAACGCATATCTGAACTCTTAACCTGGGCAGTACTCGATACTCATTGCAATTTATTCTTTTGTGTGTGTGTGTGTGTGTGTGTGTGTGTGTGTGTGTAAAATTCACTTTCATAAATCTTAAAATAATTATTCACAAATTATGTTTGACAGTATGGCATACAATAAAATTGCAGTAGGGAACATATAGTATACACATAGTAGTCTGAATATAATTATAACTAAATGTTAAACTGCTAATATTAGCAATGCACCTTAATACTGTGATACCGTAATACTGTGGGTTTATTTGTGTGACTGTTATTATACCATAAAACGCTCATCCCGTTACACCCTTAGTTACAATTTACGAAATGGTGTTTGTGTCAACATTGAGGAGGCCTACAACAACAGCTACATCTGGCTGCTTTATCCTCAATTCATTATGTAGTTCTGACCTTTTCCGTGTTTATATTCACACTGAGGCTGCAGTAAGAATGGTCTATTAAACAGACCAATGGGTGGATGTGTCTTTGTCCCTTTGGCATCATGGCTGCTATAGCTAAATAAAGCTTTATATACTCTTGCGAAGGCAGACTCTTCCTAGTTTTATAACAGTCACCTGATGTGTGTGTGTGTGTGTGTGTGTGTGTGTTGTGGTTATTAAAGGAAAAGTTACCAGGATCTGGAATGGCTGTTAATTATGTGGCCTGGTTTCTACCTTAACACACATATGGCTGAGAGAGGATATGTCCACCAGAAGGCAATGTGGCCTTTTGTTTAAGAGGTCTGAGTCCTTCTCATAACTTCTTATCTGGATTTTAATTTATATGCATCTGTTAAAAGACGTCTGACATAAGGTTTATGGCAGGGAAGGTGTACTTGAACAGGTCTGAATAAATTTAAAGGGGATGTGTCATGAAAATAGAGTTGATGTACTTGTAGACATACTTTTTTTTTTTTCCTCCCCTTTTCTCCCCAATTTGGAATGCCCAATTCCCAATGCGCTCTAAGTCCTCATGGTGGCGTAGTGACTCGCCTCAATCCGGGTGGTGGAGGATGAATCTCAGTTGCCTCTGCGTCTGAGACGTCAGTCCGTCCATCTTATCACGTGGCTTGTTGAGCGCATTACCACGGAGACATAGCGCGTGTGGAGGCTTCACACTATTCTCCGCGGCTTCCACGCACAACTCACCACGCGCCCCACTGAGAGTGAGAACCACATTATAGCGACCATGAGGAGGTTACCCCATGCGACTCTACCCTCCTTAGCAACCGGGCCATTTTGGTTGCGTAGGAGACCTGGCTGGAGTCACACAGCACATCCTGGATTCGAACTCGTGACTCCAGGGGTGGTAGTCAGCGTCTGTACTCGCTGAGCTACCCAGGCCCCAAGTAGACAACCTTTAACATTCTCTCCACAGTCCACTCAGACCATTTATTGAAACTAGGCAGCAGATTTTTTTTTTTTTTTCTAAAAATTGCCATAGTCGTATATTGATATGAAATATTAATATGTGAATGCCCAAATTTACATACCAACTCCAGTATTCATGTGAATCTCACAAAACCTTTCAAGAACAAGGCTTATATTTCATTCCAAAATAAAAAGAGAGAATTTATATTTTGTTAAAAAAAATTAAGTATATTTCAGGATCATTAAGACATAATTTTCATGTAACTAAGCACATTTTTTATCCCAGTGTTCTTTGGTTAGCCTCTCACAACAGAGGGAATTTACATATAGACGTCTTAAAGGCCTAACTTTTTAAACGGACAGGAAATAATAGTATTTTTGGAAAATAAACTTTAAATGCAGTCATGAAACTATCTACAAGATAAAGGGGCCTTTGATCATGTTATCTGTTAAGTCTAGTGTACATTACACAACTCCAGCTCGTTTCCTTTGATGTTTTGAGTCGGCGACTGGTCCGCAACTAGAAGTCTCAGATGTCATGACGAACGGTCTTATAGTGTGCACTCTCCTGCGACATACCGGGACTAGTCGCAAATGCTACGATGGATTTCAAACTAGCTTGATATATAGGCGTCTTGTCAAGTTTTGCGCACTGTCCCGATGAGCAAGAGACCGACAGTGAGCCACAGCCAATGAAATACAAAGAGAGCGTACCCGCTGTCTCCCTACCCGCTGTCTTTTATTATTTTCAGTGGTTTTACTTTTTTTTTTCTTCGCAAATACAGTAAGAGCAAAAATGGGCGAGAGCCTTACTTTCATGTTTGTTGACATGTTATCAAGAATAAACTGTTTAAGTTTGTGAATTAATTTAATTATCTTAATTATAAAATGCATTTTGGCTGATCCTTTTGAAATGGGACAACGCTAAAGGCAGCTGTAATGGCCGTTTTTGCCCGTTTTGTATGGATTTAAAGGTAAATAAGTGTACGATCAGTGCATGAACATGCAAAAAATAGACAAAGATATGAGAAGCATGCACATTAGATGCTAAATTATAGGTACTGCACTAAAATAACTCTGCTCTAAATGTCATGTTTGCGTATAGAGAAACTGCGACGTGTTTAGCGCTTTTTCTTTTAATTTTTTGGCTCTTTATTATTATTCAGTAAAACACAGATGTAATTATTGATGTATGTCGTTATGAAATCGAAATCCAAACACGAGTGGTCAAAAGAGAAGAACAGGTGTAACAGTGATGTCTTGCTTGTGCACTTGTAATTGGATCACCCAAAACGCATCTTAATACCAGTGTACACATTGCCTCAGTCGGGGACGAATGGTCATGTAGTTGATACACCCAGTCTGCGATCTGTCGTGTACTCTGCGCACCAGCACGACAGAAAACAAGACTGTTAATCGAAGGGCTCCGACTGCAATTCTTTTATAGGCTTTAGCCAATCGTCTCTGATACTTTATGGCCAAATCTGATTGATCCTTTGACATGTAATCTGTTAGCCAATCAACTTGCATACTAGATGTCTAAGATTTAAATTGCATCAGTTGTTTGCAGGTTAGCTGGTTTCACTGAAGCGTGCTACCAGAGTTTTCTCTCTGAAACCCTCCTCCTCCCCAGAACCACTTGTCTAGATCTGCTTAAAAGACATTGTATATATTTCTAATTGTGCAGCAGCAACATGTCTTGCATGAAGTTGATAATGTTTGTCTTTGTTTGTGTTTAGATGTGTACTCCACGCAACACCCCAGCCACGCCACCCAACTTCCCCGATGCCATCACCATGTTCTCAAAGCTGCGGGCATCTGAATGCACAGGCGGCAGCGGTGGTGGAACCTCCGCCCAGGTGTCTATGGCTTGCTCTCCACCCCCTCACTCCTCCACACAGGGATTTGGCTCATTCTGGGCGTCATCGCCCCCCAGCCACCAGCCCATCTGGCTACCCCCGTCCTCGCCCACGGGCCACCACACACTCCATCACCACCACCATCACATGCACCAGCCGCCCATGTGGCCGCCCGTCTCCCAACCCGCCAATGGCCAGCAAACACCTGTCATTTCAGCCCTGCATGGCCAGAGATGAGACTCTACGTTTGGGGTTGAACCAAGGAGGGCCAGAGGTGTAAATTTGGGCGTTGGTGCAGTTTAACAGGTTGGGACATGAGCAGTGGGAATTGAAAGACTTTGGATTGCCAAGGGGAAAGGCATGGTACTCTTTCTTTCTGTTTTCTAAAAAAAAAATAAACAATCGCTCTTCTTTTGGAGATCTTGTTTTGTTCTTTTTAACTACTGTCAATTTCATTTCTGTCCAAGCCTGGGAAGAACCACTATAAAAATATTATGGAAGTTATAAAGAGGTGGTGGAGCTTCAGAGGCCCAGAGAAGCCTGAGAATTTTTCATTTTCCGCTATCCAACACCGGAAGAAAGCCACGGAGCCAACTGTGCACAAACAGGGCAATTTTATGAAAGTTTGTGCATAAGTGTGGCCGGTCTTCTGTTCTTTGGCACTATACTCTGACCTATCCTCTGTAGCGCTGTGTCGGCAACAAACAATTGCAATAAACGGCTGCACCAGAAGGACATTTCTGTAGAGATATTGTCTTTTGAATTCTTAATGATGCCATTATATGACGAAATATCACCTCATATGTTTGTTCAAGATGCACATTTTCAACGGGTGTATGGTCTCAGACATAGCTGTGATACTAAGTTGAATTTATCTTGAATCAAAAAACTAGCTGAGAAGTGGAAAAGTTATACAAATGAGTGAATGTAAAGAGTTTGCAATAATTTTGGGGAGAATTGATTCAAATCAGCCCAGACATCACAACACTGTTTCATTTGGTTATTTACTATGAATGCAAAGTTGTTTTATTTTTGCTTGATAAATTCCCACCTTTTAGCATGTATGCAGTTGCAAAATTTCATGGGGAAATACTGTAAAGATTGAAGAATCTTAAGTCATTTTTCCAGTAATTATAACTAAACATCCTTAAAACATGATAATTTTACTAGCAAATTTGTGTAAAAATAAGCCTTTCAGAGAAATTTCTGACCCCGTTTCCTAAATTTTGTTATATTTATGCTTATAATAAGAGAAAAACTTAACCCGAGATACATTCTCTGAAAACAAGTTTTAATACTTTATGTAATTTTGCTTCTTAAAGGAATATTGTGGGTTCAATACAAGTTAAGCTCAATCGACAGCATTTGTGGCATAATGTTGATTACCACAAAAATTAATTTTGACTCGTCCCTCCTTTTCATAAAAAAAAAAGCTAAAATATTGGTTCCAGAGAGGCAATTACAATGGAAATGGGGCCAATTTTTTAACATTTAAAACACTCACTTTTTTTAAAAGTATAGACACAAGACATAAATGATGTGTAAAAATTATTTTAGTATGATAGTCACTTACTGACCTTTTCTGTGTAAAGTTATAGCCAATTTTACAGCTTCGTTACCATGATGATGTAATGTCAACAAACCTTGACTGTAAAAATGATTTAAACAACTTTACAGCTCAAATAATACACAAGTTTTAATAGAAGAATTAATGCAAGTGCTTTTATAAAATTATAAGCTTCACATTTAGGTGTTTAAACCCTCCAAAAATTGGCCCCATTCACTTCCATTGTCCCCAGAAGTGTCTCTCTGTAACCCAGATTTTTGCTTTTTTTTTTTTAAAGAAGAGGAGGAACGAGTCTAAACTAATTTTTGTGCTAATCAACGTTATGCCACAAATGCTGTCAATTGAGCTTAACTTGTATTGAACCCAGAACATTCCTTTAAGTAAATCATGTTATAAGGAGTTTCAGGTATTTTTATTGCATTGATTTAAGTGTTGTTGTTTTTTTACCCTAGGAAACTAAAAATACTAGTGCACTCTTTTAAAGCTATGAAAGGTCTAATGTTAGGAGGTCACAAGCTCTTTGGATCCACACAACCGGCAGAGTAAAGCTCGGCTCCACCTACCTCTGCTCCAGCCGTGGCCTGATCGTACCTCTCGGTGGCTGAATGAGCTCTTTGTGTGAGCTGTAGCGATGGAGGGCTCAAATACCTCATGATCATTGTTGAACTAGGTTTCTGAAACTTATCAGACTTGGCTCAGACATCTTGGTGGAAGAGGACCGTTCTAGTATCATTTACTGACATTTGTGTCCTATGACCCCAGATTAGAACATTGATTGCCAGTGGGATTTTGATGACATTTCTTGTTTTATTTTTGCATGATGTCACCTTCCCTTCATATGTTCATTTAAGACAATCAGTGTTGAGGTCATGCAGATTAGTTATTTGTTATAGACCTTAGTCAGAGTGGACCATGTTTGATTTGAAGCAAATGAAAATGAGGCTTTAAGGAGTAATGTACAGTCTGTTCAATGTTTCGTACTGTTGTGTACCTTGGTGTCGGTTATTAAGATGACAAACCATTTAAAACATGTCCAAAAAATTCCAGTAGACAAATACTGGAAAACATGAAAATATGGCATGAATCCCATCAGCCTTCATTCATGTAACATGAGCACATTTAAAAGGTGTAAAGATTTTGTGAAAATTTCACACATTCGTTTTTGTTTAATAAATAAGGCCTATTGTTTATAAAAATAATTCATACATAAATTGTCGCATTGAATTGAAACATAAGAAGAATTAATTTGGTGTAAGTTGCACACAAAAAAAAAAAAATTATTGCGTAAATTGTGTTGAACTGCAACGCAAGCAAAACTAATTTGTTTAAATGGTTTATAAATCTGTTGTTTTTCCGAAGCGATTTACACATTCGTTCTTTTTGTGTTTCATGAATGTGGCCTACTGAACTGGCGCATTGAATTGAAACGAGCAGAATGAATTTTGTGTAAATTGTATGTATAATAAAAATAAATAAATAAATAACGTTCTTTTTGTAAATTGTTGCATTGAACTACAACACAAGCAAAACAAATGTATGTAAATTGTTCGTAAATCTATACTTGGTGATTTTGCAAATGCTTTACACACATTCGTTCTTTTTGTGTTTCATGAATTTGGCCTATTGTTCGTAACAACCATTTATAAAACCATTCTTAAATAAATTGCTGCATTGAATTGAAAAATGAGCAGAATGAATTTGGATGTAAAGGGTATGTGAAAACCGTTCTTTGTTTAAATTTTCGTACTGAACTGCAACACAAGCAAAACAAGTTTGTGTAAATCTATTCTTGGTGGTTTTGCGAACGTTTTACACAAATTCGCTCTCTTCGTGTTTCATGAGTGTGGCCTCTTTAATTAATTGCCACATTGAATTGAAAAATTAGCTAAACGAATTTCGGTGTAAATTGTACGTAAAAATAATCTTGAATAATTTGTTGCATTGAATTACATTGAATTGCGAATTTATGTAAATTGATCATTAAACCTTTTTTTTTTCTCCCAATTTCTCCAAATGCCCAATTCCCAATGCGCTCTAAGTCCTCATGGTAGCATAGTGACTCACCTCAATCTGGGTGGTGGAGGACAAATCTCAGCTGCCTCTGCGTCTGAGACCGTCAACCTGTGCATCTTATCACATGGCTTGTTGAGTGCATTACCGTGGAAATATACCCCACCGAGAGCAAACCATATTATAGCGATCACAAGGAGGTTACCCCATGTGACTCGACCCTCCCTAGCAACCAGGCCAAATTGGTTGCTTAGGAGACCTGGCTGGAGTCACTCAGCACGCCCTGGGATTCAAACTAGCGAACTCCAGGGGTGGTAGCCAGCGTCTTTACCACTGAGCTACCCAGGCCCGCTTGTTAAACCATTCTTGTGAAAGAATTGTTGCGTTGGATTGAAACACTTGTAAACAATTTTCAGAGAATTTCGTTGTACTTGTGCTTCAATTAAATGCGCCAATTTACGAAAGAATAGTTTTACGAAAGTTTTACAAAGATATTTTTTCTCATTTCAGTCGAATGTGTAAATTTATGCAAGAATGGTTTTATGAAGGATTTAGAAAGAAATTTGTTATGTTTCAAATTAATGCGTCAGTTTACACAAGAATGGGTTCACGAATGATTTACATAGAAATTAGTTTTACTTGTGTTTCAGTTCAGTGTGCCAATTGGTGCAAGAATGGTTTTCCAAAGAATTTACACAGAAATTTGTTCTGCTCGTGTTTCGTGAATTGTAAATCTATACTTCACAGCCTCTATTTAATTTGCGTCAAATTAATCATGTACTCTGACTAAGATCTATTGAGGAATGATTTTGAACATTAGCTATTTTCATTTAAGCATAGACGTCTAAAAGATATGGTTGCCTGCGTTTTATGCCCCCGAAACAAATAGAAAATATGAAGGAATGCGTATTTTTTGGAAACAACAACCGAATGATATTGCAGGTCTTTAGTTGCATCTGGTAGACCAACAGAAAGAAACCTCTTGGTCTACAAAGGACGAAAATAAGTGTTGTGGGCATCTGCTGGGATTATTTCGGTGTCGCATTCTGCATTGGTGCAAGAGCTGAGAATCTGAACTCCATCTAGATAATCTCACAAACGGCAATCGCTCAACATCTCCAGCTGCCAAACCTGTGCCTTGAGGCTTGAACGGTGTCCATTTTATTCAGCTGTTGCTCTGTAAGAATAGGGCTTGGGCTGAAGTCCCAAGGCAACAGGGCTAATATTCTTAAATGTCATTCTCTCAACCTCTAGAAGGCAGGAAAAAAAATTACAGTGTCGTACATCTCAGATCAACAGTCTCGCTCTAGTTGTAGGACCATATGATGTCATAGACACCACTGGCGGATGTTTAAATTCTCTGGGTTCTATTTTGTTTAGACTGTGGCTTTGTTGAAGGACATACACATTGAGTCATAAAGAGGCAGGAGGGCTGACCGGTTTCTTCATAATCAAGAATAAGATATTGTTAGCGAACATCCTTTTGTATCAATTTCCCTCCTGTACTTTGTTCTTTTCCCCATGTCGAGATTTGTATTTATATGTCTGATTAAAAAAAAAAAAAAAAAAAAGCTATGATCTGAAACCATTTTGGAGGTCATTGTGTTTTTATTAAGGTCATAATAAATGATTTAATGACTAGAGTGGTTTTGTTATTGTCTTTAAAGCATAACTCCTAACCTAAGCATACACTACCGATATAAATTCAGTGTGTGTTCAGACTTTTGACTGGCAGTGCAACTCAAAAGTGTGGATTACTTGTGCTCCACCAGCAAAACCTTTCCGAAAAACAATGGTTTTGTAACCGTCTCGGTATGTTAACACACTCAAGCTGCTGGCTCAACAATTACACAATGATTACGTGTTAGAAACTAGCACATCCTTGCAATATTTCATAAGCCTAACATATCATGTCCATTGCACTGTTATAGTTAAAGGAATAGTTCATTTAAAAAAATTAAAATTCTCATAATTTACTCCCTGTTAAGGATCTTGTATTTTACACTGCTCCAAGTCTCATGAATTGTAGAAGGCCATTAGCATGTCATCTGCTACAGTATATAAATATATCTTGTTTATATTTAGTGAACATAAAACATTCCATGTGTCACATGAACTAAGCATGGTGAACAGTTATGTGGAAATGAGGTCTATGAACCTAAATTGAACCTATAAATTGGAAACAGAGCATGAAAAAGCAGCTACGTTCAGATAGTTCCCACACCAAACAGAGCTTACAATGGCATTAACATGAATTTAACACAAGATCACTATAGAGCAGAACAGTGTCCGCCCACTTTTTCAGCCATCTTGGTTCCAAAAGTATTTTTCCCATTGATTTCATCCATATGGATTTCACTAAGTTCTTCAGAAAATCGTTCTAAGCCATGAACTAAACCAACCAGCTCCGAGGTGACTCACAACATTACAAACTTTGATTCAAAGCAAAAAAAAAATACAAAATAATATTTGAAAAATGGACAAAAAGACAAATGTATAAGACTGTACTTAACGTCTTTAATAAGGTAATGAATTACAATCCTTTGAAGCACTAAGAATGATGTAATCAAATTATAAACGATGGAAAACTATGTAAAAATATAAAACTATTGATAAAGTTATTGTTTAAATATATTGTTATAGAAACAATATATTTCACTTCAATTGCAAAATATTCAGACAAATAAAAATAAGTAGTTTGAGAGTGAAGGGAGACCGACTCGATTACGTAATTTGCAGTGCGTCTTGCAAGTACGCACTCGCTGAAAAGCTCTTTTGGCGCGCATTGTTGGCCACGATTCTCTGATTGGTGGATCTCTCTTAAGGATTATGGGTAGTGTAGTTCTTCACCAGGAGTTCAGCTATTAAACAAAACTTTAAAAAATTAAGTTGAAATAATGTGGACTGATGGTTTCAACAGAACCATATTCAACAAGGAACGTCCATACAAGCAAGGTAAGCAGTGCTTAACTAAGACAAGGGTGAAAAGAAAAATGACACTATGAAATATTTAAATATAATTGTTAATATAAACTACTGTTTTCATTCAAATTCGTCATCTTTTATCTCAGTTGAACAGCTCAGACAGTTATTAATTTATTCGCTTTGGCGCCACCCTCAGGTATAAGCATTGTTTACCGCTCTTTCATTCAACTCTGTACGTTCATTCAGATTTAATCACGTCCAATACAAATGGCCAAGGTAAGCATGCTTACCAAAATGAGTAAGCCAATCAGAAGTTCCTTCCTTCAGTCATGCTATCAGTGTAGGCCAGGCTGTGTAGTTCTAACGTTAGAGCGCAGTGTCTGATATTAAGGGGTGTAGACTGCCATGTCTACGTTAAATTTGCCTTTTGCATTCAGGTTAAGATTGTTGTCACTGGTGGTCAGATTATTTCATTGCTGCTGTCCATTCCAGTGGTTCTGAACTGTGGGAAGAGTGACGTGTGAGGCTTATGATGTTGAAACATATAGCCTGGCAATAATTGGCAATATTTTCTTTTTCTTTTTGTTGTATGTCTTCTGGCCAGGGCTGTAGCTAGTGGGGTGAAAGGTGGTAACAATTCTAGGGGCCCCACAACAAATTATAAACTGTATTTTTTTCTCCCCAATTTGGAATGCCCAATTCCCAATGCACTCTAAGTCCTCGTGGTGGCGTAGTGACTCGCCTCAATCCGGGTGGCGGAATCTCAGTTGCCTCCGCATCTGAGACCGTCAATCGGCGCATTTTATCACGTGGCTTGTTGAGCACGTTACCGCGGAGACCTAGCACGTGTGGAGGCTTTACGCTATTCCCCGCAGCATCCACGCACAACTCACCACGCACCCCACCGAGAGTGAGAACCACATTATAGCGACCATGATGAGGTTAACCCAACGTGACTCTACCCACCCTAGCAACCGGGCCAATTGGTTGCTTAGGAAGCCTGACTGGAGTCACTCAGCACGCCCTGGATTCGAACTTGTGACTCCAAGGGGCCCTGAGCAATAGACAGTCAGGATGCCCAGAATACCTTGCTACGGCCCTGCTTCTGGCACTATGGTTCATTGTATGATTTAATGGACATAAACATGCTCAGCTCAATATATGACAATCTTTAATTTGTGTGATATGAGCAATATTACTGTCCTGAATTTAAAACAATTTGGTCATAAAGTTCGTCACTATGACATAATAGTTTCAATTGACTGGTGGGTTCTAAGGCAACAATTTTCGTCTATAACATTTCCGTGACATTACACTCACCCATATAATGTAATTTGGGCACAGCGTTTAATAATGTGTATTAAAAATCTTTGATGCTTGCCCAGTCTCAAAGCCCACGACACGTGCCTGATATACAGTCGATAAACAACCTCGGAGCTCAAGGTAGGTCTGTTTTTAAAGGTGTATAATTTATCGTTAATAATAAAATCCCTTATAGAGAAAATGAATGTGATTTTTACTTCCAGAACCAGAAGGTTGCGCTCTATTATGCTTTCAATAAGTGTTTACTAAAGCAATAACAAGCTATTAGAGGCTGTGTGTTACAGTTATTTAACCATGGGTATGGGGTGCTAGGCACAACACATAGTAAAATCACTGCAATGTATAACTTGTTGCTTTAATAAACCAGCAATATGATAAAAGAAACCAATGTTCAAAAAATAAAATGTATTAAAATTAATAATCACAATAAACAATTCTAATGCCAAGAAATAGCCTATAGTTCATAAGTCTACCTGTTGGCCCTTTACGGTTGTCAAGCAATGTAATTAATATAAAATGTGAGGTCATAGGTGTGTGTTTATCAGCATTTTGTAATTTTCAGTGTGGGTCATCTAAACAGAATTTTGCATCTTTAAGCATCAAGAGTGCTGGTATACTGATTATCAGCTTGGCTTTCATCTGGATTTTGGATGCTAATTGGTCAATACTGCTTTCTAGTAAAATACTGCATATTGTGTACACAATATAATAACAGCTACATGAAACACTGTTCATCTTGCTACAGTGTATTTCACTGTGCAGAACACATGGAGGCCAACTATTTAAGGAATACTCTGGATTCAATAAATGTTAGGTTCAATCAACAGCATTTGTGCCATAATGTTGATTACCACAAAAATAAAAATTAGACTCAAAAAAACAATAACAATGGAAGATAACATTTTTGGAGGGTTTAAAGTCAGAAATGTGAAGCTTATAATTTTATAAAAGGTCTTTAATTCTTCTGTTAAAACTCTTGTATAATTTGAGCTGTAAAGTTGTTTAAATTGTAATTTTTACTGTCGTTTTAGGGTTTATGGCGTTATGTCGTGATGGCAACGAAGTTGTACATTTGGCTATAACTGTACACAGAAAAGGTTAGTAAGTGATTTTATCACACTAAAATCATGTTAATACACATATTGTTTATGTCTTGTGGCTAACTGAGTATTTTAACGTTTACGAATTGGCCCCATTAATGTAAACATGATTTATGCTTATTTTTACAATATGAGGGATGAGTCAAAATTATTTTCTGTAGTAACTCACAGCATATCACAGATACTGTCCATAGAACTTAGGTTGAGTTGAACCCTTTAAATTGATCTAACAACTGATAGTAAAAGAGGTGCAACAGTGGGACATGTTATCATTATAAAATGCTTAGATTAAAATAGTAAAACTGACTGATAAGATTGCAGATTTATTAGCAGTAGCTGCACATTTTAAGAGGTAGATATGCGGTCAAACAGGCATAAAGAATGTACAAAATCCTCCCACTGATTCTTCAGAAAGAGTCATTTGATAGCACAAAAATATGTTTAAACACCCTCAGGAATGTTAACCGGAATCCATTTTCCGTACACAGAAGAACAATGCACATGAAAAAAAAATGACAATGTTATGAGCTTGAATGCACAGTTTGTCTGTGACACACTGCAAACAGCTGCAAAGGGTTTTATGTAACTGACTGAGAAAATGTTCAAAACCAAGTTCAGTATTTGTGTCCAAACATTTGACTGCTAGAGTATGTTACTATTAAGACAAACACTGCATTTTTAATATGACTGACGCATATGCATACAAATATTTATTGAATCTTGTATGTAGTTTCTTCACAGCCACATGTTCACAATCCCCTCTGTACACAAACAGAGCTCATATCACCCACAGCTGTAAACAATCTATTCAAACAATGGAGAAGCTCCTATTGGACGAGCTCTACAGTGATGTCACCGGCTCATCCTCTGATTGGCTGAGGTCTTTGTTGAACTCCAGTCCCTGTTTGGGCTCGGTGGTGGTGTCATGGAATGAGGACTGGAGCGTGATGCCCTGGGACAGATTGTCCATGGAGGACGTGGGCCGCTCTCGCACTGAGCTACTGGAAGCTGTGGGAGTACATAGGGAAAGGTTAAAGGTGACAGACCATTGACTTACAACCACAATTGCATCAGGTACAATTGGGGGTCGTAAAACTTACATGTAAATGCAAGGCATGTTTCAGGCACTAAGAGCGACTAGTAAAAAAGTAGAAGTCCAGTATAATGTATAAACATTAATGTAACTTCAGAGCCATCTGGAACGTAAAAATAGACTTTCGTTGCTTACGTTTGACTATTTTGACCTCTGTCTATTTATAACAAAGTTCAGTTCAGGGATAAAATCAGCTAATAGTCCAACATACAGACCTTGAGCCCTGTGGGACCTTTAAAAACCTCAACTTAGACACAAAGGTCAAGAGCAGCACCTATGTGTTCCCAACAATCTAAGTGTTAACCTGCAGTGACTGTATTTAAGATCAGCATGCAGCATTCATGGGCTCTTCATAACCCACCTGAGTGGCTGCGCTGAGTTTTGGCACTCTGTGGCCGTGCAGGACTTCCACGGCCGGCATCCACTCCACTGGACCTCTGGGAAGGCAGGCAGTTGACCTTGTCTTTGCTCTTGCAGTTACCTGCAGCAACAGCAACAATCCAAATGTCAGACATGAGGGTAATAGAACGCAACACCGAATACATACTTTTTCAGTTTTATACCATTCAAGTATTAAAAAAAAAAACAAAAAAAACTTCTTTATAAAGTTCTAAGCCATGAACAAAACCAACCAGCTTGAGATGAATTTACATCAAAACATTTTATAAAAAACAAAAATTTTAAAAAACACAAAAACAACTTTTACGCATTTGATAGTCGCTTTTAATCAACTTACAGTATCTCAAGCTCTTTTGACATTCAGTCACGTGCAGGATATGATTTATAGATATAAATTCAGTCAATTCAGTTTTCACTAGTAAAAATGCTAATTTATGATATCAGTAATTAGGTTTGCACAAGTAAAACTTTTATTCTTGATATCAAAGATGACATAATTGCTCACAAAAAATAGCTATTCTTGATATCAAAAATGGGATTTCAACTAGTAAAAGTTGTAATTTTTTCACTAGTAGAATTTCACAATGATCTGTCATTCACTACAGATAACTATTATTCATTTTGTACTAGTTGGTACTCCAAATACACATATCAGCTATGTACCTTGTACTAGCAAAAATGTAATTTTTTTGATTAATAATAACATTGTTACTACACTGAAAACAAAATGATTTGTTGGCTCAACAATCATAACGTAAGAAAATAAATCGCTTCTACTCAGAAATGTTAATATTTATAACATTTTTAGCTTTACTTAATTTGCATTAAAGGTGCAGTATGTAAGATTCAGAAACCCTTGTTATTAATGACACCTGTGGCCATTAAGTTTCCTGTTGCTCATGCTCGTGCTCGTGCACACACTCCATAGGGACGCGAGCGAGCGTCGGCCAAAACAATGACGTAACGTACAAAGAGACAGCGTGATTCACCAACATCATGCTGACAGATGAGTTAGCATAATTAAAATTACACAGTTATGATTGCTTCACTACAGACTTTGAGACTGTATATTATATTTGACTCTCCAGTGCTGGAACAGGGCTAAAACAAAGTGTGGATATAGGTCTGACTATGCGAGACTGTAGCTTGTAGTAATCGCTTTTCTTTGCATGATACATAGGCTATCGTATAAATGCAGTCAATGTCGGCGTTAGCTAGCTAGCTTTATCAATAGCTGCCAGATAAATTTGGTGGATGATGACAGTAGCTGTTTATAAAATAGACTGTACATTATAAATATGTTGACACAATTCAGTATTGATGTGATTCCATCACAACTGTCATTTTGATATATCGATGCACTATTGTTTTATAATAATAGAATGTTTATATATTCTGTATAATCAAGTTACGTTACACTAATGAATGGGTCTTTTTGCATTATCTTGAACATTGTCTAGCATTCATTTCATGTGTTATTGTAGTTTAGCTAAAATTACACTGATCAATCCTTATGGCACTCTATTTCACATGCTTTGCAGTTATGTAAGCTTACCTGTCCAATAAGAAGAATGCCAATTCAGGGTCGGTTTTGATCCCCAAAACCGAACGAAGGTCCCTCCAGGAATCAAATGCCCTGCCGATGTTTACTCTAGTTTTCACTCAACCACGATCACATTCCCGCTTAAACATACTGGATTCAGTAGATAAATGTTTTTTGTTTTTTGTTTTTTTGGCTTACCCAGAATTTGTGTAGGAGTCGGTGTTGTGCTGGGAGCTGGACGTTTGCTGGATTCCATTTCTAAGATAACGTTACCTAGTGTTGCAGTTTGTTGTCGCTGTTGAATAGTGGAAGAGACGCTATTACTGTCTGAGGCAAGGCTCTCAGGAGTGTGCATAAACGTCACATCCTTTGGATTTTCCTGGGAAAAGCGACCCGCTCCCTTCGCATGAAAATCAGTTTACAGGCTTTAATAGACAACCTAGGAAGTCCGGGAAGGGCTAATTTTTTAAGTTGCGTTACAAGCCGTTCACACACTGGCAAAAAAAAGAAAAAAAAAACGCGAATATTACATGAAAATTGTTACATATTGCACCTTTAATGTGTACAACACAAAATTTTAATTATAAGGTGAACTTAGAATGATACATAATGTAAAAGAATAATTGTGAGTTCCTTGAACTTCTTTGGCTTACAAATCCATAAAATTATTATTTTTAAATACTACTAACTCAAACGATCAAGTACAGAACTGAGGTTGTGGGGAATACCCATAAGCCATTGTGCTTGAATAATTTAAGCACATTTGTTTGGTCAATAGGAACTTATTGGGGCATTGAATTAGTTGTTTCTAAAAATGTATAAAGATTAAAGCTCTTTTTGGTATTACTGATGTTGTTTTACTGTAATTAGTTGTTTTGTGTAAAGTCAAAATTAAGGTGATTATTTTTCCCGTTGGTGAAATTGGATCCTGTTCAATCCACGTAGATTTATTTTGTACATGTGAATGTGCATAGCTGAAGTGTAGCTTTATCTGCACTTCTTTAGGGAATCCTAAAGAATCAGATATTGTTAATATTGAGCCAATTAAATTATGTAAAAAACAATATTATTAAAGTTAATCTGAAACAACATGCTATTAGTTGTGAAATCTTATTTCTATGAAATAGCTTTTTAAAGGTGCACTCAGTTACTTTTGTCTTTGTGTCATCTTGGACTTACACTGACACCTAGTGGTTTGGATGCAGCATCATTTAAAATCAATAGTTTTCAGTTTCCAATGCTATTGTAGAAATGTAGTATTCACAGTCAGCCATGATTATTTTAATCAATGAGTGAAAGTGTCAAATAACAGGACGGTTACTGAGATTAAGCGAGTAGTATTCAGCTGGTCATGTGATTTTAACATGGCAGCCCCCATGTGTGGACCCTCTCCATGTAGAATAAAACAGCTTTTATAAGGTTACTGATATGACTGGAGTCTTCAGTTTAATGTGAGTGCTCATGATTTTATATAAATGTTTCAAAATTACGATGAATTTCTTCATAAGTAAAACCTATTTTTAATGAAGAAAAAATTACTGAGTACACCTTTAAGTAAATAAAGTTGAATGAACTGAAACATTTCTGTATATCTAACAAAGGTTTTCCAGTTATGCAGACATAAAATTACCATAAGTTGAATTTATTTAAAAAGTGTGATGCAAAAATGCTACATATACTGTATATTATAAGTAAATCCAACACATCATTTGTGTAAATGGCCATTCCAGATATCAACAGTTGAATTACAACTAGTAAAAATACTATTTGGTATTGTAAATAGTAAGCATTTTTACTAGTTGTAATTCAATTGTTGTAATAAGGAAAATATATTTATACTTGTAACAATGAATTCATTGATATAAAAAAATAATTCATTTGAAAAGAAATTAGTACATAGCTGATATGTGTATTTGGAGTATCAACTAGTAAGAAATTAATCGTAGTCTTAGATATCTAATTTAGATTTGAACAGGAGTGGATGACAGATCATTGTGAACTTTTACAAGTGAAAATACAGTTACAGAAATTAATTATTATGTTTTTTACTAGTTGAATTTCCTTTTTTGATATCAAGTTAATTATCATTAATTAATTGAATTAATCACATAAATAAATATTTGCTTAGAAAGCCCCTCAATTGAATATATAATGATTAAATAATTATAAATAGTTCTATTTAAATTATGAATAAAATCTCTGTAAGTCTGTAAGTGTGGTTTGTTCTCTGTAAAAGCTGTGCGTTGTCTATACAGCTGGAGTTTCGCTTACTGCCCCCTGGAGAAAACAGGTGGTACTTCAAGCTTGAATTGCTCAGATACAATGAATATTCCTTATTACACTCCGTGGGCATGATATATTGAATTAACACGTTAAATCGACAGCCCTAATAAAAATACATAAACAAGTATGAAAATACAGTATATTGTAATTTCATTGCAAAATATTCAGATATATGCTGATATACAAGTTAATGAGGAGTGTAGGAAGATAGACTCGATTCCATCAGTCGCAATGCTTAAAGGGAGTGGCTGATTCCTGCTCCATGCTAATAGTGTCTTCTCTGATTGGTGAAGCTCTCTTCATGATTATGGAGTAGTGTAGTTCTTCACCAAAAATTCACTAATTAACACCCTTTTTAAAATCACGTTAACATCACATAGACATATGGCTACTACAGAAGCATATATCATTGCTGAACAACCTCATAGTAGTTCTGTCTTGAAAGGTTTATACATTATTGCTAAAAATATATTTTTCTATGGGATATTACAAGATTAAAATGAAACCAGAACCAGACTGTTGTGCTCTATTAGGAATAGGACAACTTTTGACCTAAATAATTTTGCCCATAATTTCATAAATCACCTTTTCACTACATGACACGCACAAGCTGCCAAACATTTGCTCTGTCAAGCATGACACAGCTCATCTGCCAACTTCATTCATTTGACTTTCAGCTGTGTTTCTCTGAATAAATGATTCAACGAAGGGCAAAAAACTAAGACCAGTTTTCCTCCAGGTCTATTCTCACTTCCAGATGGTTCCTGATTGCAGCTCTGCTATTATGTAACAAAGAAATGTTCAGTTCTTTCCAGCAAGGAACGGTAAACAAGTCCCATATCCCCCATCCAAGTCCATCTAATGCCTGTCTGCCCGCCCTAAACTTCAGCAGCCCTATTCACCTTGAATCCTGAACTAAAATGTAGATCTTTTTCATACAATGACAGTTCAAAGTGACCATGTCTGTCAAGCTCAAAAAAAGACAAAAAACATTTTTAAAGCACCATAAAAGTAGTTCATATGACTTGTGCGCTTTTAGTCATATGTCTTCTGAAGCCATATGATAGCTTTGTTTGAAGAACAGACTGAAATTTAAGTCTTTATTCACTGAATTTAAATTAAAAACATGGATGCAAAACTACACAATTGTTTTCACTGACATCTCTATATTTCTCACTTCTGCCCCTTTCTGGCCAGTCTTTACCCCTCCGCATCCCAGACCCAGTCTTCCAGACAGAGCAGCAAGTGGGCCAACAGTACAGACGGACATTGTGATGCTATCATAGTTAAGATGTGTTGCATAATAGAGTCGTGATCAGGGCCATGAGGCCCCGTCTGGATATTGTCATGGACACAATAGCAGCTTCTACCTTCAATGAACAGCCTCCAAAACAAGCATCACTCATTCAACTGTTTTCACATGTTGTCTTAATATACTGTAGTTTGATAATAACCAGTTCCCTCATCTTATTGAATTACAGATCAATAAGATAAGAGAGTTAGGGTTATTGGAATATGTAATATTTGATTCACTAAGCACTGAAATGAGAAATCATTTGAAAAAAAACAAAAAAAACAAACTAAAATATGTCATTTGCATAGGTATTTAGTCCCAGCTTGCAGAAAGTTTTCTCAGATGAAAATCAATTGCCTTAATGAGGACACAGTTGTCGTAAAATTGGCCTAGACCAATAAATCATTAAAATAACTACCACACTTTATAGATAAAAACCCCACAGTCAAGAAATAGTTCACCCAGAATTTAAAATACTGTCATCAGTTTATCACACTCATGTAGTTCCAAACTTGCATTTTGTTATTTTGTCCATGGAACACAAAAGGAGTAGCTCTTTTCAACGACACTTCACAGTGACCATGTCTGTCAAGCTCCATAAAAAGTACCATAAAAGTAGTCCATATGACTTGTGCGCTATATTCCAAGTCTTCTAAAGACATTAAATAGCTTTGTGTGATTTAAGTCGTTATTCACTGTAAGCTCTGCTGAAGCATACAAAATCTCATTCACCCTCAGTCAAATTCAAATGTAAAGACATTGGATGAGTTTTTAGATGCGACTTTAGCAGGGTCTTTAGGTGCGAGTTTAGATCCATCTTTGGATGGGACTTTAGATGTGTCTTTAGATCCATCTTTAGTTCCGATTTTAAATGTATCTTAAGATGCATCTTTAGGTGCAAATTTGGTGCGACTTTACATGCGTTTTTAGATGCGAGTTTAGATATGCCTTTAGATGCATCTTTAGATGTGTCTAGAAATGCGACTTTAGATCTGCCTTTAGGTGCAACTTTTGATGCGACTTTACATGTGGTTTTAGATGCGAGTTTAGATATGCTTTAGATGTGCCTTTAGATGCATCTTAATATGTGTCTTTAAATGTGACTCAATGTGACTGTAGATGTGTCTTTAAATACATCTAGAAATGCGACTTAAGATGCGTCTTTGAATGTGACTTTAGATGTGTCTTTTGGTGCATCTTTAGATGCAACTTTAAAAGCGACTTTACATGTGACTAGATGCATCTTCAAATGTGACTTTAGATGCATCTTTAGATGTGCCTAGAAATGCGACTTTAGATCCATCTTTGGATGCGACTTTAGATGTGTTTTTAGGTGCAACTTTTGGTGCGACTTTACATGCGTTTTTAGATGCAAGTTTAGATATGGCTTTAGATGTGCCTTTAGATGCATCTTAATATGTGTCTTTAAATGCGACTCAATGTGACTGTAGATGCCTTTAAATAGGTCTAGAAATGCGACTTTAGATGCATCTTTGAATGTGACTTTAGATGTGTCTTTAGGTGTGTCTTCAAATGTGACTTTAGATGCCTCTTTAGATATGTCTAGAGACATGACTTTAGATGCCTCTTTAGATATGTCTAGAGACGTGACTTTAGATGCATCTTTAGACCGGTCGCGAGCTGTCTTCATGTTTGTGCTGAGGTTCGGTCACTTTGGTTAGGTGTCGGGTGTGTGTGTGGCCGAACTCTCACACAAGTGTCTGCTCTAGTCTTGTTTGTCGATTGGCATGAGTGTATATCGCCTCATTGTCTGGGAGATGTGTGCACATGCCAATCGGATGTTTTGCCTGCTTGTGAGGCTCTGTTATTGTTTCTAGAGTGCCGCGTGCTTCTCGGTCTTACGTCACACCCCGCCTCCTTGTTTGCCCGTTATTGTTTCATTGTTAACACCTGCCCTGAATTAACCCTATCGATTTCTCTCCCTATTTTAGTCTCCTCGTGTTTGCTGTCCAGTGCCAGTTCATATTGTTATCTTGTTCTCTTGCCTTGTATCCTGTTCCCTGTCTCATCTTGTTCTCTAGCCTTGTATCTAGTTATATAGTCGGTCCTGTGTGTTTTCTAGTGTAGCTGCCATCCTGTTCACCTTCCAGATTCCTGTGTGGTCCGGTTGGTCCTGTTCCCCATTTTTCCTCTGCCCCAGCCTGGATTCCTGTTTTCCCCTACAGGGTTGTTTTGTTGTTTTCCCCATTGTTTGATTTTGTGTTTGTTTATTTCTTAAAGTATTTTGGTTTTGAACGCTGCATTTGGATCCTCATCCCTGCGTATATCGCCTCATTGTGACATTTATATCTTCAGAACACTTAGAGAACAATGCACAAGTGATTTGGACTTCTTTTATGGTACTTTTTTTACTATTTTGGAGCCGGACAGCTGTAGTCTCTATGAACCATCGTTTGGAAAAGAGCAACATGAAAAAAATTATAATTCTCCTTTCGTGTTCCTCTTAAGATTTAACAGCATATGAATTCAGAACACTATGAGGGTGAGTAAATCACAGAATTTTCATTTTTGGGTGAACTATTCCTCTAAATCTGTCATTGCAATAAAGGTGGCTTTACAAATGATTCGAAAGAGAGGGGGATTGAATACACGTGCAAGCAGCTTGTTTAAGGGTGCATACAGTTTAGATGTATGACAGTGATATGAGATCTTGCCTTCTCTTGGAGAGATGGTGGGTAGTCTGGACTCTGTGGTCCTGACTGCTCTGCTACTCATACGGCCCTTGTAGACCTGTCCATCCATACCCAAGATGTCCACCACTTCTGCCTGAAGAAACAGAGAAGACACCCATTACCCCTTTAAGCTACTCATTGTTCTGTAAATATGAAAATTTCAAATGATTCCGTTATTTGGGCCCCAGCATCACATGTCAGACCTGTATGGGTGGTCCAGAGGACACGGGCTGGCTCTCCTCTTCAGACTGGATCAGGTGGGTGATGTGTTGGAGGCGGGTGTAGCGGCGATGGGGGTAGGTGAGGGTATGACTGCCCCCACAGCTACGGGCCAGATAACTGTAATCGGCCATTTCTGGAATCCGCTCACTGCACAATGATACGTAACACAACATTCTGGTAATAATTAACTTGTACCTGTGTGCTGCATGACAGTCAACAATAAAGTTTTAAGCCTTATTTACACGATATGACAATGTGTTGAAATGGGTTGTGCATCCATTTTTTTACAACCTGTCTTATAGAATCATGTTACCATTCCTGCATTTTTGTGAAATTATTTTTGCATGCCTTATTTCACAGCAGTTTCCTGGTTGAATGAACACTAGAGGCACTACAGCAACAATTACTTTTATTCTCTTTCACGCAAATCATGAGTATAACGGCATATAATCAGTTCACAAACACTTTCTTTTTGCTCTGTTTCTCACACAATGCTATCTTATGCATCAAAACACTTTTACTATAGTGCATGACTTGTAATGGGGTACACTTTAATGTATTCAGTTTAAGTGTGACCAAACTGCGCGGTAGCTCAACTGATAAGAGTGTTGCACTTGCGATGCAAAGGACGAGTCCTGAATGTCATGCGAGCTGACACATGAGCCAAAGGTGTCATAAAAGCACCACAAAATGACGTGGTTGCTTCAGAAATAGCATTTTTCATTTGGTTTTATGACACTATCGGTTAGGTTTAGGTTAAAGGTTTGGGGTAGGGAGGTCGTTTTTTGTTTTAACACAATAAACGTAGGCTTTTACATTGGAAAACATTACTAAAACACTCTGGCATTGTTTCCTGCACCACTGTTCAGTGACAACAGAAATGCAACATAAATGAAGTCCAATTCGAAAAGGATTAGTTTTATATAGGGACATGGGGTTATGTAATAATTACCAGAGCATTTCTGTGATTTTCATCCTGTGCGAATCGGTAATACAAAACGGTTTTTCTGTTGTGTTATCCTCACGCTAAAACAAACATACCGTTCATAGAAGAATGACTCGTATGTGCAGGTTCTTTTTAATGAATCAGTCAAAAAGGCACACAACTCATGAGTTAGTATTGTTTTTGTTTGGTAATCTTTAAGTGGAATCAGAATGAAATTCCTTATGATTCCCTTTACTTTTGTTAGTTTGTAATCCTTAAGGCAACTGGTGTGCACTAAGAAATCTCTCCCCCAATAAGGCTCTTTTTCAGTGTTTCCCAGGCTGCCAGCTGTGGCGCGAGTCTGACTCACTGTTTGCTGGGTTTCCGGCTGCTCTTCTTTAGTGGGCTCATGGTGGGCCGGGGACGGGGCCACGCAAGTTCTGGCAGAGTCTGGCTGTAAGGATGCTCTGGGGCCTTTGATGTAGGAAAGTGACTGTTCTCTTGCTCTATTTGTCTGTGCATTAAAGTGTAACTGCGCTGATCCTGTCTCATGCCCCTCTTAACACAAGCCATCCTGAAGTTATCCTGGTTACTGCCTGGTGTCAGGCTGAGACAAATAAACAGCTGGAGTTCACAATGAACAAATTATTTAAGGAAAAGTTAACCCAAAATGACAATGTATGACTTTCTTTCTTCTGCTGAACACAAAGTAAGATTTTTAGAAGAATATCTCAGCTCTGTAGGTCCATACAACGCAAGTGAATGGTGACCAGATCTATGAAGCTCAAAAAAGCACATAAAGGCAGCATAAAAGTAATCCACACTACTCCAGTGGTTAAATAAATGTATTCAGAAGCGATATGATAGGTGTGGGTGAGAAACGGATTAATATGTAAGTCTTTTTTACTATGAATTCTCCTTCCTTTCCAGTAGATCGCGATACGCATGAAGAAAGCGAATCGGCAAAAACAAAAGAAGAAGAACTCTTAGGAGAGAAGAGAGCTTAGGATGGCTGTTTGAAAGTGGAGATTTATAGTAAAAAGGGACTTAAATATTGATCTGTTTCTCACCCACACCTATCAAATCACTTCTGAAGACATGGATTAAACCACTAGAGTCTTATGGATTACTTTTATGCAGACTTTATGTGCTTTTTTTGAGCTTCAAAGTTCTGTACCCAGTTGACTTGCATTGTATGGACCTACAGAGCTGAAATATTCTTCTAAAAATCTCAGTTTGTGTTATGTAGAAGAAAGTCATAAACATCAGGGATGACATGAGGGTGAATTTTCATTTTTGGGTGAACTAACCCTTTAAATAATTGATCATGTGATCAGTATGTAATTTAGTTTCCAGTGTATTTTACAGTAGACCCAAAACCTATTTGGACACTAATGCCACACTTGAACATGTCTGATTGCCATTGCATTATAAAATTGAAAGTTTGTTCATAAAAAAACAAAAACAATTTGAAAGCCAGCTTGACAAAACCTTGTCTGACAGTTTATAAAAAATCCCATGAGGTTTGAAGTTAATTGAGGCATAATGCAGTTTGAATATTTGGGTAGTTTCAAGAGCGATTAGAAGGTTGAAAGCTTGGTTGGTTGAGTGATAGACAAAGACAGTATATCTACTGTTGTAACATTTAAAAACCTAACCAACGTTTTAGTAAATGTTTTGCATGAAAGGTATGCTTGTGCTATATTTCTTTAAAATAAATGCCACTTGCTTTGATATTTTGGTATCTAATGCAATTCTAATCAAATCATCTAATGTCCAAATACCTTTTAGGGCCACTGTATGTCAGTTCCAAGTATATATTGACCCAGATTAAAGGAAATTTCTGAACATATAAAACAATAATGTTCATGTCAAGGCTACCGCATGGTATCTGTATAACCCTCAGTTATGTAAATTTGGGATGTGACTCCCCCTTCTGGACAACCACTGCAACAGCTGTGACGACGTGCTGAGAGTGGAGGATATGACATCACTGTGACCTGTCTTACCTTCTGCAGTGCTGTCGCACCTGTTCCAGCTCGTAGACAGTATAGGGCCGGTTGGACTTGTGAGTGGGCAGTCCTGGGGCAGAGGGCAGAGTAACCAAGTGCCTGCAACCATTCACAGTGTCAGAGAAGTTAATGTAGTTTTTACACTCCAAAAAGTCATTCTCTTCATCTGAATTGAAACAAAAAAATTGTGTGCAACTTCAAAGTATTTACTATTGTCCTTGCTAATTTATACATACTGTCCTGGTGTCATATCCACTGGGCGGTCACAAGAGATGCAGTGAAAGGGGGCCAATAATTGCCTTTGACAAAGTGAGAAGGACACAAAGACAATCAGGTTTGCTTTCATTATACAGTATGTTGCATATTTTTAGAGCACTACCATGTTAGTCAAATGGATGAGAAAGTGCTGAGAATGTATTAATGAAAGACTTAGGCCAGATACATAATCTATGCAAGTACTCTACGGAAATGGCAACGCAAATTTATAGATTTACATTTATGCCTGATTGATGAGCCCGCTGAGAATGCAATACGCACTTGTGTTGCATCATGAACTTCGCTCTGACACATTTCAAAAACTACATATGCTGTTGGCAGCACTCAGAACTGATTGTAGAATTAAATAATATCATCTGATTATTATGTATCTACAAATATTTTCTTCTTTTAATAGCTTCAATGTAGCTAACTACTTTATTTTTAAAGAGTAGCTTGATTGTAGTTTAACATCTTTAAGTTATGAGTAGCTTGTAGCTTTGGAAGCTACAGATTCAAAGTACTGTAGCTTCCCCAACACTGGCCTCTACCCCCAAAAATCAGATTAGAACTGGCCATCTCCACCATCTTGTGTGGGCAATATATGTCAAATGTGTATAGTGTCTGAGGCGAGACTAAGCTTAATGTTTATTGGAAGAGAATTTTGTAGGAGCGAAAAATGTGGCCCCTCACTTCCTGAGTCCTGCAGCGTCGTCCTGCTCGGGTGCTGGAGGTGTCTGCAGCTGCTTGTGAATGCTCCTCCAGCGATCATCCAGCTGTTTCTTCAGAGGATCCAGTTCAATCCGGTTCAACTACAGACCAAGACACACAGCACATTAGAAAACTTACGCGTGAGATTACCTCTAAGACAGAGTTTCCCAGCAGTTGATTCATGAACTATGAATGGATCATGATGGAACTGTAGGTGGTTTGTGAGATTGTCATTAAAATACCAATGGCAAATTATATATAAAAATATGTAAATCTCACCAAAACATGTCTAGTTCTGCTTTCACCCCAAAATCGAATGAAAATAAGAGATGCTATATTACATAAAGAAAAATATTTTTGGCATTGTGACATTATTTTCATGACAAAAAGCACATTTTACCTCCAAATTCTCCTTACAGTAATGTTTCCAGAATTTTTTTTTCCTCCCCTTTTCTCCCCAATTTGGAATGCCCAATTCCCAAGTGCTTCGATGTCCCTAGACTCAGCACGACCATGACATGGTGTGGCACCTCGAGCTCCACCCCACCGCGAGGCCCCGCCTGCCGGTACGTCCGACGACGTTGTCCCTTTGGTCCCCCTCACGCGGAACTTGGATGTGTGGCTTGCGCTTTACAATCCGTCGCGATGGCTGGTCCAGACCGTCCAACTCGGCTATGCGATTCAGTTTGCCAGGCGTCCACCCAGGTTCAGCGGTATCTATTTCACCTTGGTGAAGGATGAAAACGCTGCTACCTTGCGCACAGAGATCGCCACCCTCCTACAGAAGGGTGCAATAGAACCTGTCCCTCCGGCCGAGATGAAGAAGGGGTTTTACAGCCCCTACTTCATCGTACCGAAAGAAGGCGGTGGGTTGCGGCCAATCTTGGACCTGGGAGTACTGAACCAGGCTTTACACAGACTCCCGTTCAAGATGCTGACGCAAAAATGCATTCTGGCGAGCGTCCGGCATCAAGATTGGTTCACGGCGGTAGACCTGAAGGACACGTACTTTCACGTCTCACGTCTCGATTCTACCTCAACACACACCCTTCCTGCGGTTTGCATTCGAGGGTCAGGCGTATCAGTACAAGGTCCTCCCTTTCAGCATGTCCTTGTCTCCTCGCGTCTTCACGAAGGTCGCAGAGGCAGCTCTTGCCCCATTAAGGGAAGTGGGCATTCGCATTCTCAACTATCTCGACGATTGGCTAATCCTAGCTCACTCTCGGGACATGTTGTGTGCACACAGGGACTTGGTGCTCTCGCACCTCAGCCGATTAGGACTTTGGGTCAACTGGGAAAAGAGCAAGCTCCTCCCAGTTCAGAGCATCTCTTTTCTCGGTTTGGAGTTGGACTCAGTGTCATTGACAGCGCGCCTCACGAACGAGTGCGCACAGTCGGTGCTGACCTGTTTGAAGGCATGAAACTCTTTCAGAGGCTCCTGGGGCATGTGGCATCCTCAGCGGTGGCCACCCTACTCGGGTTGATGCATATGAGACTGCTTCAGCACTGGCTTCAGACTCGAGTCCCGAGATGGGCACGGTGCCGCAAGACACATCGCGTGGCCATCACGCCGGTCTGTCACCGTCTCTTCAGCCCTTGGACCTACCTCTCATTTCTACGGGCAGGTGTTCCCCTAGAGCAGGTCTCCAGGCGCGTCGTGGTCAGGACAGTCACCTCCAAAACGGGCTGGGGTGCTGTTTGCAATGGGCACGCAGCCACCAGCTTATGGACGGGCCCGCTGCTGCGTTGGCACATCAACTGCCTCGAGTTGTTGGCAATTCTGCTCGCCCTGTGGAGGTTCCGGCCGTTGATCCAGGGCAAGCACGTGTTAGTTCAGACAGCAACGGTAGCATATGTCAACCGCCAAGGCGGTCTGCGCTCTCGTTATATGTCACAACTTGCTCGCTGTCTCCTCCTCTGGAGTCAGCAGCACTTCAAGTCGCTGTGAGCCACTCATATCCCAGGCAACCTCAACACTGCAGCGGACGTGCTGTCACGGCAGGTTACCCACAGGGGAGAGTGGAGACTCCATCCTCAGGTGGTCCAGCTGATTTGGAGTCGATTCGGACAGGCACAGGTAGACCTGTTCGCCTCCCAAGAATCCTCCCACTGCCCGCTCTGGTACGCCCTGACCGAGGCACCTCTCGACATAGACACGATGGCACACAGCTGGTCTCCTGGCCTACGGAAATATGCGTTTCCCCCAGTGAGCCTACTTGCACAGACTCTGTGCAAGGTCAGGGAGGATGAGGAGCAGGTCGTCCTGGTAGCACCCTACTGGCCCACCCAGACGTGGTTCTCAGACCTCATGCTCCTCGCGACAGTCCTGTATTCAACCTCATCGCGCTGTGGTGGATTGCAGCCAGTGTGTGTTACTGCACCTTAGCGCATCTCTTTGGGTGAGTAAAGCCAATTTATTATTTTAAAAGAGGTTTGCACTGCTTTGCTGTCCTGTAACATACAGTATATATGACATTTGGGTGCATTCCATTCAGAAGAGATTCTCATACTTCACCTTTCACTGTCGGAGGGCTGAATAGTTTAATAAAACAATCATTCTGAACTCACTTTTTAAGTCATTTTTATTGAAACTTCTCTCGTACCGATCCTACAGTGTGGCCATCATTATTGTTTTCCCCTCGAAACGTCCTGTGAAGGCATCGCTTATGCCGTTTGGAATGCAGTACTTGGCTTCTCATCGCAACACCTGATGATACAACCCGTTGCGCACAACATATGATGGAAAAAAACACATAAAATCAAATCAAATCACTTTATTGTCACACAGCCATATACACAAGTGCAATGGTGTGTGAAATTCTTGGGTGCAGTTCCGATCAACATACAGTCGTGACAGTGATGAGACAGTACCAATTTACAATAACATCAAATTAACACAGCACAATTTAAACATCTGATATACACATAAATACACTCAACAATATACAAATAATAACATACACTGTACAGTATACAATACGCACTATATAGATACACATTATTCAATAAAAATAAAAAATAAAAATATATTTAAAAAAAGTATATATAGTAGTAAATATAGAATGTACAGTTTTGTACTGTATTGACATTCAGGCTGTCGGTTGATAGTCAGTTGTTAAGAGAGAATATAATATAATAATAATATAATTTATGACAGTCCGGTGTGAGATATAAGAGTAAGGGTAATTAGTGCAGTGCTGATGTATTTTGATCGTGGGAGATCAAGAGTTCAGAAGTCTGATTGCTTGGGGGAAGAAACTGTCATGGAGTCGGCTGGTGCGGGTCCTGATGCTGCGATACCGCCTGCCTGATGGTAGCAGTGAGAACAGCCCGTGGCTCGGGTGGCTTGAGTCTCTGATGATCCTCTGAGCTTTTTTCACACACCGCCTTGTATATATTTCCTGGAGGGAGGGAAGCTCACCTCCGATGACGTGTCTGGCAGTTTGCACCACCCTTTGCAGTGCTTTGCGGTTGTGGGCGGTGCTATTGCCGTACCAGGCGGAGATACAGCCAGTCAGGATGCTCTCCACAGTGCAGGTGTAGAACCGTGTGAGGATGTGGTGGTTCCTTCCAAACTTCCTCAGCCGTCTCAGGAAGAAGAGGCGCTGAAGAGCCTTCTTCACAACGACTTCAGTGTGGATGGACCATGTGAGTTCCTCAGTGATGTGGACACCCAGGAACTTGAAGCTGCTGACTCTCTCCACTGGTGCTCCATTGATGGTGATGGGACTGTGTTCTCTGTCTTTTCTTCTGAAGTCCACCACAAGCTCCTTTGTCTTACTGACGTTGAGGGAGAGGTTGTGCTCCTGACACCAGTGTGCCAGAGTGTGCACCTCCTCTCTGTAGGCTGTTTCATCATTGTCAGTGATCAGACCTACCACCGTCGTGTCATCAGCAAACTTAATGATGGCATTGGAGCTGTGTGTTGCCACACAGTCATGTGTGTACAAGGAATACAGGAGTGGGCTAAGAACACAGCCCTGTGGGGCTCCAGTGTTGAGGGTTAGTGATGAGGAGATGTTGCTGCCTATTCTAACCACCTGGCGTCTGCTTGACAGGAAGTCCAGGATTTCTGGGAAGAAACTGGGAAGAATCCGTAAGCAAACTGCAGCAGGTCAAGAGAGAGAGGCAGCACAGAGCAGATGTAATCTTTGATTAGTCTCTCAAAGCATTTGCTGATGATGGGGGTCAGAGCAACACGACGCCAGTCATTTAAGCAAGTTATTTTGGATTGCTTTGGAACAGGCACAGTGGTGGATGATTTAAAGCATGTGGGGACTACAGACAAAGAGAGGGAAAGGTTGAAAATGTCCGTAAAAAACACCAGCCAGCTGGTTCGCGCATGCCCTGAAAATCCGCATTAAATCTGATCTGACTGTTCAGACTGAGATGCATTAAGAAAAATCTGATTTTAATTGGATTCCAAACCACCTACGAATGTGGTTTGGATCAGGCTTGTAAAAATAGGATTTTTTTGTGTTTTTGTCCTTTTCAGACTACTAAAACCTACACAGATTTGAGTCAGATTGGCCAAAAATGAAATTTTTTCTGCCTGTGCAAACATAGCTTTAGACTTATTGAATTCAGTCAAATTTTGTACCACTCAGGTAAACTAAACCATTTTAATTACATCGGAAAAATTTATTTTGGTCAAAAATGACCAAATAAAGCAATAAACCATGAGAGGCTGTGTATTATAGTGATTTTACAACCGATAAGGGGTGTTTTTATGCATGAGGTGAACCCCCTTAACTGTGATAAAATGTGGTGTACAGATGTGCACAGATGTATGATAATCATCATACTATCATACATTTATCATCAACGACTTCAGATGCATATTATCCTGTTCGAAATTATGAGAATGATATTTTCTTGCAATACAGTAATCAGAATTTAAAACTGCAAAACAGAGCAAAATCTAATTTCTTATTTCTTTCTTTTGATTTTGGTGTGAAACATGACCAAGACATGTTCTTGACAGGTTTCAGGAAATTCACCTAATTGCTAAATATAACACAAAGTTTGTAAGACCTAAACAGTATTTTCTCAATAAATATAATGAGTTTTTATCAACCAACAGGAAAGTGTGGGACTGTTTTCGCTATATAATCAATTGTGTCAAATTAAAATGATCAAAACATAACATTTTACTCTGATCTTATAGTCCTTATATTTATTGAAAGGCTAGAACATTACTTGAACTCTCAGGGGGTACTTTAAGTAAATCATTAGGTCAGCGAGTATGGAACATTCAACATATTTACACTCCGAATGACACAGTGTTGCAGAGATGTGAAATGACTTTAAAAATGTGTTGTTTGTTTTGAGGTTTAAATCAGAGGGTAAACCACTAGCTCTGTTCAGTTCCTCACCTTGCAGTCCATTTCTGTGGAGATCTTCTCCATGATCTTGTTCCAGTCCTGCTCCTGACCACTGATCTTACTGAGCAGCTCCTGCAGCATGCTATTCAGTTGCTCCGTCACGCTGTCAAACTGCATGCAGCTCACCTTGCTCTCCAGAGCATGCTTGTCTGCTTTCTGAGGGGCAAAACGAATAACATCCACTGACTGACAGAGATCAGATGGACTTTGATTGATTTTTATTGAACTGTATAAAGAAACAACTACTCACATTTTCAATCTCCATCTCTACCAGTTCCTTATTAGCTTTCTTCTCGTCCAGCTCCTCCATAGTCTTGTACAAATGCTGAGAGAAGCACAATTTATTAAGTCTCTCTGTGTATGATCTTGATTGTCTATATTTGTGGGGAAAAGTTATCCTCACAATGATATTGAAACCTGTGAAATCTTTTAGAAATTAAAGAAATGTATATTTAACACACCTATATTTAATCATATTTAATAAATGAACTTTCATTTTATAGGCTATGTTGGAAGAACACATCATTTCCCAGAATGCACTGAATTAAGTCTATTAAAAGGTTTTTCAAATTGGAACAACTTAGCATAACTAGTGAAAATTAATGATGTAATTATTTATATTTTATCTCAAAACTTGTTTTGTCACTGTGTCGCAGACACAATTATCAACTGATGCCAATGATCACAAAATTGCCAATTATTAGTTGATTCATTGGATTGAACAAAGCAAATTGTTCTATCCCTATAAATAATTGCATATCAATGAACAGCAATTTTAAACTGATTATACTTAACTAAAAAGCCCACAAGAGATAATCAAATCGTCTCTCAGTTAACACAGTTCGATAACAAGCCTTGTCTTCCTCTCACTCCATTAGGCCAGAAACATACTTTACGCAAGTACACATACGCAGATGCAAATACTGTGCATTCTTGCATTACAGCGGCAGGAACCTCTGTACTCAAGGGGGCGATAGAGTTACTGTCAAACATCAAACTGAATGTGTTATTATTCAGGTAAGTTACTATAAATATAATGACTTTAACTTACTTATTATCTTCAAACTGTTGCTCTGCCATGGTAGAAGTTGGCTTGTAAGAAGTAAGGACAGTACACACTAATGTCCGCTATAGCGCCCCCCTCATTGAGAATGCAACTCGTACTTGCGTTGTGTTATGAATTGTGGTCTGACACATTTTGGAATGCAACAACACACAAAATCGAGCATGCGTAGCTAGAAGTGTCTGCATTCATGTACTTGCATAGATTATGTTTTGGCCTTTACACTCCTTGTGTTTACTCACATCGATATGAATCTGTTTCTTGCTATGTTCTTCTATCAGGTGGCTGGATATGCTGTGGAGTTTCTTTAACTCGGCCTGTAGCTGCAGTATGGCTCCCTGCACATCAGTCACCAACTCAGCGTTCTGCAGGAAAACACACATACACACGTGTGGTCACACTAGTGTGGATTCAGCATTTTACAATGACTTTAATAGTTGCTCATCCAATCAGAATTAAGTCAGAATTATAAGTTTACTAATACTTTTTCTGTGAAATGTTGACCTCCATTCCCCTTTAACAACATCTTTGTGCCTTACTGTCTGTATGTATGTGATGTACCTTACACCTGTCATGTTCCTGGTCCATCAGGGGAGTGATCATGGACTCCGGTTTGTCAAAGCACTGGAACAACTGACTGATCTCCTGCTCCAGATCTTGACCTTCTGTCTGATGTTGTCCCTGATCCTGGAGGTCAGTATGCTGATCCTGACCTCTATCCTGGCCTGAACATTGACTCTGATCCAAACTCTGATCCAGAACGTGATCCGAACTCTGACTCAGAACGTGACCCGAACTTTGACCCTGAGTCTGACACATACTCTGAACCTGACCCAAACCCTGGACATGACCTTGATCCTGACCCAAACCCTGGACATGACCTTGATCCTGAACCGAACCCTGGATGTGACCCTGACCCTGAACCCAACCCTGGACGTGACCCTGAGCCTGACCCACACCCTGGAACTGAAATGAACCCTGAATGAGACCCTGAGCAAGATCCAAACCCTGGACGTGACCCTTGTCTTTGCTGAACATTACTGGCTCCTGCTGCTGTCTTTTTGAGAATGGAGAGGATGAGGTCATCATATCCTCAATAACCAACCTGAGGCTGTTCAACTATAGGTGAACCATAAAATTACATGTTAGGATATTTGACAGATAGACAGACATGGAAGCATTCTCTCTCTCTCTCTCTCTCTCTGCTTGTCTGACCTGCTCTTGGAGGTGTCTGTCTTTGCTGCTCCCCTCTTCTGCTCTGTAATTCACCTTCTCTCTCATCAGCCCCTCCACCTTCGCATCCAGCTTCACTACTGCACTCCTACATGAGTATGTGTGTGTGTGTAATTTACTATATGTCATAGATGACCTCAAAGATATCAAACAACTGATCAGTTTGCATCCACTAATGAAACATGCTCTAAGTTATACATATCCATGAATAATCCAGATCATCTGTACTGGTTATATACTGCACTGATTCTTGAGTACTGGGACAAGCACCTGAAAAAACAGGCTACAGGAATGCAAAAATAAATGTTTGTATACCAAAGAGTTTTGTAAGGCATAATGGACAATGTACAGTCAGGCGGTCAAGATCAGGACTTGATCATGACCTAAAAGGGTTTATTTTTGTGATAATGACTAGCTAACTGTACATTATCCTGCTCATTACATGGCTACTTACCAAATAAATAAATAAATTTACCCTAAACCAAACCTAAACCTAACTGTCAGTGGATTAAAACTTTAATGTCAGAGCGGTAATGCAACCTCCAAATCACACTCACAACTGTTTATTTAAACATGATTACTTCCTGGTTTCCATGGGACCAGAACTTATAACTCACATAGCCCTTTTCTGCCGTCATGGTTCAGGGGAGGGTTCCTGGGCTGATGTGAATTCTCGAACTGTTCTGCATGTTTCCACCGCAGAAAAGGCCGTTCCGGGGCGTAAAAGCTGGTTCCGTACCAGTGTTGTATCGAATTGTGTTCCCTGTCGCAATTTGTTTCCCCCTAGCCCCGAAAGGGTATGGGGTTATGGTTATGGTTATGGTTATGGTTAGGGTTAGGGTTAGGGTAGGTAGGGTAGTGTAGGTTAGGGTTAGGGTAGGTAGGGTACGGTAGGGCAGGGAAGGGTTAGGCTTAGATTTGTGCATGGGGGAATGGATTCTGACAGCAGAGAATGTTACCATCAGATACTGTTCCCCCCATACGGATCTGCTGGGGGGAAACAGATGCCGTCGGGGAAACAGAGTTCGACACAACACCAGCCACAAAAGCTTGCTGGTCTCAACGCAAGGAACCGATTATGTCAGGGGGTGGAGGGCAAGACAATGTTTCGTCACCAGGTAACGTTATCCCAAACAACAACATTTTGGCTGGATACTGTCTGCAGCGAGTACTTCTTCACTCTATAACAACAAAAATCCACAAAAATGTCAATAATCAAAAACGTTCAGGAAACGTGGACGAAACATGCAATATCGTTTTCTACGGAGATCCTAGATAAACTAGAGAGATCCCAAAAGGAAAAATTACAAGAGTACAAGAGGAGATATGAAATGATGCACGTCGGCTTCAATCGGACAGTTGACCAAATCATAATCTAATTGACAAAATTGCAGCACAGGAACCATAAGAAGAACCTAAGCATAAGCGGCAGAGGACAGGCCAGCGATGTCTTGGACACTGGGCAGCCAGCTAACTATCCAGGGTGTTTAATTCAGTCAGCCACACTCGAGACAAAAACAGAATTGCCAATGTCTTCTGTAGCTGATCTTGGTAAGTTATTACATCTGCAAGCTTTGTTAGCTTTCCTTAAATTCTTCTCATCTTATTTTGTGCATTGTTTTATTCAGTAAGGAGATGGTTGGCCAGCTACTCACTTTGTTAGGAAGATCGCTGCTATCTGTTAAATAAACCGGTGGAGAGCCTCAATCAAGACGTAAATATAATATATTCAACTGTTGCAGTTTATTTTACTTAACAAGTTAAGCGACATTTCAAAGTTCATAAAAATAATGTTATTACGTTACCTGACATCTTGATTGTAGATGTCATCTCAGGCAATTTTGTTGAGCAATGTAATAACATTGGATTGCATTTCTCTGTATGTTTAAATATGTCCACAAAAACAGGAGAAAAGATGTAAACTAACACTGTCACAATCCATGCTTCATTGTGGGCAGGTGAGGTAATCACGTAACTTGTTACATTGCCACTCCATTCTCAAGCAGATCTCAAGTCAGTGGAAAAGCACAGTGGAGAGAATGTGATAGCTTCCTGGTTTCCATGGGACCAGAACCCATGCGTCGGAGTGAACGTGATTAATTCCTGGTTTTCACGAGAACAGAACACGTTTCTCAGAGTGAACATGATTACTTCCTGGTTTGCATGAGACCTGAACCCATGTCTCGGAATTAACATGATAATTTCCAGATTTTCATGGGACTAGAACTCATGTCTTGAAAGGGAACATGATTTCTTCCTGGTTTCCACGAGACCAGAACCCATGTCTCAGAGTGAATGTGATTACTTTCTGGTTTTCATAGGACCAGAAACCGTGACATGGAGTGAACATGGAAACTACCTGGTTTTCTCTCGTAAACTTGGTTCCCTGAAAGGACGGAATGAGATGCTCAGTAGCTCACGTTATGGGAGCAACTCCCAGGGGGCGTTGAGTTTGAAACGATCACACCAATATGTTTGGCTAGTGATGCTTTGCGCTCCACCTATGCTGATGTCGTAAGCTGTATGAGCCAGAGCCCAATGTCACACCGTCAGGATTTTCCAACTGAAGGGAAGGAGAGTGTATTTCTCTTCCCATAACAGTGAAAAATCGGTATCTGCGGCAAAGCTATGCAATGTCTTGTTCCCTCCTTTTAGAGCACCAAAGTTATGAAAGTAACCGAGACATTCACTTTCAAGAAGGTAACTTCGATGCTGTGTCAGTAGCTGACACTATGAGAGCCATATACCATAACACCATAGCACTGATGGGCTATGCCCACTAGCCAACAGGGTAGTATAAGGCATTGCTATAGCCACCCCTTCATATTAAAAAATACTGTGGGGAAAAATAAACCAACGGCCGATGCCAAGACAGAGACACTAGCCATACCGGATAGTGGTCCAATGTCTTAACACATCTTCCCGGTTAGTGGAAAGAAGGGGAGCAGAGCGGTCATCTTGCCAAGGGTTTTGATACAATGACACTAGCCAACAGGGTAGTGAAACATTGCACACATGCTCTTATTCACACCAGTGGGAATAGAGAGACCACAGTTTTTGATCCAACACCAATTAGACAACAGGTCTCTGTGCTTGAATGCTTGTACCTGTCAGCAACCAATCGTAGAGGTAGCCTGAATGTCGCTCTGCCTCAGCACAGCTAGTGTCACATCAATACATTTCATACTTGTGCAATGGGCCGAAGGGTAGGACCTTAAACTGAAATGCAGTCCCCTTGAAGGTAAATCTCAAGAATGGCCTGCAGTAAGGGGTTATCTGCACATATGTGTCTGCAAATCGCTTGACGGAAACCAGTCGGTGGACAGACATGAGACAAAATCTCTGGGTCTCTTTCACATTTGTGAACATGTTTGTGCACTGTGCAGCCTTTATGAGGTCTGTCAGTCATGCTACGGCATGGCCGACTTCTGGCATACCACCAACAGCAAAGACTGGAATGATGTTCTTGTTCCCAGCAAGCAACCGCAGGGAAAGCAAGATTGTTGTCTTGGGAATGCGGAATAAACAGCTTCACATGGTCTATCCAGCATGCATGCCTAACAGCAAGATCTTAGTTTGAGTTGTGACATGGCAGTCTTCTGGCATGCCTTCAACAGTAAAAATAGGCATTGAAATGAACTGTGTGCTGCCACACACTCGTTACCACCTTGCAAAAGTGGGGAAACTGGGAGGGCTGTCTCTGTGAGGGAAATCTCTGTGTGGCTGTCTTCTTGCATGTCATCAACAACAGTTAAAACTCCCATAGTGTCAGCTACTGATGCAGCTTCGAAGATACCTTTTTAAAAGGGAACCTGTGTCTTGAAGTGAAGTGATTACTTCCTGATTTCTCTGGGACCAGAACCCGAGTGAACATAATAACTTAATAACTATTGTCTCTGAGAGAATGTAATAACTGTAATAACCCATGTGTCGGAGTGAATGTGATTACTTCCTGGTTTCCATGAGACCATTACCCATAGGTGCTTCTCATTTCTTAAATTGTCTCTAAATAATCTGCCATTTCTTAAACTCGCTCCTCTGTCCTCGAGCCTGTGACCCGGAAACCAATCAAAGCCCACCTTCATGAAGGACGTATCAATTCTCTAAATGCACTGCGAGGAGGTGAGGAGGTGAGGACGGAGGACAGAGGAAGCTTACCGAGGATGCCTGAGCAAAAAAAGCACAGGAGCATCCTATGCGGAAGACATTTTGGTCGAAGCACCTATTGCACGCATTAATTCTCCTCCCCTTCACATCTGACACAACATTTTTAATTCATGTTTCTCCTTTGTGGTTTAAATAAACCATAATTGTCACAAACTTTAACAGTGCATATTAAATTATTAGGTTTTATTATGAAAATAAAAATTAATAAAATTTCAACTACATAATGGCAAGTGCGCCAAGGTAATGCAATTTCTTAGAGATGGCGCAATTACAGTTGAAGTCAGAAGTTTACATACACCTTAGCCAAATACATTTAAACTCAGTTTTTCACAATTCCTGACATTTAATCGTAGAAAACATTCCCTGTCTTAGGTCAGTTAGGATCACTACTTTATTTTAAGAATGTGAAATGTCAGAATAATAGTAGAGAGGATTATTTATTTCAGCTTTTATTTCTTTCATCACATTTCCAGTGGGCCAGAAGTTTACATTCAATTTGTTAATATTTGGTAGCATTGCCTTTAAATTGTTTAACTTGGGTAAATGTTTTGGGTAGCCTTCCACAAGCTTCTCACAAAATGTTGCTGCAATTTTGGCCCATTCCTCCAGACAGAACTGGTGTAACTGAGTCAGGTTTGTAGGCCTCCTTGCTCGCACACGCTTTTTCAGTTCTGCCCACAAATTTTCTGTCGGATTGAGGTCAGGGCTTTGTGATGGCCACTCCAAAACCTTGACTTTGTTGTCCTTAAATCATTTTGCCACAACTTTGGAGGTTTGCTTGGGGTCATTGTCCATTTGGAAGACCCATTTGCGACCGAGCTTTAATTTCATGGCTAATGTCTTGAGATGTTGCTTCAACATATCCACATAATTTTCCTTCCTCATGATGCCATCTATTTTGTGAAGTGCACCAGTTCCTCCTGCAGCAAAGCACCCCCACATCATGATGCTGCCACCCCCATACTTCATGGTTGGGATGGTGTTCTTTGGCTTTCAAGCCTCACCCTTTTTCCTCCAAACATAATGATGGTCATTATGGCCAAAAAGTTCCATTTTTATTTCATCAGACCAGAGGACATTTCTCCAAACAGTAAGATCTTTGTCTCCATGTGCACTTGCAAGCTATAGTCTGGCTTTTTTATGGTGGTTTTGGAGCATTGGCTTCTTCCTTGCCGAGCAGCCTTTCAGGTTATGTCGATATTGGACTCGTTTTACTGTGGATATAGATAATTGTCTACCTGTTTCCTCCAGCATCTTCACAAGGTCCTTTGCTTTGTTCTGGGATTGATTTGCACTTTTTGCACTAAACTACATTCTTCTCTAGCAGACAGAATGTGTCTCCTTCCTGAGAGGTATGATGGCTGCGTGGTCCCATGGTGTTTATACTTGCGTACTATTGTTTGTACAGATGAACGTGGTACCTTCAGGCATTTGGAAATTGCTCCCAAGGATGAACCAGACTTGTGGAGGTCCACAGTTTTTTTTTTCTGAGGTCTTGGCTGATTTCTTTTGATTTTCCCATGATATCAAGCAAAGAGGCACTGAGTTTGAAGGTAGGCCTTAAAATACATCCACAGGTACACCTCCAATTCAGTACACCACTTATCAGAGGCTAATTGTCTAAAGGCTTGACATCATTTTCTGGAATTTTCCAAGCTGCTTAAAGGCACAGTTAACTTAGTGTATGTAAACTTCTGACCCACTGGAATTGTGATATAGTCAATTAAAAGTGAAACAATCTGTCTGTAAACAATTATTGGAAATATTACTCATGTCATGCACAAAGTAGATGTCCTAAATGACTTGCCAAAACTATAGTTTGCTTATATGAAATCTGTGGAGTGGTTAAAAAAATTAGTTTAAATGACTGCAACCTAAGTGTATGTAAACTTCTGACTTCAACTGTAAGTGATGCCTGAGTGAGCAAGGACATTTTGTTTTACCAATACATTTTGCTTTGATTCCTCCATCCTCGTTTTCTTTCCTTGCATCCTTTCCTTGTTTTCTAAGAGGGAGGAGCTAGGAAGCGAGGATAGGAAGCAAGGAAAAGTAACGAGGATGCACAATTTAAGAAATTAGAAGTACCCCATGTCTCTGAGTGAACATCATTTCTTCCTGGTTTTCAAGGGACCAGTATCCGTGTTTTGGAGTGAGCGTGATTACTTCCTGGTTTCCACGAGACCAGAACCCATGTCTCAGAGTGAACATGATTACTTCCTGGTTTCCATAAGACCAGAACCAATGTCTCAGAGTGAACGTGATTACTTCCTGGTTTCCATGAGACCAGAACCCATGTCTTGGAGTGAACGCAATTACTTCCAGGTTTTCCTCAGAGATTATTCAATCTCTGAATAAATTCAGAGTAGAAATGTTGCTATATTCAAAATTGATTCCAGGTAAAATTGTAGAACGTTTTGTCCCATGTCTCAAGAATCAGTGACTGGTTAATTGTATTCTCACACTGTCAGATGTGAGTACCTGATGTGAGATATTATCTGTGAGGTGTGTAAGTCCGTGCTGCTGTCTGAAGCTGCGCTCTCTCCTGCAGATTCCTGTTCTGTCCCTGTGTTAATCAACACTCTCTCCAGCTCTGATACCTACAGCATGAGTCATCTACATTGTAACATGCAGCTTTAGATGTAGTATGTGTGTGTGTTTCTGACCTAGAAATACTTTAGAGACAAAACTGCTGAAAAATGTCCCCAGAAATTATCTTTTTTTATTTTTTTATTTATTTGTGGTGGTTGAAGTGGTTCATACAAAGTCTAAAATTTTAGTGATATACATTTTTGCATACTGTATGCCAGTGGTTCCCAAACTGGGTGCTGTGAATGCAGCTGTGCGTGTGATAAGTCAAATGCGCTTCTTAGTCAAAATGCTCCTCTAGACACGATATTAATGTAAACACAGCCGTTAATGTATTACGAGAGTGTAAACAGATAAAAATCTTCCGTCAATGCGATATTAATGTACACAGCCGTAAATGCACTGTATTATGTACATGAGTGTAAGCAAACAGGACCAAGCTTACAGTACTGCATATCACAGTATATCCGATCTGTGCAATGTGTAAATGCAGCCTAATAGACCTGCTTGTGTCTGTTATATGGTTAATATTAATCAAACAGCAATACTGACAAGAAAACAAGAAAAGCACTCACTGTCCTTGGCTGGATGTCTTCAGTAGCTTTAAGCCTAATAAATTTCAATGACAGTTCTGCTTCTGTCAAACTCTAACTGCATGGAATCAGTATTAACTTACCTATCTAATAATTTCTATTAGAATAATGATATCTAATAATCACAAAGTAAAGAATGTCAACAATTTAAGTATTTTGCATTAAATTACTTTTTTAATGGTTTATGTTAGGATTTTTATAATGTTTAATTGCTGCTGTTACTGACAAATTTAAAGCATTGTTTACTCTATTTTATGACTGGATCTTGAATAATTACGTTAAAAGCTTGAAGCAAAGTACACTTGAAGGCTACATTGTTTTCATTTACTTTTTTAATATTTATATTAATATTAACCTTTTAAATCACGGAGTGTTTTCAAAAGCATATTTGTTTATTTATTCATTTTTCAGTGGATGGGGTGCCGTAAAGGGGTCCTATAGTTTTGAAAAGTTTGGGAACCACTGGTCTATGCAACTGGGTCTCATAGAATCATGCTACTATACCAACATTTTTGGCTTGTTGTACATATCATGGCAGTTTCCTGGTGAAATGAACACTAGAGATGCTAAAACAACAAAGACTTTTTTCACTTTCACAAAAATTAAGAGTAAAACAACATCTCCCTTTTTTAGAATCCCAGAGTCTATTCAAATATAAATAACATTACACTTATTTACATTTCATGTCTCCTCTAAATGATATGCTTTCTTCAGTGTCAGGATGGGCAAATGAAAGGCCAATAAACAACATCCATGAATGATGTGTGGCACAAAACAAACATCTTTCATTCAACAGAATCTCTGCTTGGAGAGAATTACCTGTGTTCTTCAAAAATTCTTAAAGAGAGAATTCCTAAAAAAGTCACTTTACATGATCGAAGACACCTTAATTGAGGAATACCTGGAAAAAAAATCCTTGAAACTAGATGCTTATTTGACCCACATCACATGTTTTTGGGAGAAAATTTAAATCGCTTTTAGAACCACTCAGTGGACATTTCAACTCGGAACTGCCACGATACATATTTAGCCACGTGATATCATTTTGTGAAAATGTCACCACAATTACATAATTTTCATGATTATAATTAGTTTGATTTAGTTCCCTTTTTGAAAGTTAAATAAACTAGTGTGAGTTGGTCAGGTTTTGCTGTCTTTGATTTTATGCTGCGTTCCATTCAGAGTCGGATGTGGGATATTCCGACTTGATATCTCCGATCTACAACCATAGAGACATTTCATTCCTCGATGCTCAGAAGATGACATCTAAGCAAACAAAAATGCAATAATCCCGTTATCTTAGCAGGTGTTCGACTGTCAACAGAGATGTCTGACAGCAACTCAATTGCTAAACGATGCTGCAATGCTTGCATTCGACGTGCATGTGTACAATTATCAAAAGAGGGTGTAATTTACCGCCTGTCTCAGTAAACCTTTGCTAAACGGGTTTTGTTATCATATAATGTAGAAACTTTGACTCATTGATGGACATTATTTAATAAAAGTGAATGTTTATCATTATCATATAAATCTTCTTGTGTGCCGACATGTTTGGGTGACGTCATCTTGGCAAAGATGCCAAGTTGAAGATTTCTGCCCAAGTTTCGTAGTTGGAAGTCTGACTTTAAATGACATTCCATTGCACTTTTCCAAGTAGGAAGTTGGAAATTTCAACTTACCGAGCTGAATGGAACACAGTATTAAACCTGAACTTACATTGTGGTTACCATTGTTAGGGAAGTCAATGGGAAGTACCGACTATCAAGTGTGTGTGTGTGTGTGGGGGGGGGTTTACGAGGACTTTTTTTAGGTTACAAACTGGTAATTACAAGTGTATTATGCTATAAATGTGGTTTATGAGGACATTTCTAGTGCCCCCTTAATTCAAATCGCTTAAAAAATATACTAAACAATGTTTTTTTGAAAATGTAAAAATGCAGAAAGTTTTTTGTGAGGGTTAGGTTTAGGGGTAGGTTAGGGTTAGGGGATAGAATCTATAGTTCGTACAGTATAAAAATCATTATGTCTATGGGGAGTCCTCATAAGGATAGCCACACCAACATGTGTGTGTGCGTGTGCGCGTGCGTGCGTGCGTGTGTGTGTGTGGTCCTCTCATACCTTCTCTTTATCAGCTATAAGACTGTCCACTAGAGTCCTCAGATAATTGAGCTGCTCTGGTATATGGTCAGGAATCTGTCTCTCTCCTACAGATCAAAATATCATATATCAAAAACAAACACAGCATAATCTGCCTTTACATATTGTGTGTATATATATATAAATATTAAACACTTTAAGCAAATTACTTTAATACCTTTAAGCACTTTAAGTCATACCCATAGCATTGAGGAGATCACTGAGATGTTGAAGTTGGCTCTGATCAGCCTTGTTTGCTTCCAGCAGCCTCACACGGGTCTCCAGACTCTCATGCCTTTCTCTGAGCCTGCCCACCTCCATCAGAGCCTCCACTGTCTCTGGGTAACTCTCTGCCCCAGTGCTAACCCGGGACAGCCGGTGGCCTATCACATTGGACAGAGCTCCATCAGACTGCTGGGGAAGAGACACCTGATGGGAGGTATCTACACCAGGTGTACCTGCTGTGTCATTCTTGAACAGGATACCTTGGTTCAAAGGCTGGTCAGCTAAAACATCTTTAGCTGCAGAGAGCGTGATGGTGTCCTTCAGTCCCTGCGAATAAAAGAGGTAGTGCTCACAATGTTTATATTCTGTGCATAATGCGTCAAGTAGAGGTCAACCGATGGTGGTGGAAAAGGCTGATAACTGATGAATCGGCTTAAAGTTTTTTTAAATGGATTTATAGAATGATTTTAAAAAAAATGTCTTAGTCTTTCCTTACTATGTATGGAACAGACATTGAGGCTAAAAGAGTCCAAAATGAATAAATCCCAAAAGCATTTTATGGTACAACCAAAATTCCAATAATAATCAGAAAATGTGTTGGATAGCGCAGGACTTTTAACTATAAACAAGCCTGAAATGCATGGGGACTCTTATTTTGAACTTACAGAGACTTGGCTCTGTTACAGTGTTCTGTTTGTAAGTATATACCAAATGAAGCTTTTTACAGTCAATATACAGTATTCACCAGATATATACAGTATATATTTCACCAGATGGGGTTTAAATGGATAATTTAAAAAGAAAACTAGAAAACGAGATTTTTGCCAATAACCGATAGTAGCAAAAAGCATCTATTGGCACCAAATAATCGGGAAAACGGATATATCAGTCTACCTCTAGCATCAAGTCCTCCTGGGAAGTTTGTATTTACAGGGTTGGAAGTCACGAATACGATGTTTTGTGAGTTCAAGCTATTTTTTTATTATTTATTTATTTATTGCTATTTCATATTAATTTCTTTCTGTTTCACTTACTGACAAAGACAGGAAACTTTATTTTTCACCAATGCAACAAAATGAAAAGCAAATACATGTATTAGGTGTGAAAATAATGCTTTATCTACAGAGGCAAGTGGAATTACCTGCATTTATGTATAAATGTGTCTTAAAATCTGGTTTAATCTTCATCTGTTACAATAATGAACAAATACAACCTGTTTTACTAATAACACACAAATTATTGGATTGTTCTTGTACATATTGAATAAATCATTCAAACAATCACAGTGTAGGTTGGAAAAAGTATGTGAACCCCTAGGCTAATGACGTCAACAAAAGCTAATTAGAGTCAGGAGTTGGCAAACCTGGCATCCAGTTAATGGAACGAGATTGGAGGTGCTGGTTAGAGCTACTTTGACTTATAAAAAGCACTCAAACATTTTTAGTTTGCCATTCACAAGAAGCATCTGCTGAGGTGGACCATGCCTCATAAAAATGAGATCTCAGAAGACCTATGATCAAGAATTGTTTATTTGCATAAAGCTGGAAAGGATTAAAAAGTTATCACGAAGAGCTCAGGTATTAATCTTTCCACAGTTAGACAAATTCTATAAAAACAAAAGTCTATAAATGAAGACGATTTAGTACTGTGGCTACTCTCCCTTTAAGTGGCCATTCAGCCAAGATGACTTAAAAGGCACACCGTAGAATGCTCAGTGAGGTAAAAAAAAAAAAAGACTTGAAGGAATCATTGGAACTGGTTAACATCTCTGTTCATGAGTCTACTATACGGAAAACATTAAACAGGAATGGTGTCCATGGCAGGACACCACGAAGGAGCCGCTGCTTTCCAAAAAAAACATTACTGCACACCTGAAGTTTTCCAAAGACCACCTTGATACTCCACAACGCTATTGGGAAAATGTTTTGTGGAGTGATGAAACTAAGGTTGAATTGTCTGAGAAGAACACCAACATGAAACATGAAAACATCATCCCAACGGTGATGTACGGTTGAGGGAGCATTATCATTTGTGGCTGCTTTGTTGCTTAGGGGCCTGGACCGCTTGCCATCATCAAGGGAAAAAATAAATTCACAAGTTTATCAAAATATCCTATAGAATAATGTCAGAGTGGTTGTGCGCAAGCTGAAGCTCAGTAGAAGTTGGGTGATGCAGCAGCACAATGACCCTAAACATAATAGTTAATCCACTACAGGATGACTTGGAAAAAAAGAAAATCCACCTTTTGGAGTGGCCCAATCAGAGCTCAGATCTTAACCCAATAGAGATGCTGTGGAATGACCTCAGGAAAGCCGTTCACACCAGACATCCTAAGAATATGGCTGAGCTGAAGCAAGGAAGAATGGTCCAAAATTCCTTCTGAACATTGTGCAGGTCTAATCCGCAGCTACTGGAAACGCTTGGTTGAGGTTTTTGCTGCCAAAGGAGGATTGACCAGTTATTAAATACAAGGGTTCACTTACTTTTTCCACAGCACTGTGAATGTTTAATGGGATGTGTTCAATAAAGACATGAGAGATTATAATTGTTTGTGTGTTGTTAGCTTAAGCACATTGTGTTTGTCTATACTTGTGACTTTGATGAAGATGAGATCACATTTTATGACCGATTAATGCAGAACACCAGCTAATTCCAAAGGCTTCTCATACTTTTTCTTGCCAGTGCTATCTATTTTATCATTCTAATATGCCACATATAATGATGGGAAATGTCGTTTTGTTGCACATGCCTGTCGCCTCATGAACCAGCTAAATGAGTCACAGTACAAAAAATGCATACAAACTAAACTGCATAGTCAAAATCCACAAGTAAAACTGAATTATTACCAATAACAATTTCTTTCGCCATTAATCTTTAATCGACACTCCTCACAATCCTCAAAGAGTTTCCCACTGGTAATTATGACTTTGTGGTAGCATGTGCACTTGTAAATACGATCATTCCAACATGAATTGAACACACCAATACTGATTCTCTGTTTCAAAACCTTGTGAGCTACCTACTTAAGAAGCATTTATAGGCACGCTGATTTTCCAAAAGACACCTTCTTTTGGCCAAATTCAAAGGCAGCTCAGAAGGCAATACCACAAATATCCATCCAAGATGGAGGATGAAGCGAGAGAATTGATTTTACATATAGTTCATTAAATACCGAAAAGTACATGTACTGATTAAAATAGTTACATCTAATTAAAACGTAACAATTTTACCCAAATTTTGTGTGTACTAACTATGCTTATTATTAGAGCAACGCGTTGTTATCCTAGCAATATGCTAATATTAAACTTTTAAAATCAACTGTGAGTCAAGTCTCCTGTCCCTCCCTTCATTTGAGGAGCACAATTTGTATGGTTCACAGAGTTGCTGCCCATGCAGAACATTTCAAATGTAGTCATTAGACATCAAGGCAGTTCACTAGGTTTTGGAACAGAGCTTAAATTGATTTCATGCTGTATATTGTGTCATTAAAGCTGCACATGCCTCCTGGATCTTCTGCCTCTCGCTGATGAGTGCCGCTTGCATCACTTCCCATGTGACACACTGTGTGAGCTCTTCTGGAAGAGGATACTGAGTGAGCTTCTCCTTCAGCTCTTTCTGAGAGAGAGAGAAAAATATTACAAATAATTTGACATTCTCTAAATAAACATGAGCATATTCTAACATCACTGAGTGATTTATCATAGACTTAACAGTAAAAAGTGTCTCTCCATCCACTGAAACAAAACTGAGTTATAATTTCAGCACAAACGTTCATAAATTTACAGGAACAGTTCACCCAATAATGAGCATTCTGTCATCATTTACTCATCCACATGCTGTTCCAAACCCCCAATGAATTTCTTCTGTGGAACTCAAAAGGAGATATTTTGAAGAATGTTCACAATAATCAGCTCCAAAAATAACAAATAGTGTCATAAAAGTAGTCCACTCGACTTATTCCAAGTCTTCTGAAGCCATGTAGTAGCTTTGTAATGGAGTCAAATTAAAATTCGAAATTTGATTATTCTGAAAAGGCTAGACGCAGCGCAACTGATAAAGTTAACAGAACGCAGGTGTCTCGAGATGTGTTTTTAAAGGTAGAAGTTCTTTTTAACTTGATATGGCACCTAAAAAATACAGCGCTCCTGCACGAGACGCTGAATTAACAATGAAACGATCAAAGACGTTCTTCTAGTGCGTGTTTACATAGAAAAACAAATGGTAAACTGGATGGTTGCAGAAGCATTCGGTGTGAACAGCCCCTTAGGTGGAGGTCTTTAGCCGTTGCTTCTTTCTCTCTTATTGTCAGCATGAACAAGGAGAGAGATGTTAGTTGAAACCAATTGCAGTTTTTAATGATGAAGAAGACAATATACAAATAGAAATAGCACAAGGCTTGATAAACAAAAGAACAACTTAGCTCAATGCCACTATGGACGAGACTAGACGATGAGTGATGAAACATGAGGGAATATATACCCCCCCCGGGCGGGGTGTTGTTTCAGCGGTGTCTTCCCCTTGGGAGTGACACTGCCCCGACTAGACCTAGTGGCCCCAGTCGGTTAATTCCTTTTTTTGGGGGGAGAGGGAAAAAAAAGAGGATAAGAGGCCATGACTGGGCTAGCCTGTCTCTATCTTTTGGGCAGTCAACTTGTCCCCAAAGGGCCGTTCGACACTCATAACAGCATTGGGGGAGGTTACGTGTCGGCCTGGTGCGCTGGCTATGAGGCACACAGTGGTCTGCCTGCCACATACCGCCAGTTCACGTAACACAGTTCAGCCAGTTGCTGCGTTTTGTATAGGGACCCCTAGTGTCACTATATCGACACAACGTCGAGTGAGTGACAGATAGGGAACGTCCTGTTACTTGCGTAACCTCCATTCCCTGATGGGCAACGAGACGTTGTATCCCTCCTGCCACAACGCTAAACTACTCGCTGAAATGGCCGGGATCTTGTCTCGGCTCCTCAGCACAAAACCTGAATGAGTGGTTGCATACCAGCTCCTTTAATACCCGTATGTCCAGGGGAGTGGTATGCAAATACCACTCGCCAATTTTCATTGGCCTTTTACCAAAGACCAGAGGTGTCACAGGCTCCCAAGAGTGACCCCTAGTGTTACTACATCGACACAACGTCTCGTTCCCTCCATCAGGGAACGGAGGTTACGCAAGTAACCAGGACGTTTACACTACTGCATTTTCAAACTTGTTAAAATTGGTTATGACACCCTAAAACCAATGTCATTTGGCATCTTTGCAATGCATCTTCACAACGCATCTTCTCCTGTCAAGTTTGAGTAGACATTAGCGGCAATGAGATTTGACAGCTACAGTGGATGGGAAGATTTTTTAGCAAATGACAACTTAAATTTCGGCCGGTTCCTCACACAAAGCTATTGTATGTCTTCAGAAGACTTGGAATATATAGTAGCGCACAAGTTGTACAATATACAGTAGCGCACAAGTTGTACAAGGACTTTGATTGTGCTTTTACAGTACTTGATGGTTTTTGAGCTTGACAGTCCCAATCCCCATTCACTTTTGTCTGGAAAAAAAGCAGCTTGAACATTCTGTAAAACATAATGTTGTGTTCCACAGGAAAAAGTCATCTGGGTTTGGAACATCTGGTTTTCACTTTTGAATGAACTATTCCTTTAATAGCAATAACTCACTGTTGCGTTGTCCAAATCTTCCACTTGGTGGCAGTACTGCTCCATAGCCACGATATGTTCAGCCAACTCATTCATATTAAGCTGAAGATCACAGAATGTTATCAAGTCATACGACTGCTGAATATTTCTTTGTAAAACTTTTCATGAGTAACATTACTGTGTATACGTGCTTGTTTGTATGTTTACCTGGCCGAGCTGAATGTACAATACCATAACTTCTTTTTTCAAATCATCTCTGGAGTCTTTGAGTGCCTGGATTTCCTTCAGCAGTTCTTGGATTAAGGCCATACACTGCGGAACAAAACAGGATTTGAAATTACTTTGGCAACAGTTACCAGAAAATCAACAAGTGCTTGAGAGAAAGAAGGAAGTATAATCTCTTTTACATGAACTTTGGAGATGAATTAAACCGTTAAATCATAGATGAATCACTTAAGCACATCCTCTCAGTAAGTAATCTTCTCCATGTGAGAGGCTCCAGAAGTTCTTCTGACCTTTAACCCCTAACAGAGGTTACCATGACAGCACACAGGCCTGGGAACCACTCTTGGATCAAAGAGAATGTGGCATTGCTGTCCACACACACTCTGAAATGTGTGCATAACCCCTGATGTGACCCATATTGCTGTTTGCTTCCTTGTAAGGCTCTGTTAGATGAACAAATTTGTCTTTTTCTTATTAGATTGAATGGACAACTAGTGTACAGAGAGAGAGGTTAAGACAAAGAGTTATGAAATGGATTCAAAAACTATCCAGGCTGTTCCGGACATTTGTCATGATATGCTAGCCACACACACACACACAAACACAGTGTCCTAGATACCTGTGAAGACATCCATAAAGAGGAATGTCTTTCTTGTTAATAAATACGCAACACTAACAAAAAAGTACCATGGAAATACCTTTTTTTTTATTTTTTTTTTATATGTACTTTGGAATTACCATGTTTTTGGACATTTACTATATATATTTGGGCATGTGCCATCTTAATACCATTTTTTTTTAATGTACTATGGTATTACCATGTTTTTTTGGACTTTTACTGTATATTTCTTGGACATGAAAATCATAATACAGTTTTTTGGGATATGTACTATGATATTACCATGTTTCTTTGGACATTTATTATATATTTTTGGACATGTACCATCTTAAAACCATTTTCTGGAAATGTTGGACATTTACTATATATACATCTGGACATGTGCCATCTTAATACCATTTTTTGGAAATGTACTATGATATTACCATGTTTTTTGGACATTTACTATATATTTTTGGACATGTACCATCTTAATACTACTTTTGGATCTTTTGGGCATTTACTATATATATTTGGACATGTGCCATCTTAATACCATTTTTTGGATATTTACTTTGGTATTACCATGTTTTGTGGACATTTACTGTATATTTTTGGACATGACCATTGTAATACAGTTTTTTGAATATGTAATATGGTGTTACCATGTTTTTTTTGTTTTTGTTTTTTTTTTGTTTTACATTTACAATATATTTGTAGGCATGGTAGCATTGTAATTCCACATTTGGGCTGCACCAAAAGTGCGAATTGACCCAGCTGTCACCACAGCCACATAGTCCTTTGTTCACAATTAATCTTTTGTCACTTTGTAAGCGTGCCACCATTTCAGGGCACAGTGCCCATTTTTACATATCCACTCACTCTACACCCACCGTAACTGACAGTCAACACAATAGAGGTACAGTCAAAGAGAACGTAATAGGGAGCACCTTGTTCTGACCTGGGAAAACACATGAAATAGATATGCTCTTAAATGTTATTAGCAAACTGAATGGGCGGCCTGAATCAGGTCCATCAGTTTGAGTGATCTGCAACCACATAACCAGCTCTGAAACACCTGGCCAATCATTAGAAGCTTTGAAATTGGGCAGCAGGTTTATCCGCACTCCCCTCAATGTTCCTCATTGAACATATCAGTCCATTGAGCAGGTGTGCGGTCACTGTGACATACTATGTCTCTGTTCCAAAACCTAGTCTGCTGCCTTACTGTGTACTGCCTATGTGGGCAGCTGCCTTCTAAGGCCACATCCACACTAATCCGTTAAAGTTTGAAAACTCAGTTTTCAGTTTCCTAACATAATCATTTTCCAAAGTATGTGGTTATGGAGAGTCTATGTTTTGGGTGGAGAAAAATGCTGTTCTAGTGTGGATGAGAGGCGTAAACGTAGTAAAATCAAAGCGTTTTCAAAATTAAACAGATTAGTGTGATGTGGCCTAAAACAGCATCCTAACTAAAAAAAGTAACCTCTTGAGTGACAAATTTGGAATTTTCGATATATTCTGTTCCATTCGTTGAGCTGTGTTCTTTTTTAACACAAGAACGCATTTGGTCTAAAGGCGTGGTCACATTAACCATAGCACTGCAAAATTTTGCGGACGAAACAGACTTCGAAGAGATCTTAATGGGAATCCGAGCGATTGAATCTTTGTGTGAAGGACTTCCGGTGGCGAAGAATTTCCCCTCGAGGATTTCACCTAGAGTTAAAGTTTGGTGAACTTTGACAAGCGAATTTGCCATGTTGAACTTGACCAATAGGAAGTTGCTCTGTGTAGGTTGTGTTTCGTACATAGCTATATTGAACATTCACAATGGACAGGGATATCCATTTAGCGACGAGTTACTTTTTAAATTTTTAATATGGAATTTCTCCGTGCAAAGGTAAATATGACCACGCCTTAAATGGCTCTTTAAGACATCATTATACTTCTAGCGAAATTGAAAAAAGAATGTGTGTGACGTCATTTCAAACTAAATCTGGGAAAAAAAGGTGTTTTTTAGTTTGTTGTGGTGAACTTTAGGAAAACTTTGTGCAAGCTGTTAAACATCTTCTTAAGCGGTGGTCGCACTAGTCTTTGAGCACTATGCTAATTTTTGTCAGACAATGCAACGGACCAGGATATGATGTCATGAGGTAGGCTTCTGGTGTAAGTAAATAACACATCACAAATAACAAAAAATATAATAATAATTTGTTTTAAATATACCGTCTACTTTCCTGCAACAATAAAAACGCACAGCTTTGAAATATGTATCTATTGAATTGAGACAAGAGGTCAGTGTGTGACATTTCAATCTTCTATTGGTCATGCATCCTCTCATCATGCAGATTCGCAGTTCACAGTTCACCAAACCTGAACTTTGGTATGCAGCATCATACGAAATTTCTTCGCACGAGTATGCGTTTCCTGTCTTCTGCGTTCGGATGCTTTGAATGGGAGTGAATGCAGTGCGAAACGTAGTGTGACCGCCCCTTTACTGACATTGGTCCACGTCATCAGTGGGTGTAACACGGTGCTGAGTCATCCAGTTATTGATAACACATTTTAATGTCACATTGGTTAATGTTTTACAAGTAGTCTGTTGACATTTAAATGCCTCTAAACACCAGCCCCAGCAGCGCTGGCAGTTTCTGAATGTTCACAAGCAGTATACTGTTATGCAGCTGTTTCAACATTCTTTCCAGCTCTGAGCGAAGAACGAAGAGACTTTAAAGAGCAGCATAATAAGGCAACCTTTGCATCTGGAGTGCACCTTTGGTGCCCTAAAATGCTACCTATGTAGGCAGCTTACTCTATTTTGGAACAGAGCTAATGGCACAGCTCTGACGGCAGCATTGCCATGGACAACCTGTGCAATGTGTTAAGCAAGTACCCTACTGGCTCGCCTCCTGAGCTCCATGTACAGAGCTCGCACAGTCACCCACGCATTTCATTCCTTCTTGGCCTCCCAGGATTCAGCTGGCAGCTGGATGGCAGGGGTCAGCTCGGGGCACTGGCACATAACCATAGATGACTCCAAACATGTCCAAACGAGACATTAATGATTAAGAAGATGAGCAGGACCTCCCAGTGTACTCTCTGGCTGCGGCTCGCGTCACCAGAGTGTGTGCGAAACAAACGGCTGCTCTGCGGGAGGTTAATTATTGTCGGCTTATCAAAGAATGGAGACAGACAAGGAGGGGTGGTGATCAGCTCAGGGCACAGGCATGTCTGGGCAGACGAAACGTTATGTGAGATGTGTCTAGCAATATGGCACTATTATAACCCTATTATAAGTATTATTTGAATTTCTTGTGCAAACGGGGTATAACTTTTTATACTGAATGTGCCACTCCAAACAAAACAAATATACAGTGCCAGTCCAAAAGTTAGGACTGAATGTATGTTTCTTATGATCTTAAGCCTCATTGGTACACATTTTAGTACCACTGGGTAAAAATGTTTTGTCGGTAACACTTTACATCTATGTTCCCTTTGTTAAGGGTTTATAAATGAGTTCATTACTTACTAATAAGTAATTTACAAATGCATTATGAATCATTTATATGCAGTTATAACAACATGAACAAAAAGAGCAACTTTCATGCAATACTTGCCAAATAGTGAGTATTTTGACTTGTTAGCATGTTATAAATGCTTAATAAATACACTTATTCATTCTTATATTAATCAGAAATATAAAATGCCCTAATTTATGACTTGTGTCACAATGCAGCAAAAATAGATTATTGTGAGTGACATTAAAAGTAGGAAATATGTCATTTTGTATGCAAAATAACTTGATTAACTTCCAGAAATCTTCATCTTTAGACATCTTTTTCATGATGCTATCAACATACATCACATTGTGTTAAATATTATAAAATAAACTAAATCTTGATCACTTCTCAGCACGTTTCATTGACACATGTTCTTCATTCTTATGTGTGTGTGTGATTAGTGGGACCTGCTATTATTTGCCACCTTGTCACTGATATTTAAATATTCAGGCTCACTAAATCAAAAGCAGAGGGGTTTGGTGAGTGTGGAACACGAGCCACAGCTGGTGTTATTTGAGAACAGAGCTCAGTGTCTGTTTCTCATTGTTTTGTCTTTTGTCATCAGTCATCTACAACTGAGAGACACTGATGACACATTCAACCTCCTGCAGACCCCCAGCGGAGGAGCAGCTCACCAACTCACCCGTCCCACAGCGTGTACATGACAGAACTGTGCGCCATTTAGAACTGAATTGAGAATACCTCTTAAATTCCAATTCAATTTCTGAATTTGAATTGTAGTTTTTGAATGGTAGCTTTTAGTAAGTGTAGTTTGTAAGAATACATTTAGTTTTTCAGTATAAATTACACATAACATCATACACAGAGGATACTTCATTTTCCAGAATGCTCTAATTTACTCAATATATTATAATTTTTCATTATAAAGTCCAGTCTGAAAACAATGTGGGGAAAATATGGCTGTTCTGCTTAATTGTTTTGACAGTATTTAGCTTAGTTTAAGAGGGAATATATAGTTAGTCCAAATTAATTGTGTATTTATGATATTTTGTCTTAAAACTTTTGTATTGTTTTTTGGTGTAATTCTTCTGGTTTGTGAGTGTGTTCATTTTTTTCAATTGCAATTCATTAAATACCTCTTCCTGACATTCCACTTCAGCATCCTGGTAACACTTTACATTAATGTTCCCTTTCTTAAGGGTTTATGAAGGGTTTTATTAATGACTAGTAAGTCATTTACAAAGGCATTATAAATCATTTATATGCAGTTATAGCAACATGCATAAAAAGGGTGACTTTCATCCAATACTTGCCAAATAATGAGCATTTTAACTTTACATTCTGAATCTACACCGATCAGGCACAACATTAAAACCGCCTGCCTTATATTGTGTCGGTCCCCCTCGTGCCGCCAAATCAGCACCAACCCGTAGACTTTGTCAGTTCAAACCAGTCTGGCCATTCTCTTTCAATCATGCCATGGTCCAAATCACTGAGATCACATTTTTTACCCATTCTGATGGTTGATGTGAACATTAACTGAATGATTTTATGCACTGCACTGCTGCCACGCGATTGGCTGAATAGATAATCGCATGGATGATTGTTGGTGCCAGACGGGCTGGTTTGATTATTTCTGTAACTGCTGATCTCCTGGGATTTTCACACACAACAGTCTCTAGAATTTACTCAGAATGGTGCCAAAAACAAAAAACATCCAGTGAGCGGCAGTTCTGCAGATGTAAATGCCTTGTTGATGAGAGAGGTCAACGGAGAATGGCCAGACTGGTTCGAACTGACAAAGTCTACGGTAACTCAGATAATCCTTCTGTACAATTGTCGTGAGAAGGATATCATGTGGGTTGGCGCTGTTTTGGTGGCACGAGGGGGACCTACACAATATTAGGCAGGTGGTTTTAATGTTGTGGCTGATTGGTGTATAATACAAGATATCTAGTATCATATTGGTCATGGACCTTACAAAAGACTCTTATGAACCGATTCTTTTAAGTGAATCAAAACAGACAGCGCATCCAGTGTTGTCCGACAAACAAATGACTCTTATGAACCGATTATTTTTAACGAATCAAAACAGACAGCACATCCAGTGTAGTCCGACAAACAAATTACTCTTATAAACCGATTCTTTTTAGTGAATCAAAACATGACAGCGCATCCAGTGTAGTCTGACAAACAAATGACTCTTATGAACCGATTCTTTTTAATGAATCAAAACAGACAGCACATCCAGTGTAGTCGAAAATGACTCTTATGAACCGATTCTTTTTAATGAATCAAAACAGACAGCGCATCTGGTGTAGTCGAAAATGACACTTATGAAGTGCCTCTTTTAATAAATGTTCAAAAACACTCACAAACTGACTGACTAATTTTCCTTATGCCAAGCTGTATTTAAAGAGACATTTACACCAAGTTGTTTTTTTGTAATAAAAATTCATTTATAAAAAAGCATTAAAACATCCCATTTCTCAGCAAATAATCAGAGTAATGGCAAGTTGCATGTAAACGGTATTGAAATGGTTGGCCCAAATCATGTAAACATCTTAATCTAATTATACCATATACTCTGATTATTGCAATAATCTGAGTATTGGTGTACATGTAAACGTATGTCATGGCTCAGGTGAGTTTGTCAGTTTGTTTTGTATGTTTTGTCATTTTCTCTCACTCATGTCATGCATGATCGGCGTTTCCATGGGAACACTTATTGTTCCCGGGGAAACACTGATCATGCCACCGATTAGCGTGCCAAGCAAAACCTGTTCTCCCCTAATTCACTCCCTTCTTAAGCCCGTCATGTTCTCAGTGTCTTTGCTAGATTGTTGTTTGATGTTGAGTACTAAACTCACTCTCTCTGGCTTGTTAGTCTTGTCTCGTGTATCTGTTGGTTGCCCGCGTGTCGGGTGTGTGGTTGCCTTCCAGTATTGCTGCGTGTCAGCTGGTCTTCCACGGAGGATACCTTGTCTCTGCCCGCGTGTCGGGAGTTAAGTTCGCTCTTCTCTGCTGGCCGTTGTTCTGCATCTCACTAAGCTTCAATGGAGGATTCTACAAATCTGTTCCTGACTTCCACAACGCACCCACTCATCCTACGAACACATTCTTCACAGATTTCCCCTTGCCCGACTACGACGCACACGCCATTGGAGATCACTTCCCATTGCTGCAGCCGGTGTAGGAATTTTCTACATATCTCAACCCAGTGACTGCTCAATATTACTGTTAATAAATCCTTTGAAATGTTCCTCTGCTTTTGGATCTGTTTGTCTCGCTAACGTTCGTTACAACATGGTGTGCAACATGTACATATATAATAACATCTGAAAAATTTGTTTTAGGGTTTCATGATCCTTTAACTGCGTGTGTATGTGTGTAAATGTGTATGTATGTAAATTTAATGTTACTATTCTTTTGAAATTCAGGGGCAAAGGTTGATTTTGGCTAATATTTACACACCTAACGCTGATGATCAGGGCTTTTTTATAGATCTTGAAGGGATGTTGCAAGCTGCTGGCACCCCTCATGATAAAATTTTGGGAGGAGACTTTAATCTTTTGATGGACTCAGTCCTTGATCATAGTGAAGCAAAAGTGTGCAAGCCCCCTAGAGCAACATTGACACTTCACAGGATGTGTAAAAATCAAGGTCTTACAGATATTTGGAGACTTTTGAACCCATCTGGTAGGGACTATAAATTTTTTTCATCAGTCCATAAGATTTATTCTAGAATAGATTTTTTTTTTATATCCAAATCCCTCATTTCATCTGTTGTGGATTGCTCAATTGGAAACATTTTAGTCTCGGATCATGACCTGGTGAGTTTAGAGGTGATGCCACATATAGAGAAAAAGAAATCATATAGTTGGCGCCTTAATGTATCCCTTTTGCAAAATCCTGATTTCCAACAAATGTTAAAGACTGAAATCAATGTTTATATGGAGACCAACTGGTCCTCAGTATCCTCTGTGGGCGTGGCTTGGGAGGCACTTAAAGCGCCGTATGTCAGCTGATGGCCTCAGAGAATTGACCCGATTGAAATATAGATATAATACTATTTAGTCGTGGAAAGTGGAGTTTTGGTTATTCAGGGCATGACAGTCATACTTTGAGTCGAGTGACAAAGCAGGGAAGCTTTTGGCTAGATATATAAAGCAGAGAGAGTCTTTTTCTACCATTCCCTCAGTGAAATCTGCTGGTGGTGGAATTTTTACTTCAGCCATTGATATTAATAATGCCTTTAAAGAATTCTATCTTGATCTCTATAGATCCACGTCTTCGTCTACTGATGAGGATATTAGAAACTTTGTGGAACCATTTGATCTTCCTAAACTGACGACTGAGCAAAAAAACTCTCTTGATTCTGAGATAACCTTGGAGGAGCTTGATGAGGTAATTAAGTCCCTACCTACTGGCAAAGGTCCGGGGTCAGATGGTTTTGCCGCAGAATTTTTTAGATCCTATGCTACAGAACTGGCTCCACTTTTGTTAGAAGTTATACTGATTCATTAAAGAATGGAAAGCTTCCTCCAACCATGACACAAGCCCAGATCAGTCTGATTCTTAAAAAGGACAAAGATCCAAGCAGGGTGTAAAAGTTACCGTCCAATTTCCCTGATCCAACTAGATGTAAAAATATTGTCCAAAATTTTGGCTAACCGATTAAGTAAGGTTATGACATCTCTTATACATATAGATCAGGTGGGGTTTATTCAGGGCCGCAGCTCTTCTGATAACATCAGGCGTCTCATCAGTATCATGTGGTCAGTAGCGAATGATCAATCTCCGATCGCTGCCATCTCACTTGATGCCAAAAAGGCGTTTGATATGGTAGAATGGGATTATCTTTTTTAGATTTTGGAAATGTATGGGTTCAGGAGTACATTTATTGTTTGGATTAAATTACTTTATAGACACCCTGTAGCAGCGGTACAAACAAATGGATTAATTTCAGATTATTTTACTCTGAATAGGGGCACTCAGCAGGGCTGCCCTCTTTCCCCATTATTGTTCTGTCTACTAGAACCTACTAGATCTATGCCTTGCCTCCACAGAATTATTAATTCCTTTTCCAAGTTCTCAGGATACAAAGTCAGTTGGGCTAAATCCGAAGCTTTGTCTCTGACAGCGTACTGCCCAGTAACGGCTTTTCAGCCGGGCGCCTTCCAGTGGACCAAACAGGGCATGAAGTATTTGGGGATTTTATTCCCAGCAAATTTGTCTGATTTAGTTAGTGTTAATTTTGACCCTTTAATAAAAAGGTTTTCGAGCGATGTGAGCAGGTGGGCTTCATTACATTTATCGATGATTGGGAAGGTTAATGTTATTAAAATGAATTGTATTCCAAAATTCAACTACCTGCTACAGTCACTCCCTATAGATGTCCCTCTTTCTTATTTCAAGGAATTTGATAGCATAGCAAAGTCCTTCATTTGGAATAGTAAACGTCCCAGATTGCATTTTAATAAGTTACATAGGCCGATTGACAAAGGAGGGCTAGGCCTACCCAAGATTTTTTTTTATTACTATGCGTTCAGTCTCAGACATTTGGCTCATTGGTCACTTCCACCTGAGAGAGCCCCTCCCTGGTTTGTTATAGAACAGACAGTTCTTGCCCCTATTTTGTCATTACAAAGCATCTCTATCAAACTAATCAGAAAAGTTAAGTTACACCCCGTTATTTCACATTTACACTCGGTATGGACTAAAGTGTCCAGATTGTTTAAATTGGACACTTATTTAAATGTTGCCTCGAGCATATGGCAGAACCCAAGACTGTATATTGGCAAGTCTCCTTTCTGCTGGCCAGAGTGGATTGTGTGGGGAGTTGATACTCTCGGTGACCTATATGAAAGTGGTGTGTTGAGATCGTTTGAAAACTTGGTCCAACATTTTGGGATCCCCAGACCACAGTTTTATAGTTATTTACAACTGCGCCACCTGCTTTGTACTATTTTTGGGAGTAGCACACATCCCCCTAAGGAGGCAGATGCTTTGGGAGAGGTGATTGTGGCTTTTGGAAAAGGTCATGAGGCATCAGTGTACTACTCCCTGTTAATTCAGAGTATGGGGGATGGCTAAGATTCTTAAAAACGTTAAGTCTGCACCTAGTGATGCAAGGGTGCGTCTTATACAATTCAAAATTTTGCATAGATTTTATTGGACCCCCTCCAGACTGTATAGGCTTGGTCTTAAAGACACACCCACCTGCTGGAGATGCCAATCGGAGGATGGAGACATGGCCCATGTTTTTTGGTGGTGTGTCGAGATCCAGAAATTCTGGTCGAAGGTTCAGAATTTTGTGTGCGACGTGATAGGCACTCAGGTTTCTTTTTGCCCCAGACTTTGTGTTCTAGGCAATGGGGCGGTCATCGATGTGGGGGATGGCCATATAGAGAACTGGGTTCTGACATGTGTGATGATTGCCAGGCAGGTTATTTTGAGGGGTTGGAGGTCAGCTGGTGCGCCCCCCATATCCGGAGAGGTGCACGGAGGTGGGGAGGGTGGCGGCTTATGAGGAGGTGTCATCGGGAAGATGGGGTGGCTTGGATAAGTTTATTCGGAAATGGGGCAGGTATTTGGAGTTTTTGGAAGGCTCTCGGGTGGGGTGTGGAGAGAGTAGTGTATTATAGTTAGTATGATTATTATGTGTGTGTATGTATGTATGTATGTATGTATGTATGTGTATATATATGTATATGTATTTATGTTTGTATATATATATATATATATATATATATATATATATATATATATATATATATATATATATGTATTTTAATATATATATATATATATGTATATATGTGTGTCGGTTTGATTTTTATTTCTATATATTTTCTTATGTTTGACCACAGGGTTGCTTTTTGGAAGGGTGGGGTCGAGGATGGGGGGTTGTGGGGTTTAAATGTTGATTTTATATATATGTTTAAATTTCATTGCTCATGTATGATTTAATAAAAATGTTAATTACAAAAAATTTTACTATTCTTTTGCAATGTAAACGCCTAGCTAAAACAAAACCTTTTCTATCCAGGAAAACTTTTGAAATTGTGATCCATGCTTTTATTTCTTCACGCTTGGATTACTGTAATTTTCTGTACTCTGGCCTGCACCAATCAGCTCTATCCCGCCTGCAGATGGTCCAAAATGCTGCGGCACGACTTTTAACGGGCAGTTGTAAACATGAACACATCACTCCCATCCTGATCTCCTTGCACTGGTTGCACTCCTTGCATCAGATTTCGAATTGATTTTAAGATTTTAACATTTGTCTATAAATCCTTAAACAATCAGGCACCCCATTATCTCTGTGATTTGGTTCGTCCGCATAACCCAACCATACCACTCAGATCCGGGGATCGTGGACTTCTGTCTGTTCCTAGATCCAGGATGAAGCATAGAGGTGATTGTGCTTTTTGTATCACTGGCCCCAAACTGTGGAACAGCTTACCGGATTACCTCAGGACCGCCTCCTTTCTATCCGTTTTTAAATTGTTGCTTAAAACTTTCTTATTTTCATTAGCTTTTAATTTACCTTAAATCATGGTTAAGCTGTGAAATTGCCCTACTACCTATGTTTTATTTCTGTTATACTGTATTGCCTGTGATGCCACTGAACAGCACTTTGGTCAGCCATGGTTGTTTTTAAATGTGCTATGTAAGTAAACATGATATGATTTGATTTGATTTGATTTAAACCTTTTTTGCCATGGCAATAAAGCTCTTTGAATCTGAATCTTAATGTTTTGGTATGTTCATTGACTTTTTTGCTGGATCCCTCTGGCACATTGACAACAACCTATATCGCCTATAGGATGGGCTGGCCCTACTTTAAACCCTCCAAATATTGGTCCCATTCATTCCATTCTAAGTGCCTCACTGTAACCTCAATTTTTGCTTTTTTTAAGGAAAAACAGGGATGAAATTAAGAAATACATTTTTGTGGTAATCAACATTATGCCACAAATGCTGAATGGAATATTCCTTTAATTAATACAAATATCAAGACTTATATTTATCAAAAACATAAATGCCCCAATTCATGATTACTGACCAAATGTAGCAAAATAGAATATTATAGTGAGATTAAAAGGAGGAATTATGTCACTTTGTGCTTATAATTATTACTGTAATGCAGAAGTCTTTAACCCTGGAGAGCCACAGCACTGGGCATTTTTGATGTCGCCCTGATTTAACACACCTGATTCAAATCATCAGCTCATTATTAGAGGCTCCATGACCTGAAATAGGAATGGGGACACAACACTTTGCTCTTCATTCACTCCTATTGAAACACATCTGAACGCTAGCTCATATGAAGAAATTTCGCACTACGCCATAAGGAAAGTTCAAGTTTGGCAAGACTAGGGACCAGTAGAAGATAAGTTCAAAACGCCACACACTGACCTCTTGGCTCAATTCAAATACATATTTCTGTAGCACTTTACTTTTGAGTTGTAGTTTTGTTTATCTGTTTTGCAGATTGGTAGTGGCCGGAGTTGATGAGCCCTGCCAGGATTCACTTGTGCTGAGGGCAGTGTGTGTGGTTTAAAACCGGCTTTCTCCCATTCTTCAAGGCTCCTCTCCCCGAATCCGACTTGTGTTGTTTTTGTTACTGGTTCTTTTCTTACTATTCATTTTATGTAAGTATTCATTTCCTGGTAATAAATTATGTTTTGAGCAGTTATCCAACGTGTGGCCTCTCTCTTGTCATGGTCTAAGAGCCGGCCGTGACATTACATTAAAGCTCCCTTTGTTAAGGGTTTATAAAGGGTTTATTAATATTTATTAATAAATATTAATTAATGTACAAATACACTATGAATAATGCAGTTACAACAGCATGAATGAAAAGGTTGACTTTCATACAGTACCAGTAAGCCAATTTCCTCACATGTTATAGATGCTCAATAACACTTGTTCAACATTAGTAACCTAAGAAATTGTACCTTAATGTACAGTGGATACATCTGAAGAAGGAGTTGCCAACATTAGACACCAGTACATAAAGTTCAGGATGGTTTAATGGTCATCAGGCTTTATTATATGATATATGCTGTGAATGAGCATGAAGACATGAAAAGTATTTTTGCTTTAGGTAACCAACAGGACTAGGTTGGGACACTTTTGATCTAAATGTGACAAGTGACAACACAAGTGAGTGAAGACATTACAGTAATGTAGATAAACAAAAAGCAGACTGTAGTAAAATGACATTATCTCTCCTTTTAATCTCACTATAATGGTCTATTTTTGCTGCATTGTGACATTAGCCATGAATTAGTGCATTTTATGTTTCTAATTCAATAGAAGTATGAATAAGTGTATTTACTAAGCATTTAAAACATGTTAAAATGCTCACTATTTGGCAAGTATTGCATGAAATTTGCCCTATTTATTAATGTTGTTATAACCGCATATGAATACATTTATAATGCATTTGTAAATGCCTTATAAGTCATTAATGAACCCCTTTATAAACCCTTAATAAAGGAAATAGTAAAGTGTTACCTCCTGCATTCAGAGGTGGAGCTTACCTTGGACACTCCATCCTCGTTCCCCTGTGCCTTTCTGCGGAGCTGCATGAGTGTCCACATGTCACTGACCGCAGTGTCCGACCTCATGAGCTCTAAAGCGCTGGGCAGAGACTCCAGCACTGAGATCTGCTCCTCCATCCGCAGCACCTTCTCCTCCATCACTTGATACGGGCTGGATTTGTCCAGGAGCAGGGGCTTAGTTTGAGATGGGCTGCCATGGTCGTGGTCCACCTCCCTCCAGGAGGTTGTGACCCTTTCAATCTTCAGGTGTCCCAGCATGGCGTTCAGTAAAGTGTGCAATGCACTGAAATTAACAGATCCAACATCTGGTGTTCCTATGGAGAGCTCCAGCAGCTCGTGCAAGCTGATGTCAGTAGACATCCTCTAAAATGTCTAGCTTATTTCATCTATTTAAAAGACCGTGAAGTGACAAGATGTTCAATTAGATGTTGTCGATGATGGCTCCAACATGTTTGCTCTTGAAAATAAAACCGACAATAACAGTTGGGTTTGTTTGACTCACATATGATCTACAAACTATCACACAATTTCCATTTCAGTCTAATTTCAAACATAATCACTGGATTTTAACACTCTAAATTGGTTTCTCATTTCTGTAAAGCCCGTGAAATGATCGTAAATCCGTTAGTTGTAGCTCCTGTCGCTATCTGTTCATCCTTCAATAATTTCGCATGTTACCGGCAGCTTTGCTTTTGGTAAATTGTTTTAAGTTTGCTCTTCTATTTGCGTTCTCCCGCCTACCGAAGATGCTCAGTGGTTGTACTCCTGAGCGTCACATACGAACTACATCCTCATTGGATAAAGTTTCTGTCAGTCAACCGAATAACGCTCTGTTGTGAGCGGCGGCGTCTTTCGTCTCTTAGCAACTGACTCACGTAGCATCGACTGTGCACGTGAGAACGGAGCGCGTGGTTGTACAATAATAAACATTTATGTAAATTTAAATTATTTACATTTCAGAAAATTCAGAGAAACCTGGAGAACAGTAACGAGAAAGATAAACTAAAGGCAAAATGTATGGATTTTCCCAAACATTAAACACCCAGTAAATTGCTTTTGATTACATACGGTACTTAACCTTGAGCCAGACCATTTCTTTTTTTGTAGAAATGAAATTTTATAATAATATAATAAAATAAAAAACATGAAAGTATTATTTTAATATTATCATTATATATATATATATATATATATATATATATATATAGTTGAAGTCAGAAGTTTACATACACTTAGGTTGAAGTCATTAAAACAAATTTTTTTAACCACTCTACAGATTTCATATTAGCAAACTATAGGTTTGGCAAGTCGTTTAGAACATCTTCTTTGTGCATGACACAAGTAATTTTTCCAGCAATTGTTTACAGACAGATTGTTTCACTTTTAATTGACTATATCACAATTCCAGTGGGTCAAAAGTTTACATACACTAAGTTAACTGTGCCTTTAAGCAGCTTGGAAAATTCCAGAAAATGATGTCAAGCCTTTAGACAATTAGCTAATTAGCTTCTGATAGGAGGTGTACTGAATTGGAGGTGTACCTGTGGATGTATTTTAAGGCCTACCTTCAAACTCAGTGCTTCTTTGCTTGACATTATGGGAAAATAAAAATAAATCAGCCAAGACCTCAGAAAACAAATTGTGGACCTCCACAAGTCTAGTTCATCCTTGGGAGCAATTTCCAAATGCCTGAAGGTACCACGTTCACATGCACATGGGGACAAAGATTGTACTTTTTGGAGAAATGTCCTCTGGTCTGATGAAACAAAAATTGAACTGCTTGGCCATAATGACCATTGTTATGTTTGGAGGAAAAAGGGTGAGGATTGCAAGCCGAAGAACACCATCCCATCCGTGAAGCATGGGGGTGGCAGCATCATGTTGTGGGAGTGCTTTGCTGCAGGAGGGACTGGTGCACTTCACAAAATAGATGGCATTATGATGAAGGAAATTTATGTGGATATATTGAAGCAACATCTCTAGACATCAGCCAGGAAGTTAAAGCTCGGTCGCAAATGTGTCTTCCAAATGGACAATGACCCCAAGCATACCTCCAAAGTTGTGGCAAAATGGCTTAAGGACAACAAAGTCAAGGTATTAGAGTGGCCATCACAAAGCCCTGACCTCAATACGATAGAAAATTTGTGGGCAGAACTGAAAAAAATGTGTGCGAGCACGGAGGCCTACAAACCTGACTCAGTTACACCAGTTCTGTCTGGAGGAATGGGCCAAAATTCCAGCAACTTATTGTGAGAAGCTTGTGGAAGGCTATCCAAAACATTTGACCCAAGTTAAACAATTTAAAGGCAATGATACCAAATACTAACAAAGTGTATGTAAACTTCTGACCCACTGGGAATGTGATGAAAGAAATAAAAGCTGAAATAAATCATTCTCTCTACTATTATTCTGATATTTCACCTTTTTAAAATAATGATCCTAACTGACCTAAGACAGGGAATGTTTTCTACGATTAAATGTCATTAATTGTGAAAAACTGAGTTTAAATGTATTTGGCAAAGGTGTATGTAAACTTCTGACTTCAACTGTATATGTATGTATGTATATATATATATATATATATACACACACACATTTAAAAAAATAAATATTGTCATTATTGTCCTTGGAATAAGTTTTCCTTCTAATTAAATTTTCCACATTAGATTCCACATGGACAATAGATTATTTTTTACAATGAATAAAAGCCACTGGAATATTCGATAATCAACCCAGATCTGCCCAATACACTTTTAGCTGGTTATATACCATGTCAAATGGTAAATTCTACATATTTTATTATTTAAACAGTATTCCAAACACAAATGTCCATAATAACATTTTATGGGCAGTTGTTTCACTATTATGATATTTCTAATGTACTCATTGGAATGGTGTTTCTTAATAAGAATGTCAATATCTCCATTGTCTACAATGTCTTTTCACATATAAAGCATCAAAATCAGTCGACACACATGACTGTGTCAAGATCATTAAAATATCAGATAGTTTGACCTTAATATGATGTGGCAAAGTTAGTTCAGGTTGTCAGATATCACATGGTATAGCTCTAGGATGATTTTCATGATCAAAAATGTATGACATTTGTGAATTATTTTTTTACCTTCAAAAATGTTTGAAAATGATACTGTATGTGTACTCACTTCTGAGGAAAATAACGCATTACTTTTTACTTGATGGTTACACCACTTAATGTGTAAAAATGTGTATCACAGACAAAAAGGCTTAAACAAGAATCAAAGGCTCAAAACAGTCTTTAATCCCACAAATACATACATATATAAAAAAGAAAATCCAGACGCCATTACCATTTTTACAGTACGATGCATTCAAGTTTATGATCAGATATTCATGTCACATTTTCCCTTAACATCCTGTAGATATCCCTGAACCAAAATAGTATGTTTCAATAAATCAAACGTACATGTAGCTCTTCTACCCTCATGAATATAAGCATGTAGTATACTGTATGTATTGTGAATTTAAGAAAGGGTCTATCTGACTTCTTCTCAATACATAAATATTTAGTTATGAGATGCGGTCAACTACAGCTCATGTTGATATTATAATAGAAATGACTAATTATTTCCCAAAGTCCTAAAAATCATATCACCCTGATTGGACACATCAATTCCTAATGATTAGATTCCTCATGATATTTGTTGTTCACATAAGACATAAAAAGGACAAATGACAAAAATCTAGCAACTTGCTTCGAGAGTTCTTCATTCTTTGGCAAAATTGTTTTCTTTAAAAAAAAAGAAAAGAAAGGCAACAGGCAAAACGGACTAAAATAAAATACGATTTATTTCGGTGTTTCACGTTGATGCTGATTATGGTTGTGAAAGATTAATATTTTGTCCCTGTAATGATATTTCTCATCTATACTTCATTTCACAGCATAGTGTAAATGTAAATTATATACAAACTAAGGTTTCTCTACAATATAAGAAGTACTGTACTCAAAGGGATAGTTTTAACCAAAATGAAAATTTTGTCATCATTTACTCTCCAATACCCACTTGCAGCTATTTTTTTCTGAGGATCACAGAAGAAGAACTTTTAAAGAATGAGGGTGAATAAATGATGACAGACTCTTAATTTTGAGCAAACTTTTCCATTAGATGAATCGCTTATTGCTCAACGTTTCTGCCATCTAACATTGTTTGAAAGATGAGATCACCATTCCAGGTCTTCCTGTTGATGTAGCGGATGATGACTGGCATTGCACAGTTTAAATGCTGTATAGTGTTACAGCACTTGTCCTTCAGAAGAGAAAATGTATTTTATGTGCAAGAAAAAAAATCTGTACAGCTGATTCACTAGAAAAAGGAGAATGAGAGATGAGGTATTCCCACAGCTGAAAGGTAAAGTTCAGGAGACGTCCCAAGAGCTAATGTGAAAACCAAAGACAAAATTGGCTACTGTATCTGCTCAATAAGGCTGATGGCTCGAGGTGAGGATCTTCTGGTACTTCAGTCTTCTCAGATACTGTCATAATCAGAGTCCCGTCGACTGCGAATAACTGTCCACTCCACCACAAAGAAAGACACTGTGCCCAGGAAGCCCACCAGCACCATGATGAGCAGCTGCCAGTGCAACAGAAGGTAGTTGCAGTAAAAGAAGGCCACGGCAGCTGTGATGGACTGCAGAAACAGAGGAAATCAAACTTTGGGGAAATGTCACAAAACAGCTGAGCAGGTCCATAACCCCCAAAATATGAGTTTTTCAATGACCGATTCTTAAAGGGATAGACAATTCTGTACTTATTTACTCACCTTCATGTCAGTTCAAACCCGTTCTTATTACCATAATTCAAAAATAAACTCATGATAATAATAACAAATATTTCTATTAGATACATTTTATAATCTAATACATACACTCCAAAAAAAAAAGTTTTAACTAAAGCAACACAATTCTAGAACATTTTGTCACAACTTGATTTCACTGCATTCTATCCATTTATATTTGTAAAATGAGAGTTTACGTAATCCATTTGAGTTTGGACTACATGAATACTTTTTGTGGTGTTAATGCAGCATTGATGAAACAGTGCAGGGGATTTCCCAGCATGCTTTGCATGGAACTCGATAGGGAGAGTAAATGTTAAAATTAAGTGCTATTTTATGTTTTTTATGCAAGATGAATATGAAGGGGGATACCTGTTATTGTTCAATGTTTTGTTGTTTTGAGATTTAGAAGAGTTTCTGTTATGTTGGCGTTTTGGGGGTTACCATTAGCTGCGCTTCCACTGTCGGGCCAAATAATGGCGAGCTAGTACACCAGGTCCAGTTGAGTTCATCATGCCTCCCCGGGGCTTCCTTTGGCCTGCCAATTATCCTTGGGTCAAATAAAGCCAACTGGGGATTGAGGCAGGGTCACTGGGGCGGGTTTTAGGGCAACGCTGCAGGGTTATTGGCCCGATAATGGGAATGCAGATCGATTTTGGTCTCGAGGTCCGAGGCTATTAGCCCCGGCTGGCCAGTTGATAACCCTGGTTCGCACTGGCCCGATAGTGGAAACGTGGCTATTATGGTGAAGAGTGGAGCTTGAGCTAATGATCGGGAAAGGAAGATGTCGCACTTGAAATTGGTTGCTTGCTTCGCTGAGCAAATGCTGTGCTTCTAACCATAGCATAGTTACAAAACTACACTCTGTAGTGCTTCCAACCAGCATATATTTAGCATGCTAACATTAACTTTCACTAGTTAGCACATAAATAAAAAACAGATTTATTAGTTACATTGACATGACTAATTTTGTTGGGTTTACCCAATTCAACTAGGTTCTCTCTACACAAAGTGTTTGTGTTGAGATTACATAATAATTTAAAAGATAAGAAAACTCATTTCAAACATGTGGAACCACTCTACACAATTGAATCAAGTTCAGCCAAAGAGCTATTTTTTGAGTGTATTGTTTAAATTAAAGATACATTCTATATTGTTTACATTTTGTTTGTTTGTTCATTATTAATGCCATTCCAGCTTCCATGGCTATTTTCATGGTAAAAAACTAGTTCAAATACAATAGGTATAGTGCTTAAAAACCTACTGTATATAAGGTCTGTTTTTGATGAAATCTCAGGTCTGACTTTGACCCCGTTTCCACCTGGTATTACGATGTGTCTCGGGTGACCAATCACATGTGGTCAGGTGAGACACATCGCTGTTTACACCTGGTCACTTAAATGCGTCTCTTATGACCACTTGTGTTTAGATTTGGAGGGTCTCTGTTTCATGATGACATACATCATTCACTATGTCAGTGTGTGATACTAAAGCGCAACAAAGTCAGAAAAGACAAAGAAAGCGCTAAAAAAAAAAGGAAAAAAAAAGAAACTATAGAATTATCTGTTATTTTAGTGGATTACCTGTTGTAGAGCCGAGGAACCCAATCAGACACACCCGGTCCCCAATCAGCCTGATGGGGCGCGCGAGGGATAAAGGCGGCCGGGGACGACAGCTCGAGAGAGAGAGAATTACAGGCAGCTGTACTGTGTGTTTTTGGTTGTGTGTTTTGTTTAAATTGTTTATTAAATTATTATTTATATTATTAAGCCGGTTCTCGCCTCCTCCTTTCCACTGAACCCCCTTACACTGGTGCCAAAATCCCTCGCGCGCCCCATCAGGCTGATTGGGGACCGGGTGTGTCTCATTCCAGCCCGGCCCCGCCCTCCTCGGCTCTACACCTGTATTAAAAGAGCTTCAGATGTTTGTGCTTCTCATTTGTGTTGATATCAGGCACACTATAGAAGATCCATGAGGCTCTCATGATTGTTTAAAATCCACTTTTTAAAATGTTCAGATTGGACGGTTATTTCCTTTTAAGCCGTTCATAACCGGCAAACTTTAAACTCTTGTTTTAGCACAGCGGTTGAATGACAGGTGAGGAGTGGTGCTTCACTGCTGCCGGGACACATACAGGATGGATTAGCATATACACCACAAATGCGATGTGGTCACATACGTCTTTGACCACATTCGTATGTGGTTTCTGTGATCCGATCACAAAACCTTTTAGACCCGTTTAGACCTGTATTTAGTGCTGACCACATGTGTTCGCATCACCCGAAGCGCATCTTAATACCTGGTGGATACGGGGTCTTTGTTTAAAATCTTTTTAAATTCTCAGCTGAATAACAAAAATTTCCTCAGGGAATTCAAACCACCCCAATTCAATAAAATATGCTTTAAAATATGCCTGATAATAAGAACTTGTGTGTATGCTTTGAGTGTCCTGTTCGGCAGCGGGTGTAAATAATCTGTTCCCAGCTATTACTGAAGTGCAAAATGTGTCTTTTTCCTAGCACTGATTTTATTTTTGTGTGTTTGTCTTTGTTTGTTTGTGATGCATTGATCCCATTCAGTTTGTCATTTGATGGTGATTTAAGAGATTATGATGGATCTGAGATTTACTATATAAATTACAGTTATTTTATTAAGTTTTTATACATCATGGTGGTATTTGTTATACTATTTTAATTTACACTGATTTAAATAAAAAATATCATTGTACATACATGATGTATACATGATAATGAAAATCATCATTGAGAATAATAATAAAAAAAAAAAACTCAAAAGCAAAACATCTGGACGCATAATGGTAATGAGAATCTTAATGGTCCTAAAATAGGCTTCATTTTCTTTATACAAATTTTTATTGGTTTTGGGGTGAAATATAATGCAGACTTGTTTTGTGTGATTCACCCAAAACATTTAACTATTGTCAATAACTATGTTTCCATCCAAGGGGTTTTTTGCGACAAAAAGTGTAGCGCATCAAAAAGTTTATGGATAAAGCTGATGGAAATGCAAATTATCGCTAAAATTTCACAAGTATCGGCATAATATTTTTCTGTTTAACTCTAGCACATAAACTCTATGCCGACACATCAACTGTTGCGAAAAACTGGTTTGGAAACACTTTTTGTTGAGAAAATTGGCATTAATGCAAAAATGTAGTGTCCCATGAGAGAATTTAGTGTCCCATGAGAGAGCCTGTGTTAATCATGATGTCAAGGTATACATCTTTGAAAGCCAATTTATTGTACGTGAAGCATTACACACACTGTTATGGATTGGTCTCAACGGCATACCTGCACAGATCCGATGCTGCAAACACATCTGCGTCATGACACTTCCAGGAGTGCCAACACAAATATCTCGTATCATGGAGAACAAATGAATGGCCACCCTTTGCGATTAATTTAATCGTGGTAGACATCCGTTTATTTATTAAAGTTGCTTTCCACACCATTCAAAATAACAGACGGCAGTCACGGAATTAGCCCACAATACAAAAAATCTCATTTCTGTGCACAAAGATGTTTTAAATTAAAAATAAATACACAATACTAGGAGAAAAGCTTCAGTGTGCTTTTTTGGAACACTAACATATAGCCCAATTCTATTAAATTATTCTTTAGCTTACTTTTGAAAAAATGCTGGCAAAATTTCCTGTATTAAATTAATTACCAAACGAAAAAAATGATATTTTTAGACCTATATATGCCTTTTCTTTACACGTACTTAAATTAGCCGTACCCTGTTCTGTAGATGAATAAAGTCGGCTGAATGACATTTTCTGCACTTCAAGACTATAAACTATCAGAACTATTTGTCCAATGATGAGTTCACTTTCAGAAAACTAGCTTTTGAACATTTTAAAACTTTTAAATATTTGAAATCTAACCTTGGATGGCATTTGCAGAGATTCTTCAGAAAATGTAAATTGCATTCTGACGCTAAAATGAATTTGAGATGACAATCAAGTTCAGTTGGTCGTTAAAAGTTGCTGGAGAAATATGCGGGACATAATGCAGTTGTGATGGCAATGCTTTAGATTAGATGATTGTTCAAAATAGCCTCTTGAATATCAGGAATGTATCATATATGTAAACCCTGATATTACACCGCATCAGTTTTTCTGTAATAGCTGTGCACACAGCTTATACACATCGATGGATGGTCCTTATACTAAGACCGAAAGTTTCCCACTACTTGGTGCAGGTTGCCAGCTTGAACAGGGCCATGACGATTCACTTTTGGGTTGGAATCGGTGGCAACCTGCGATAGGTACAACATCAGGACCAATATTACAGTCCTATCAGAAGGGCAGCTGTTCCCTTTTGACTGCAATTCCTCCTCTTCTGATTGCATTTATTTGTGAAATTAAAATGAATTGTCCCAATACTCTCCCCATTTGACCAAAACTTCGGAGGAAAAAAATTAGGGACATCTGGGAGGCGAATTAGCGATAAACACATATTTCTGTATGGAAACGGCTTCAGGGCAGATTTCTTTTGCAATTAACCAAAACTTATGCGACAAAGTGTTTTTTTAGGCATGACGTCACCACGCACTCCATTTTTAGCGATAAAAGGCCATTTGAATGGAAACAGGCAGAAGACGGCAAATTTTGCAAAAACATTTATATGCAATTTCACTTTGTTGATAACAAAATTGCGCGAAAAGTGGATGGAAACTAGGTTAACGAGAGCGTTTACATGAACAATCTTACACGATTATGCTTAATACGACAACGTATAAGGTCATGTAAATGCCTTAAACGACTTTCCGGGTAAGGTATTAAACTGTTTCTACATGGCAAAAATGACTGTTTACATGCTTAAATCTCATGTAAACACGGAGTTCTTTACTTGTCTGATTTTTTTTAAAAAGCTGATTTTTGCTAGTTATAAGTGGTGTGCATGTAGACGCAGTCACTGTCTTCTTATATAAATCAATATAATGGCTGATGATAGAATTTAAACACTTTATTAAAAACATTTTCAAACCTGTACAAATTTGAAGACGGCAAATGCTGGCGCACTGTCTTCCCGGAACAAGACACCCACAATGCTGATGAGCTGAGTGTTGTAGCAGCTATCACCCAGACCCAGCAGGAAACTGCATATCAGCGCCACTAACACACTGACAAAACACACAACCAATGAAATACATTAACACAGAGAAACAAGATCAGTGCTGAAGTGTGTCTAGAGTCAAACAGGCGCCATTCTCAGGACTGTAAATAATAACAATAAGCATGGCCGCACCACAAAAATGATCAATTTAATTTTAACAGTGTATTTTTATGTGTCAGGAAAATTATATAGTTATAGTTTTTATTTATCGTAAGGATTCCTTGATGAAAAAATACAACATAGCTTTTATTTGCAATAATTGCCTGAAATTTTACAGCTATAATTTAACTCCATGAACTCACTTTTGCTGGCAAATGATTGCATAAGGTGATTTCTTTGTAATTTTCAACTTATTCTAACTGATGCTTCCAAGACTATCAAAAGTCAGTCTATCAATTTCGCCAAAACCTCATCTATGTTAGCCAGCTAGATGATGTTATCTTGGGCCTTGATCTTTATAACAACATAATTCACAACAGCAACCAAATGTGTACATTTACAAGGCACATGCACATGAACAATGAATGTTAGACGTCAAGTGACACTGCTGGAAATGTCAGTACTGTCACTGGTGCTTCATACCTGGGTTGAATAAAGGCTTGCATATGTGTGCCTTCCTCTGAGGCTATGGGAGCATCATTGGCTATGTTGAGGAAGATAAGGTAGAATGCCACATGATGTGTAATGAGCCCTAGAAACACCACTGGGTTTCTGCCAAAGCGGTTACACTTATCCAGGATCCCAAATACTCCCCCTCCTGGAGAAAACAGAGATAACAGCTTTTTAAATTTGATTTGTCATGTTGAAAGAGAGCTGAAGCACACTGTTTGTGATGCACTGCCTTACCGAGTATTTCCCCAACACCAATCAAAATCCCAGAGAGGCCGATGAGACCTTTGGCATTCTCTCCAAATTGAGTCATGGCCCCTAAACATGTCCCGTACACCCCACTATAAAAGGTGAGCTCCAGACCTGGTCAAGATAGGCAACCACATTGTCTCAACATCACAGTACAGCTTGTATGGGTCTTTGGCAAATAAGGTTGTCCGAGATTATAAAAATTACAAATCTTAAAACACATGCTTCAAGTTAATAGAAAATGTAATCTTTTCCATTGGATGATATATTTTTGGAAACTTTTATAGCATTTTCTACAAAAAATGTATTTGACTTTAAACATGTAAAGTGGTGTAACCATCAAGTAAAAGGTATTAACAGGGTTCCCACTCTTTTCAGCCAATGAATTTCCATGACTTTTCCATTACTTCAAAGCTCATTTCCATGCCAAAAAACAAAACCACACCATTGTTTCATAAGTTAAACTGAAAACATTTAATTAATAAATAAATTAATAATTAAAAAAATAACAGGGGGCCTGGGTAGCTCAGCGAGTATTGACGCTGACTACCATCCCTGGAGTCATGAGTTCGAATCCAGGGTGTGCTGAGTGACTCCAGCCAGGTCTCCTAAGCAACCAAATTGGCCTGGTTGCTAGGGAGGGTAGAGTCACATGGGGAAACCTCCTCGTGGTCACTATAATGTGGTTCTCGCTCTCGGTGGGGCGCGTGGTGAGTTGCGCGTGGAAGCCGTGGAGAATAGCGTGGGCCTCCACACACGCTACGTCTCCGCGGAAACGCGCTCAACAAGCCACGTGATAACATGCGCAGATTGACGGTCTCAGACGCGGAGGCGACTGAGATTCATCCTGGATTGAGGCGAGTCACTACGCCACCACGAGGACTTAGAGTGCATTGGGAATTGGGCATTCCAAATTGGAGATAAAAGGGGAGAAAAAGAAATTAATTAATAAGAAATAATAATAATTAAAAATAACTACAACTTGTAGTAAGTTCCCAGTGGATAGACTAACTTACAACAGGTGAGAATTTTTCTTTTTTTTTTTTATGTTAACTTGCACGTCAACAGCATAGTGGGTGGAATTTTCAGATGGTCCCTTGAGTATGCTAGGCAATGAAAGCGTATCTATACATGTTCAGTCATAATTCTGCAGCCACACCAAGTGTTGACTGATCTGCGTACAAAGTTTTATGGCCCTTGTAGTACAGTTATATACCCTTTAGGCCAAGCGTGCAAACGATATTTTTGCAAGACTGTCGCCTTCAGAGAGCACAGTTAAAAGAAAACGAATATCCAACGAATATAGAGCCTAAAACTAACTTTACCCCACTTCATATAGGCCTTTTTTAGCCCATTACATACACATAACAAAAAGTCATGGGACAAATATTTTGTCAAGGGAACGAGATCATTTTCTTGTGGCCACGAGATAAGGATGTCGTTCCCTCAACATACTCTCTAGTGGCCACAACATATTATCACGTTCCCACAAGTTATTATGATGTGGCAATGACAAAACTAAGTGAACCGAGTCTGTCTCTTCCCGGGAACCATAGGATCCCGATCCTTTGCCAGCCATTTTTCATACCTGGCCATGCTAAGCAAGGCATTTTTTAAGGTGCACTTTCCTGCCATGCTAAACTTATCTGTAAATGCTAAGGTAGGTTACATGAAAATGAGCAAAGACAGCTGAAATAAGCGGGTAAATGACAATTAGATTGAAAACGTGAATCCTAAAATGGGCAGGGATTAGTGGAACGTCATTGTCTCTAACTGGTCAGGTATTCTAAATAACATGATATATTTTAAACTCTTCACCATGTGTTTTTAATCCAGTGCAATGCAACACCCTGATTAAATATTTTAGGACAGAGCATAATAAATAAAAAATATATGAACTATAAAAAAATTCCATGATTTTTCCATGACTTTAGATTTGATTAATTTCCATGACATTTCCAGGCCTGGAAATCACAATTTTAAAATTCCCTGATATTTCCAGGTTTTCCATGACCATGGAAACCCTGTTAAAATACTTTTCTCTGCTCCAGAAGGTGTGAGTGTGTGCAATTTTATCATTCAATTCAAAAAGGTTTTCAAACATATTTTTCAAGGATTGTGTTTTTTTTTTTTTTTTTTTTACAAATATCGTGAATTTGAGTCAAAAATATAGAGTTTTCTTGGGGTACTCTATTTCACCTGAACAAAACAATCCTTTTCATTTAAAAAAATCATAAAAATATCAGATTTTCCCCCCCGTTTTCTTTTTTGTCAGATTACAAAACAAAAAAAAACCCTACATATTATAATATTTTAAAAATCTAAATTGTTTCACAGCTCATTTTTTAAGAAAGAATAAAAGATTTTATATTTCAACTTTATTTTATTTTTACTCTCTGAAGAAAGTTATACTACTTAACCTCCAGAAGAAAAAAAAAAATATCAAAATGACTTTGAACTCAGAAATTGAAAACATGTTCATCGTAATAGATGTGTATTCAAGTCATTGTTTTGTGTGAATTGCACTTTTAAATGCATTGTTAGATAACTTAAAAGATCCTGGGGGGAAACAATTAGCATCATGTCATTAAAGCAAATATCAAAGCCGTCTTACGTAAAATTGATTACAACCATTGTTCCAATAATCTTTCTAAGCAGTCTTTTTTGTACACATGCAAAAAATATCAACAGTAATTAATAATAAAAAATAATGTGAAATATATTTCACAGAACTGAGAAAGCTCTCATAAGGGTTTTCAATGACCTCCTTAATGCAGACTCTGGGTCCCTTTGGGGTTATTTACACTTGGTCACTTCATGCATTTTTACTAATTGGATAGCTATCCAATCATGGAAAGACTAAAAGTAAATGCCCTCCAAGACAGATTCAAAACGGATATAAATTAAATTACTCAAACCACTTCAGGAAGTTTTATGCCAAAGTATGCTTCGGTTTTCCACGTTACGGATCGGACTGCGCACAGTATGCATGATGCACATTTCTTCATCGGCACAGTCTACGTGGACTGTCCGTGTGCGGCAGTTTTTCTCAAAACACAGACATTCCTCGTCTGTGTGCATCGTCGGCGCATGCACCTGCCGTTAACTGTAATAAAACAGTATCACAAAGCAGTCTTAGTGTGCATATGTTGAACACGCTCGTAATCGCTCGTGGTCAAAAGAGTATACTTTGAAAGGCTGAATGCTTGACCGTGTGCGAGACAATCCGGCACGCAAAAATACGAAGTATACCTGAGCCTTTACCCAACACTGATTTAAAATTAGTTTATCTTGTGCTCACATCACTAAAGGTGTCCCCTAAGGTTCTGTTCTAGGTCCTCTTCTTTTCATAATCTACATTATTTATCTGTTATCATGGTCTCAGTTATGACTGCAAACACATGTAGATTCTCTTTTGAAGGACTGAACTTACCAGAGTATGCAAAGGCAGTGCTGAGCAAAAGCATCTCTTTGGTCATAGCCAGTTCAATAGATTTCTCTGTTGAAATGTGACAAGAGCTCATAGTAAATAAAACAATAACTCAAATTGCTTTCATGTAAACAATTATTTAAATATTTGAAAATATATATATTCTTTTAATATATCAGTGCAACTTACTGAATGCATCCCATGCCTGAGAGCCCAGAGTTTGCGATGCACTTAAAAATAAAATGAATAGGAAACAAGGCAAAGGAGGAAAAAAAAAACAATGCAATATGATTAATCGACAGTCAAAATTAATGTCTGGATATGCAGAAGTACATAAAAATACACACTTACACCACTGAGCCACTATCAGAGATGTCTGCTGGTAGAAGTGACTCAGAGGCGTCAGAAGGTGCCGGTTCGGGGTCTGGTCGCTGGATCAGGAAAAAGAGGAAATTTCCTACCAGACTGATGACCGTGAGTGTAATAAAAACTGTTTGACGGTCCTTGTCTAACACCAGAAAAATAAGTCTTTTAGCTTCATTCAAATAATTTCCCTTTACAAGCCGAGACTCAAATTATATTTATTTCTAACCATTCAGAATTTCATGTCTGAAAATACTCACCGGTTATGTGACTTTTGCCATGCCAGGCAAGGTATATGTAGAGATTGCCAAAGAATAAGCTGGAAAAGAGAATAAATGAATCATTCAACCCTCATGTAAAAACCCTTCAAGTCCACATAGGAAGCTTCTAATTATGAGCTAGGAAGTCATAACTGTGAAGTGCTTTTGAGTGTTTAGGTTGAAGAAAAAAATAATGGACACACTAGGCAAATTATTATTTCTTTATCTCTCTTACAAGTGCTGGTGCAAATTTTTTTTATCTATTTATTTTATCATTCTGAGTGGTGGTGGTGTAGTGGGATAAAGCACAGAACTTGTAAGCAGAAGGTTGCCAGTTTGATCCCCACAATCACCACCATTGTGTCCTTAAGAAAGTCACTTAACTACAGGTTGCTCCAGGGGGATTGTCTCTGTAAGTACACTGTAAGTTGCTTTGGATAAAAGCATCTGCCAAATGCATAAAATGTGAAATGTCACAGGAAATTTAGTTTTGTCACATAATTATTAGTATTTTCTAGCAAGCTTCAGCACTTTTCTTCATCAACAGTACATAAAATAGGTACGGAATTAACTGTACCGTCAATATTGATGCAATGATGCAACGATTATTGAATTGACACACTCCCACCTCGAAAAGTCTGGGTTTAGACAGTGTTAAATTTCACACAGTTTTTTATTTTAGTCTTTATTTTTCACTTTTCATGAAAATGTCCTTTAAATGTATTCAATATTTCATACTCATAAGTTTTAGTCAATTGTACTCTGACCACAATGGCATATAATTTTAGTCTACAAAAAAAATACACATTTTAGTTGATGATAATTTTACATTATCATTACATTATCAATTAAAGATTAATATGTTACGTGTTGCATGTTTTCAAGGAAACGCATATTCACAACGCAACAATCGTTATGCATTCTGACTAGCGCATAACTTAGTTCAAGTTCACCGGATCATTCGCATAATTTTCTGTGCAGATGCAAGTTGTAATATTACGTTTATGTTGTTGATATTGCCGATTAATCTTACACTACAACAACTGTGCGTTTTATTCACTTTCACACAAATCATGGGTATTATAGCTGTTTATGACTTTATAAACACTTATTTTTCGCTCTTTTACTCAAACACTGCTACAGTTGAAGTCAGAAGTTTACATACACTTTAGCCAAATACATTTAAACTCAGTTTTTCACAATTCCTGACATTTAATCGTAGAAAACATTCCCTGTCTTAGGTCAGTTAGGATCACTACTTTATTTTAAGAATGTGAAATGTCAGAATAATAGTAGAGAGAATGATTTATTTCAGCTTTTATTTCTTTCATCACATTCCCAGTGGGTCAGAAGTTTACATACACTTTGTTAGTATTTGTTAGCATTGCCTTTAAATTGTTTAACTTGGGTCAAATGTTTTGGGTAGCCTTCCACAAGCTTCTCACAATAAGTTGTTCCCAAGGATGAACCAGACTTGTGGAGGTCCACAATTTTTTTTCTGAGGTCTTGGCTGATTTCTTTTGATTTTCCCATCATGTCAAGCAAAGAGGCACTGAGTTTGAAGGTAGGCCTTAAAATACATCCACAGGTACACCTCCAATCATAAGCTAATTGGCTAACTGTCTAAAGGCTTGACATCATTTTCTGGAATTTTCCAAGCTGCTTAAAGGCACAGTTAACTTAGTGTATATAAAATTCTGACCCACTGGAATTGTGATATAGTCAATTAAAAGTGAAACAATCTGTCTGTAAACAATTGCTGGAAGACTTTATCATGTCATGCACAAAGATGTCCTAAACGACTTGCCAAAACTATAATTTGCTAATATGAAATTTGTGGAGTGGTTAAAAAATGAGTTTTAATGACTTCAACCTAAGTGTATGTAAACTTCTGACTTCAACTGTTTGTTATGGTATTGAAAAACATATACTATATAACTCATAATTTGAAAAATGATCCATTTTAATGCTTGTATTACTGACCCACCTATAATTTATACACTTATTCCAACGTGATTAACTTGCGCTGTAGCTCACCTGATAGAGTGTTGGACTTTGATCTTGGAGACCAAGCCTCGAGCCCAGCCAAGGACGCTTGAAACGAAAGTGAAGCGAAAGAACCATAGAAGCAACATGATACGATGTAGTTGTTTCAGTAAATGTGTTTAGCATGTCGAATTTGCTTTTAAAACACTATTGGTTAGGTTTAGGCATTGGTTTAGGGTAAGGATGTCTGTTTTGTTTACCTCTCATTTAACTTTTTGAACACTATTGGTTAGGTTTAGGTTAGAGTTTTAGGTTAGGGAGGTACGTTTTACTCATTAAAATCTCCATCTAACATTGACTTTAAACACCTCGTCTGATTACAACATAATTTCACTCGCTTTTGGCGCCGCCCGCTGGACATTTCACTGGGAAACTGCAGCCAAATGTGTTATGAAGCACGTAAATTTGGTTTGCAAAAATGTTGCCATGGTCACGAAAATTTTCTAAGATCAGGCTGAACAATTCTTTCTAGATTTTTCTTTCTTTTAAATAAATAAACAGTGTTAGCGCATTGTTAATATCTTGCAGTATATTTTCCTCATCATATTTTCAACAACAATATGTTTTAATTAAAACTGTTTATCGTCATGATGTGTCTTTTTCATCTCGTCTTCGCTACTGTTGACAAATTCTAAAAACCCTTCGTCAACAAACGTTTTGCTCACAGAACACTGGGCTTAAAGAAATTAGATTTACACTGATAATAACGACATTGTGGTGCTGTTCATGTGCGCTCATCTTCTAAATATGATCATTCTGACATGATCTGAAGGCAGCATAATACTCAGTGAGGAAATGACAACAAGCAGGAAGTACCTAAACTGCATCAACGCCCAGAATATTCCACTGTTTCGCCCAATGGTGGAGTCTTTGGAGTTGATGGTGAGCAGGTTACCCTGGGCCGTCCACAGCACTGCGAGAAACAAAGATGAGAATAAAGGTTAGACATTGTGTGGCTGCATGGGACACTTCTATAAGTGAACGGATATTGATTTCACACCTGCAGCGGCTATTCCAAGCAACACAGATAAAGTGTAGAATGACCAGGTGTAAGGATGAATGAACACAGCAATATAAGCACTAAAAGAGAGCAGAGAACAAATAGTTTTAACCAGAAAACACAGACAAAATTACTAAATTATTTTGTTTAAGTCCTACAGGCACTTACCTGTAAACAAGTCCACTAAAAAACAAAGACAACTGAGGTCCAATGACAGCTATCACAGAGGGGGCAATAAGATTTGAGGCGGAGAATACAGCGTAGATAATCGCCATGCTAGAAGAGAAGAGTAATGGGCCTTGTTAAAGGTGTAGTATTGAGTCTGTTAGGGAGATGTACAGAAAACACCAACATCAGTTGTTCATTGGCTCCAGTCATTCGTATTTAATTGAAAAGCTACAAAACTGAAAATTGTTACAATTATTTATTATGATAATTTTTATTTATTAAGCAAATAACAACTAAAACAGATTTGTTTTATTGTGTTTAACAGACTTTATAATCATTTTATTTGAGGTAGACCGATATATCGGTTTTACCAATTTATAGGTGCCGATAGTTGCTTTCGCAACACAGCTAATGAGATGTAACTGTACAATCCCACAGTGCCAGCCACAGAGGAACATGGAGGAAACAATCGGTAGTGGCCAGCGCTGGAGGATTGTAGAGTTACATCTCATTAGCCACGTTAGTGTGTCAATAGGAAATATAAATGTTAGACTCCCAAACATTACTTTTGCAAATAGAAAAGATTAGAATAGAAGAACAGGGAGCCCTGCAACAGATGTCATGGTCCCCACAAAGCCCCCCACTGAACATCGTGTCAGTCTGAGATTACATAAAGAGACAGAAGCAATTGAGACAGACTAAATAGATAGAAGAACTGTGGTGAATTCTCCAAGAAGCTTGGAACATCCTATCTGCCAACAACCAAGAAAAACTGTATCCAGGTGTACCTGGAGAATTGATGCTGTTTTAAAGGCAAAGGTGGTCACACCAAATATTGATTTAGCTTTTATATGTTTACTGGACTTTGTATGATGTTAATTGATAAATGAAAACTATTTATGTCATTATTTTTGAAGACATCCTCACTATGTAACATTTTTCACAAGTGCCTAAAACTTTTGCACAGTACTGTATATATAGCATTGTAACGGAGCCATGTCTCCGTTACAATGTCAAACCTCATGCACCAAATCTTTTTATTCTGGTTATAATTAGAATTTTGGTTAAATACTAAATTGGGATTTTATTTATTTTGGACTCTTGTAGTCTCTATGGCTGTTAGGGCTGAACAATTTGGTCAAAAAAATCGAATTGCGATTATTTTGAAAATAATTGCGATTGCAATTTGAACTGTGATATGATAAACATAAAACAAAAAACATGTGCGATTCCTTTTAACCAAAATTAAGCCCATGCTTTACTGCCAACCGGAAATACTGTTCTAGAAAGGGTGTTCACACTTGAGTCCTCTTAAAAAGATTCAAACTAAATAAATACATAAAACAGAGAAACAGAGAGGGTGGGGGAAAGCATCACAATCACATTGCATCTGTCTGCTTTGTAAAGATTTTTTTGTCCAATTTGTGAAAGGGTTAGTTGACTTTTAATCATTATTTTTTTGAAACCCAGCCAACTTGAATATTATATTATTATTATAATAATGTTAAGAAATTATTAAAGAAATATATCATTGTATAATAATAATAATAATTATCATTATAACTATTATAATTTATTATTATTTAATAGTAATTTATTTATTTAATAATTTCTTAACTTACTATGCAGGCCCAGTAAACCCTCAAGCCTTTATTTCGGTGGAAGCTTTTCTTTTGAAAACTGAAGGGACAGAAGTTTCTGTTGTTTGAAGTTGAGTTGACAACTGCCTGTTAATGCAGTGAAATGCTCTCATCTGCCTTGCTGTCAACAAAAACCTGATCTCAAGGGATTATTTTAAATATGTATAGTAAATTGTAGTGGCCAAACATAGAGGTATATGAAATTACGCAAATGTGCAATTATAGTAAATCTGGGGCGCTATAGATAATGCGCTCAGTGCCAAGGGAGTGTCCAGGTTTTTTTTTGCTTGGGGTGACAAGAGTCGGGTAAGGGGTGGCATCCAGTATGTTCGGGTGGGGGGAGGGCGGGGGGTTGTTTACTGAGGCAGAACGCTGTGTCCTGCCAGACACGGGCGGAACGTTGTTATGGCAGCAGCACCCTTCTGGCCCCACCCCTGCTCAGTGCACATAAGCACACCTAACTGAACGCAGAGCACATCTGTCACTCAGGGCACCAGATAGATGGAGTTTGTGTGTATGGAGCACAGAACCACTCTGAAACCACATGTGTAATACATTGATCCCGTTTACATGTATTTAAGAAAGCACTACACACTACAGACAAAATAGCTGTGCACATAGGCGCAGCACAGCGGGCAGCACGTTGAGAATGTTTATTTATTTAGTTAAATCGCAGCCCTCGCGGATTTTGTTTAACATTCTATAAATCAATTTTAAAAACGAATGGCCGATTAATTGGTTATCAGCCTTTTCCACCACCTTAGTATCAGTATCGGCAAAATCCACTATTGGTCGACCTCTACAGTGTTTAATACCAGAAGCAATTATTATCATGATCAGCTGTTACAAAAATGTCGTTGACACAGCTCCTTCTGCGCACTGCATATAAAACGAAAGCTGCTGTGATTGGGTCACATGTCTACTGCATTCATATCATTCTTCATAGTTCTGTTTTCTTAGAGCACATACAGTAGCTCTCTGTTACTCATTCATGGTCAATTAGATTAGTGAAGTCAAGTTAGGGAATAAAGAGATTAATTCGATAACTGGGAAACATCAGATGACTAGGGTTTCATCCTGAACCTGATTGAAGAGCAGTACAGAAGCAATAACAAGTCACATGACTGGAAATAAAGAGTGCCGCTCTTGTGACAGAAGGAAAGTTAATACCTTGTGTAGCCACTTCCATGGAACTCTGTACTATTGAAGCTCTTTATCACAGTTTGCTGAAAAAAAGGACAACAAAATAGGTATATTTGTATAATTGGTTTTTACACATCTGAATAGTATCTACCATATACTTATTACCCAATATATTGTTATATAGGCCGAATAATCTACCAATTTTAGAGTGAATATTGTGCTAAATAAGAGTTCATTGCATTTAAGCAACTTTACGTGCATATCAGTTGCTGTCATTAAAAAGTATTGTGCATATACTTGCAACATAAGGGCAATCAGAAAGCCTACTCTCTAGTTATTGGTCATTGAAAAACTACTATAGCTGGTATCAGATCATGCAGTTCTAAGTGTGAAAAAGCTCAAACCTACTTCAATATTCCCGCAGGTCCCAAAGGCAGTGAACATAACCATGAATCCCAAGCCCAGGATAATAATGTTGAGCAGGGTCTTTCTTTCTGGACTCATCTTGGCGAGTAGTTTTAAGCTCAGTGACAACCTAAGACCACTGAACACCCAAAACCGTCACAGTCAAGTAACATCTGGCACAACTGGGTAAAAACACACCATTTATTTTTCCATACGCTGCATATTATTGTGCTTTCTCATTAGATCAAACAGCCATGAACAGTGTTCATGTAAAAGGAAGAGGTGATTGTATACGTGTAATGATTCGTTGAGTAATGCATTGATTATAAATTATTAATTAATATCTTTCGGTTTGAGAATGGAGACTGACAGTTCAGATATTAATTGTGCTGAGTAAACTTACCGACAAGTTGGATGCGGTGATGGTAAACAGCTACTTCATAATGTAAACAACAGTTGATCCATTTCAAGAGCTCGATGTGCACAAAAACATTTTTGAAAAGTAATAAATGTTTAAATATGTTAGTTTCGGACTTCTCGGACAAGCTCTGTCTGGATGACTGAAATCAAACATATCTGTCATGTGACTTCTATCAGCTGACAGTGACGTCATAACAGCCACAGCGAAAGGGTTTGTGGGAAGTGCAGTTTTTCTTAGCTCACTATAAAATGGCGAGGTATTAAATTCTTGTTTTAAATCAGACAAACGTAGTAGTTTGTGGTTTATATGTGTTAAATAGATAATTAGCGGTTTAAAGAATGTTTTTGATGTATTTTAGAGCATCTCTGTATTTATCTGGTCTATTAAAAGTTTCTGGTTTCGGGTCATATTTCCGCCATTTTGAAAGTGTTGGCGCGTGAACTGAAGCCCGGAGCGCGCGAGAGCTCATTGTTGCGTTCGCTTGAGCCACGACAACTAGTGTTTGTTTAATCGTTTGATTGATCCTTTGTCGATCTCAAGCAACGTGAATCATATCAGTTTGTTGGATACGCCATTAGAAATGAGCTACGGTAGGCCTCCGCCCGACGTTGAGGGCATGACTTCGTTAAAGGTGGATAATTTAACGTATCGCACGTCGCCGGAGACGCTGCGGCGAGTCTTTGAAAAGTACGGCCGAGTCGGGGACGTTTATATTCCGCGAGACCGATACACAAAAGAGAGCAGAGGCTTCGCCTTCGTGCGCTTTCACGACAAGAGGGATGCCGAAGATGCGATGGACGCAATGGATGGAGCGGTTCTGGAAGGACGAGAGCTCCGGGTTCAGATGGCCCGCTACGACAGGCCGCCGGACTCGTACTACGGCGGACGCCGGGGCGGGGGACCCGGTAGAAGACATGGACACGGACACGGACACGGCCGCCGCAGCCGAAGGTACAACTAACATATTTACGCAAATCTTGACAGTCTGAAGTGTTTGTGAAGTTTAGTGTTGGCCTTTAAATGTACACCTCACTGCAGTATAGAAATAGTATGCGTTTTTCCTGTTTTTTTTTATTTTTGCCATTTTGGCTGTTTTTGAGAATATATATATATATATATATATATTATTATTATTATTATTATTTATTTATTTTTGTATTTATTTTTTTCTTGCAGTTGCTCTTTTTTATTATTTATTCAATAAATTAAAGGAATATTCCGGGTTCATTACAAATTAAGGTAAATCGACAGCATTTTTGGAATAATATTGAATACCACAAAAATCAATTTCGTCTCAATTTGATCTAAAATCTTATTATTAAGATTTCTTCTTATGATTTCGATACAAAAAAACGTAAACTAACTTTTATTTGTTGGATGATCCCCACTTCTCAATATCTCTACTTCCCTACTGTAGTTCTACGTATGATGTCAGAATCGTCCAAATTCATGTAATATTATGCAAACTAATATATATATGCATGCATACATATATACAGCTCTGGGAAAAATTAAGAGACCACTGCAAAATGATCAGTTTCTCTGGATTTACTATTTATAGGTATGTGTTTGAGTAAAATGAACATTTTTGTTTTATTCTATAAAGTTCTGACAACATTTCTCCCAAATTCCAAATAAAAATATTGTCATTTTGAACATTTATTTGCAGAAAATTACAGCTGGTCCAAATAACAATAAAGATGCAGTGTTTTCAGACCACGAATAATGCAAAGAAAACAAGTACATATTCATTTTTAAACAACACAATACTAATGTTTTATCTTAGGAAGAGTTCAGAAATCAATATTTGGTGGAATAACCCTGATTTTCAATCACAGCTTTCATGAGTCTTGGCATGCTCTCTACCAGTGTTTCACATTGATGTTGGGTGACTTTATGCCACTCCTGGCATAAAAATTCAAGCAGCTTGTGGCCATCCATCTTCCTCTTGATCACATTCCAGTGGTTTTCAATGGGGTTCAGGTCTGGAGATTGGGCTGGCCATGACAGGGTCTTGATCCGGTGCTCCTCCATCTACACCTCGATTGACCTGGCTGTGTGGTATGGAGCATTGTCCTGCTGGAAAAACCAGTCCTCAGAGTTGGGGAACATTGTCAGAGCAGAAGGAAGCAAGTTTTCTTCCAGGATAACCTTGTACGTGGCTTGATTCATGCGTTCTTCACAAAGATGAATCTACCCGATTCCAGCCTTGTTGAAGCACCCCCAGATCATCACAATCCTCCACCTGGTTGTCTAATGGTTAGACGGAGACCTGGAGAGGCCTTGAAGCCACAGTGTCTCACACCCACTGTGAAATTTGGTGGAGGATCATGATGATATGGGGGTGCTTCAGGTGCAATCAAGGTGTGGATGGAGGAGCACCGGATCCAGACCCTGTCATGGCCAGCCCAATCTCCAGACCTGAACCCATTGAAAACCTCTGGAATGTGATCAAGAGGAAGATGGATGGCCACAAGCTGCTTGAATTTTTGTGCCAGGAGTGGCATAAAGTCACCCAACATCAATGCGAAAGACTGGTAGAGAGCATGCCAAGACTCATGCTGTGATTGAAAATCAGAGTTATTCCACCAAATATTGATTTCTGAACTCTTCCTAAGATAAAACATTAGTATTGTGTTGTTTAAAAATGAATATGAACTTGTTTTCTTTGCATTATTCGAGGTCTGAAAACACGGCATTGTTTTTGTTCATTTGACCAGTTGTCATTTTCCACAAATAAATCCTCTAAATGACAATATTTTTATTTGGAATTTGGGAGAAGTGTTGTCAGAACTTTATAGAATAAAACAAAAATGTTCATTTTACTCAAACACATACCTATAAATATTAAATCCAGAGAAATGTATAATTTTGCAGTGGTCTCTTCATTTTGTCCAGAGCTGCATATATTAGTTCGCTTCGTGTGAAGTGGGGGATGTTCCCATTGAGTATTTCACAGCTTAAATATGGAACAAACGGCTTCCCATATGGATGTCTTCATTTTGGCCAAAATACAGGACATCCGGGCTAATGTCTTTAGCCAGACTCTGCTGGAATAATTCATGCAGCCTAAGAATTTTTCTTTACCTCCACCTGCAGTCCGAGACGTCGGAGACGCAGCCGGTCCAGAAGCAGGAGCCGCTCTCGTTCACGGAGCCGCTCCCGTTACAGCAGATCGAGGTCACGCTCCTACTCTCGCTCCAAGTCTCACTCCAAGTCAAACACGCCCCGTAAGAGGAAGTCTAAGTCGCCCTCCAGGTCTAGGTCCCGTTCAAGATCCAAGTCCAGGTCTCGTTCCAGAAGCCGCACGCCTGCTTCAAACAGAGAGTCGAAGTCCAGGTCAAGGTCTAAAAGCCATCCGAAGTCTCCAGGAGAGGAAAGACCCACATCACCCTAAACTTTTCAGAAGTAAGAAAACAAATCTTTGGAATAATGTGTAGGAAGATCTGAATTGCATTACAACTGCATTTTTCAGATTATATTAAGCATGCAAACAGAGGGCCTTCTTTGAATCCAGAGCTATGATCAGTCAATTTAAAACTTAATTTCACACAACAGATGCATCAAGCCAGTGCAGTTCATTTTGCAAAGTGAGCTGGCACTCCAAAACATTTTTTTGCCATGTTAATAGTTTGCCCCAAAATGAAAATTGCTGTTTACTTGCAAACCCACATGACTTTCTTCTGTGGCACACAAAAGGTACATTATCTGAAGAATATCCTAGCGGTTCTTATTTTTATTTATTTTTTACAAATACTCAAGTAAAAGGGAACTGGATCTGTCAAGCTCCAAAGTGACAAAACAGGACCATTTTTGGAGCATGACAGACAAATTCCTCATTCACTTGCCAGGATATTGTTAAAAAATCATCTTTTGTGTTACAAAAAATATTTGAATTGCAGAGCAGGTTATGGTTCTGCTTTGACAATGCTATGAATGGTGCTGAACTCAATGAGGAATTGTTTCCTCCAAGCTGCTGTATCCAGTATGGCAATGTAAAAGCAGGGGTGTGAGGTGCAGTTTGAGCTGTTAGAGGTGTATGTGATCCAGCCTCCTGCTCCTGTTGGGGTTGCTTTGGAGCAGATGGGTGTTTTGGTGGTGCTGAGGTACGTCTCTGAGACAATGGACAGACAGCATCCTACCTTAGAAAAAGTCTTATATGGAGTACAAACATAATCTAGCTGCCAGTTGCTTCCTTTTACCTGTAAATGTGAATACAAATTGAGATACACATCTGCAGTCACAGGTAAAACTGTTGTGTCTTGGGGCCTTCACACAGGACACGTTTTTCCCCCCATTAAAAACGTCTAGACTGAGCAAAATGGAATTGAACATACAGCTAATGTTCTTGCTTTGTTCACTCAAGATGCTAACCCCACCCCTTGATTCATCTAATTTGTCCACAATTTAATATGGCACTTAAATGCACAATCATTTTTTTTTACTCAAAAAAAAAAAAAAAAGAAAGAAAATAATGTCATATATATATATTTAATAAGCACTGATAGGGCTTTCACTAAAATTGAGTCTGACACAAGGGGGAACTGCAACCTATGCTAATCAGGCATACTTAATGGCCGATACAACAGTTTCTGGGTTTCCATCCAACTATTTTTATGCAGATTTTAAATTTGGAAACACTTGATATGCACATGAACTCTCAAAAGTTAATGCGCTAGGCAGAAGTGGATTTTCTATAGTTTCGAACAAGTCAGAATGCTCATTAAGATGATGGAATCTGTTTATTCAAAAAAACGATGACGTGATTTAAAGGTGCACTCAGTAATTCTAATCTAGTACACTTTTTGCAAATATCTCCTCAGTCTGCTAGCTGTCCATTCTGTGGGTGGGCTGAAAAAAAAATCTAGTATTTGTACACAGCCCTGGCTCTGTAAATGGGACAAAAACAAAGTGGATCAGACTGATCCACACAACACTACTCCAGCCAATCAGCAACAGGGGGTGGTTCTTGCTTGTGTACAGGATGGGGGGGTGGGGGCAGAGCGAGAGGAGAAGAGCGACGGCAAATCTGGCTGATGCGAACTTTCTAAACTCCAAGGAGGACAAATGGCTGAGAAACAGACCAAGAGAAAAAGGTCAGACGAATATAAACTAAAAAATAAGTCAAGGGCTAAGATCCACGTCAACATCGGCGAGGCTTTTCAGTGGTGGAGAGACCTCTGAGAGGTAAAGGTTTGAAGACGGATGCAGAAGTTGCTCTTTTTCTTCTCAATAGGTGGGTAACATACATTTTGCTATGTTTCACAGAACCCATTTGCTGTTGTTGTGATGTTAGATTTAGTAGCAGGAGAGTTGTGAGTGTCTGGAGCTGGTATGCGTAAAACTGTCTAGCGTGCATGAATTTGGGGGGCGGAGCTTCCAAAGGAGCACTGAAGGGAGGGGTGTGTTTGTTTTGGCAGTTGAGTTCAAATATCAACAGTGTTTCTCAGGAATCGCTGAGTGCACCTTTAACCGTTAGTGCACATGTTATGTGTTTGCGATAGCATGATGTAACTGACCCAACAAAAGCTCACAATTCTTCGAACATAACACCTGGAAGTGTTTAACCCCCACAGCTGGTTGTTAAATTGGGTCCTCAAAATCCGCCAGGAAAGTTTTGCGCTTGGGTGCTCCCAGGTATGTGGAGGCTGGCTGCTTATGGGCATAACAGCCATTTTAGCCCTCATTATATGAGATATTACACTCATTCTGCACAGTCTCCTGGCAGCATTTAATAAAATGATGTACAGTTGATCCAATATTACAAATACAACTCTCCCCGAAGCAACGAGGTCATTCAGTTGCTCCATCAAGATAATGCTCATGATGTAGTGGATGGAAACACGCAATGATTCAACATTTTGTTTTTTTTAGGAGCGTGCCTAAAAATGAAAAACATTCAGGTGGAAACATAGCTGATGGTAAGATTTCAATGATTAATGTCTGCCCAATATATTGGTCTATCACCACTGGCAGAAATGGGTGATATAAGCAAAAATGTATATTATGATATCCTTCAATTTCCTGGTTGATAACGATATATATCACAATATACACACTTATGGATTGAAGTTATTCAAAAACATCAGAAAAAAAAGGAAAGTTCCTTTTTTCAATCCCCGTGGTCATGTAGTGATTTGCCTCAATTCAGGTGGCGGAGGACGAATCCCAGCTGCCTCTGCGTCTGAGACCGCCAACCCGCACATCTTATCACGTGGCGTGTTGAGTGCGTTGCCATTGAGACATAGCACGTGTGGAGGCTTCACGCCATCCACCGCAGCATCCACGCTCAACTCACCACGCGCCGCATCGTGAACGAACCACATGGCGACCACGAGGAGGTTACCCCATGTGACTCTATCCTCCCTAGCAACCGGGCCAATTTGGTTGCTTAGGAGACCCTGCCGGAGTCACTCAGCACGCCCTGGGATTCGAACTAGTGAACTCCAGGGGTGGTAGCCAGCATCTTTACCACTGAGCTTTTTTTTGTACATTGTACATGTACATTGCAGTGAAGCCATTTAAACTGTAAAAAACTAGTCAATAATACTTTTATATCTCCTTAACATCATTTTGCAATTTCTGATTAAAATGCACATTCTGAATCTGTACCATACGGCAACGTTTTGCATAACTACGATATAGACCAGGGGTCGGCAACCTTTTTGACGTGGAGTGCCATTTTATTATCTTTTGATCAATGGCTGTGCACCCCCCCCCCCCCCCCCCCACCCAATGCACCTGCATTCCAGTCTACATCTTGATGTAATCCTTCCTCATGATCACGCAGCGTGTTTTCATCTGCTGAATGGGAGACTAAACACTATTAAAGTGTGATGAGACTCGCGCTGCGCATGCAAGCCATTTGCGCATCACAAGCCGATCAACTATTCAGCCCTTTTCGTTGAATCGCATCTGCAAAATCTTTATTTAAACCAGGTTTAATTTATAATTTGAATAATGTATATTTCACCATGTGTGTTTTTGAATCCCACGATGTGGGTTTATGTTTTCTCTTTTAATCGTTTAATGTAATTTTGAGTGTGACTATGGTTTAAGGAGGGTGTACCTGTATGCTGGGTTGGAAATCTCAAGGATTAATAGTGGTTTACATCACGTGTTGTTCTGAAAGCAAAAAGAAACAAATGAAACACGGAATGTAGGCTGTCATCCGCGCAGACTGACCGGAGCAAAGTGGCCGCATTTACTCGTGCGATTAACCAAAAGTGAAGCGCTGCCGGCTCGTGATATGCAAATGGTTTGAACGAGTCTGTTGGTTATACTGCAGTCACGTCACATTTTATCTTTTTGTTTAGCCTCCCCTTCAGCTCATGAAAACACACTGCGTGATCATGAGGATTACATCAAGATGTAGATTGGAATGCAGGTGCGGAAATTAAATAAAATATTCTGCTCCTCTCTCACTGTTGCTGGTAACCAGTGATTACCCCTCCGCGTGCCAGTGCTGGCACACGTGCCATAGGTTGCCGTCCCCTGCTATAGACAATACTCAAATTTGTACCATGACACTTTTTTTTTTTTTTTAAATACTGGTTTTTCATTTTAACCAGTATATTGCACATACCGAACTACTGCAACTACAGCACTCAAGGTGTGAGATACTGAAAGTGCAGTGAGATGTGGCATGATGGCCAAAAATGTCCAAACTGGAAAAAAAATTTAAGTGTAATTAAAATGTGTGTTGTTCAACTTTTTGAAAGATTGTTTTACAATAGTTGTCAGCATCTCTCTGGCAAAGAACCTACTTCATCTGTGCATTCTCTACAGGTCGGGTATTTTGTTGTCCGGGAAAATACATTGTGTGTGAATAAATTTGTTTTCGTTTTTTTCCCCTCCTTCACAACATATATATATCCAATATCCAATTGCATCGGCAACCCCCGGGCTGAGGGATCAGTGAATATTCTTGCTTTAGTGATTTTGCATTGAAAATTAAATTAATTTATTTAAAAAATGAAAAACTTAAATACATTTCTAAATTCAAATTGCACTCCAAATGAAACAAAAAGCAATTAAAATAATGAAATGATAAAATATATATAAGTAACCACCTTTTCATTTACCGTCAGGCAAGTATCCGTCTAAACGTGTAGGCCGAAAATTACTTGCACAAATGAAGACATAAAAACAATTATAAATGTAAAAATAATAGTTAAAATTATGATAATCACTGAAATATAAATCATGGTTCGAGGTGAGCATGTTTTTGTATTATGTTTTAATCACAGATGTATAGTCTGCAGAGTTATCACAATGAACAGCTCTGTGGAAATAAAGCGAATTGAACTCAAAGCACCTCTGAGCTGAGATGTCTGAGGTCATTTGCAACATTCAAAGATGATACTGTTCTTGCAAAAAAAAAAAAAAAATTCTTAAGACAGAAACAAACAAAGAGTGAGAACCTTTCACACGCACGTGTTCCACGAGACTGCATGCCTCCGTACAAACAGCATGTCATACATGCGCATAGACGGCTTTTCTGTCATCTGTTTTTAATAAAGTGTGTTGCTTCAAGCGCATGTCTACGGGCAAATTATTTGTAATATTGATTTGATAATAATAATAGCCTAATAATTATAATTTAATACATTAATGGGACGCGAGCCAAATAGGCTATCTTGACATGGTCAAAGGCATCAGCTATTGGTGATCACTCTGACCATCGTCGATCCCCGAGATCATCGTCTGTCGGCACAACCCTAATGTGCATTTCTCTCTATAAATGAACAAAATGTTCAGACAGTCTTCGTGCTGGTTTTTCCAACACATTCAGAATCATTACCACTTTTGCCGGTGTCGCTGCAGCTGACTTCATGCATGCGCTTGTAAAATTGATATTTTAAAGGCTTATTATTACGGTTTAGTATTTCTCTGTAATTTAGTGTTAACAATGTTACTTACAACATTCTCAGCCCTGGAACTCAAACCATTTTCTGATGCCCCCCCAAAATATATATATATATATATATGTAAGTAATTCAATTAATATCATAAACGTGCGACAACTAATGGCTTAAACTAACGACTACTAGTCGACTAGGAAAATCTTCAGTAGGGGGCAGCCCTATTATTTTAATCCTCAGAAACCGTGTGCTCTGTGTAAATCCATTTTCCCACCTTTCATTTCCATATTTTTTCATGTTTTCATCCCATGTTTGACTGCTGTTTTGTGTTCTCCCAGGTCTACCTTATCATTGGACGATACCAAACGTGCGACCTTGGTTGGAGCATGAAGAACCTTGGATTGAAAATCCAGAAATCTACACAATGGCTACATGAGCCAACAGGTCATTATGACTGACTGGCATTGTTAAAATGTTTCATAGTTACAGCCCTTTGTTCTTTCAAAACACTGTCCCTATTTTCAGTGAGTTTGTTTTAAATCTGTGTGTCCTTTTTAATTCGTTGAGTAGGATGAGCATCACAATTCTGTTGGCCTTAAAGGTAAACCTGTCTCTCTGCAATGGTTTTGAGGGGGTTAGCTACACCTCTTGTGTAACATTTTGCTAGACGCTGTACAGAAATCAGTATAGCTTGGCTTTTGTGTTGTTAAATCTGCAAATTGTTAAGATGATTATTCTTTAGTGTGATTTGGGGAGTACGAATAGCCTGGGTTCTGACCACAATATGTAAAACACCTGTTTTTGTATTTTATTTTTCATTTAATTTGTGTTTTAATTTTGGTTTTTGTGATATTTGGATTCTAACCCCATGTCTTGTGTATTTTTTGTGCACTAGGCGCAGTTGTCTAGCTGTTGAGTATTGCTGGTTAGCTGTTAAGATCCGGTGTTGCAGTGTGGCTGAGGTCAAACAGCATCTGCATTAAATTTTTGGTGGTATAATCGCTGTCATTTATATATATATATTTTTTTTTTTCTTCACAATTTGGAAAGGTTGAAGTATCTTGCTGATAAAGGAAATAAAGTATGCCAATAAACTTTGTCAGTTCGTTTTTGATGTCATTTGATTAATAAATTACTTTTGTCCTAGTATCAAAGTAAAATGTGTGCTTTTTTCACGTCTCTTTAAACATATACAAAACCATTGAAGTCAACATGAAAATGACTGTATTTGTAACCCATTTTACTTACATAATCTGACATTTCCTAGTGAAATGGGATATTCATCTGAAAGAAATGCAAGCGTGGGACTTGAATTTATGCGTCAGGAATTGATTGAATCAAGAAAAGTGGCCTTTAGGCACCAAAATTAATCCATGTTGTTGGAGGGGAAGGTTTGAAATGTAAGGAATTCTTGATGTGAGGCGACATGGAAAGTTATTAAATGTTAATGAAAGTACAGAACAGTGTTTTTTTTTTATTGGAATAACAATTCAATAAATGTTTGCTGTAAGAGAGCATTTTTGATGTCATACTGACTTAGACATTTTCTATGCTCTACTAAACCCTTTAAAAGACTTTATTGCAGCACTTCTGTTACTGTTGATGAATCACTTTAGTATTCTTCATTTGTTAAATTGCTTTAGATAAAAGCATCTGAAAAACATTTAAAAAAGAAACAGTATATTTACACTAGTTCAAAGTTTTATGTATGATAAACGAATAATATAACAAATTTTATGCAAGTACTCACAAATATGTCAAGTCATCTCGTGTTGTTATAATCATCATTTGTACAGTATGATTCCCAAGAAGAGTTGATCCAGATAGGTGGTTTTTGTTTGCATACAATTTTTCTAATGGAACATTAATGCACTTCAGATCCCACTTGTACAACAAGGCATCTATGGACCAGTCTTCACGGAAACAACAGAAACAAAAAACGCATTAGTCTTTAAGCCTGGTCTTGAGTGATGATTAATTCTCAATAAAAGAACCCTTACAATACACTTAAACAATGCACAGGGGCAAGAAAATTTATGTGAACCCTTTGGAATTACCTGCATGTGTGTATAAATGTGTCTCAAAATCTGGTTTGATCTTCAAAGTTTCAACAATGAAAAAAACAATCTGTTTGAACTAATAACACACAAATTATTGAATTGTTCTTGTACATATTGAATACATCATTCAAACATTCAGTGTAGGTTGAGAAAAGTATGTGAACTCCTAGGCCAGTGGTTCACACCCCTGTTCTTGGAGGCCCCTTAACACTACACATTTTGGATATCTCCCTAATCAAACGCACCTGATTCAACAAATTAGCGAGACTCCAAGACCTGAATTGGGTGTGTCAAATAAGGGAGATATACAAAATGTGCAGTGTTGGGGGGCCTCCAGGAACAGGGTTGGGAACCACTGCCCTAGGCTAATGACATCAACAAAAGTTAAATAAGAGTCAGGAGTTGGCTAATCTGGCATCCAATTAATGAAACGAGATTGGAGGTGTGGGCTAGAGCTACTTTGACTTCTAGAACCATCTGCTGACATGGACCATGCCTCGTATAAAGAGATCTTAGAAGACCTATGATCAAGAATTGTTGTTTTGCATAAAGCTGGAAAGGGATAAAAAGTTATCAAAGAGTTTAGATATTCATCTATCCACAGTTAGACAAAAAATAAATAAAATAATTATAAATGGAGAAGATTTAGTACTGCGGCTACTCTCCCTAGAAGTGGCCATCTAGCCAAACTGACTCAAAGGTCACACCACAGAATGCTCAATGAGGTAATAAAACAACCCTAGAGTGACAGCTAAAGACTTTAAGGAATCGCCGGAACTGGTTAACATCTCTGTTCACGAGTCTACTATACAGGAAAAAAATAAACACGCATGGTGTCCAAAAAATTAATTCCCAAGTTCATCAAGATATCCTACAGGATAATGTCAGGGTGGTTGTGTGTTAGCGGAAGACCCTAAACATCGAAGTAAATCCACTACAGAATGGCTTCAAAAAAAGAAAATCCACCTTTTGGAGTGGCCCAGTTAGAGCCCAGATCTTAACCCAATAGAGATGCTGTGGAATGACCTCAAGAGAGCTGTTCACACCAGACATCCTAAGAATATGGCTGAGCTGACGCAGTTCTGTAAGGAAAAATGGTCCAAAATTCCTTCTGAACATTGTGCAGGTCTAATCCGCAGCTACTGGAAACACTTGGTTGAGGTTATTGCTGCCAAAGGAGGATCAACCAATTATTAAATCCAAAGGTCACTTTTTCCACAGCACTGTGAATGTTTAATGAGAGGTGTTCAATAAAGACATGAAATATTATAATTATGTGTGTGTTGTTAGCTTAAGCACATTGTGTTTGTCTATACTTTATGACCAATTACTGCAGAAAACCAGCTAATTACAAAGGGTTCACGTACTTTTTCTTGGCACTATATATGGGTGTTTCTTCAACTGCAAGCACTTTTGTCACTCCGGACTTGGAGAACGTAAAGTCCCATTACATTTTTCTTAAACTCCCTAGTTTTTTACATTTGTCTACTAACACTGTCCAACAGTACATGCAGTACATGCATCACAGAAGATTTGTCATTTTTTATGAAAGTCATGAAATTCCCACCACAGTGCCATTTCAGCACATCTCAAATTCTGTTTTATAAAATTCTGTGTCGGAAATGACATTTTTAACTTTTTTTTAAATGAAATGGCTGACTCTTTTGTGATTCTTTTACACTAACGTTAAAATTTTTTGGTGGGGTGGTAAATGATGCCACAACCGTGGGACAGTCGTAAATTTTAAATATACAATAAATATTAAATAGTTTATTTCACTCTTATAATTTGTATTTTTCTAGGACAATGCAAAAACAGTAAAATCTTTACATAAGGCATTTTTGTATTTTTTTATTAAAGATTTTATGTAACTAATTTTGCAAGATTTATTTATGTAGGATTTCCATGGTGATGGAAACCACAGAAAGAGCAGGCAATTATGAAGTGGTTTCCAGACCTGGAAAAGTCATGAAAACTTCCATAATGAATATACGTTTTCTAGTTATGCTCTGTTCTAACATATTTATATGTCTAGAAATAGCAATTTGTAATACAATTTAAAAATCCTTATCCAGGTACCACAAACAAATGGAAAATTCATTGAAATTCATTATTCAAAGAATGTGGGAACGGTTATGGGGAACCTGGTAATGTAAATGATTGTCACTCGCTAATATGCTATATAAAGAAGCAATGCATGTTTGTAGATCACCTTCTCTCCTGGTAAGTTGTCCAGAACTGAGCATGAGGGTTTCTTCTTAGAAGAAAGGAAATGGTCACATGTATATCTTCAAAATCTGTCAAAAGCAGAAAAGACATACATTATATTGTCAGAAACTTGTACAATATTTAGGCAGCAAAATAAAACACGGAAAAGGGCTCACTTTCAGGCTCATAGAATACATCTGATCCCAGGATACCATCCATAGGTGGCAGAGAGGAGTTCTAGCGATATCTGTCCCCAGGTGAGTCCGATCACAGGTACGTTGGGGAGGTTATTGATGTCACACGAGCGCCTGCAGTTGTTCAGGCAGAGGGGTTATTCTGCATTGTCTGACAGAATAACATGAGCACCACACTTAGCAGCCACTACACTAGGCAAACTTACCCTAGCACCAAGCTGTAACACAAACAAACACCATTAATTAAATTAACTTCATTAAATAGTTATTTAAGTTTTGCATAACTAATGGAAGAGATATATAGTATAGTGGTTGAAGAACTGTGCTGGTAAACTCAAGGTTGTGGGTTCAAATCTCGCAGGGGTGGATTTAAGAACCATCTACAATGTGCCCTTTCTCACTTAATGGAATAGTTCACCCTAAAGTGAAAATTCTGTAATTTACTAACCATCATATTGTTTCAAACCTGTTTTTTCAGAGCTTCAATGAATGACTTACATTATAGTCTTCCACACACAAATTATCAAATGGCTTCAGAGGACTTGGAATACACTGATGAGCCAAAACATTATGACCACCTGCCAATATGCTGTTGGTCCTCAGCATGCCATCAAAACAGTGCCGACCCACTGAGGCATGGACTCTAAAAGACTCCTGAAGTTGTCCTGTGGTATCTGGCACCAAGACATTAGCAGAAGATCCTTCAAGTCCTGTAAGTTGCGAGGTGGAGCCACCGTGGATCGGACTTGTTGGTCCAGCACATCCCACAATTGCTCAATCGGACTGAGATCTGGGGAATTTGAAGGCCAGGGCAACACTTTGAACTCTTCATCATGTTCCTCAAACTGTTCCTCAGCAACATGTGCAGTGTGACAGGACGCATTATCCTGCTGAAAGATTCCACTGCCATCAGGGAATACCACTGCATTGAAGGGGTATACATGGTCTTCAACAATGTTAAGGTATTGTAACATTGCGAGTTATAAAGTCACAATTTCAACATATTGTTGCAAAGCAATAAAGTTGAAATTGTGTTATAAAATTGGGTGAAATAAAGTGATTGTGAGAAAAAGCTGAAATTGTGAGAAATAGTCAAAATTGTAATTTATAAGGTGAGTTTTTAATCACAGAATTTCCACTAGACATCACGATTGCGACTTTATCACAATTCTGAGAAATAAAGTCACAACTGCGTGAAATAAAGTGGAAATTGTGAGAAAATGTCAACATTGCGAGTGATACAGTCACAATTGCAAATTACAGTTGCATAGTGAAAAATAAAGTTGAAATTGTGAGTTATAAGGTCGCAATTGCAAGTTTTTATCATGAAGTTCCGAACAGACCTCGCAATTTCGACTTTATATCTTGCAATTGTGAGTTTATATCACGTAATTGCAACTGTTTTATCTCTGAATTGGTTGTTATAAAGTTGCAATTGCGAGAAATAAATCACAATTACCTCTGATATTTTTTATTCCATTGATATAAAGTCGAAATTGCTTGATAAAAATTTATTTCTACCTCTTTCTTTCTTTTTATTCCATGGTGGGATTTGGCTTCCATAGAAAAGAGCTGTGTAAAGACTCTTCAAAATTTCTGTATTTGTGTTCCACAGTAAATACAACATACTGAATATGTCTGTAATAATGTAAGGGTGAGTAAATTACAGATTTTTCATTTTCGGTTTTCCCATTGAATTGGGCTACTTTTAAACTGATTCCGCAGGTTGTTTGACAATGACATGTTTAAATGAAGGCTCCGGCTCTGTACTGGCTTATGTAATTGTTAAAATGGTCTGAAACCATGCAACGTGCAAAAAACTTGAACTGTGTAGAGTTGCTATTGTGCTCGCAAATAGAGCACATACTGTACAGAGCGCATGTAGACAGACTCTCTCGAATGCACTTTCCTCTCCACTTTTCCTCTCTTTTGACTCCAGCCAGGTCTCTTAAGCAACCAAATTGGCGTGGTTGCTAGGGAGGGTAGAGTCACATGGGGTAACCTCCTCGTGGTCACTATCAGTGATTCTTGCTCTCAGTGGGGCGCGTGGCAAGTTGTGCGTGGATCGCAGAGAGTAGCATGAGCCTCCACATGCTGTGCGTCTCCGCGGTGTCATGCACAGCGAGTCACGTGATAAGATGAGCAGATTGACGGTCTCAGAAGTGGAGGCAACTGAGACTTGTCCTCCGCCAACCGGATTCAGGTGAGTAACTGCGCCACCACGAGGACCTAATAAGTAGTGGGAATTGGGCATTACAAATTGGGAGAAAGGGGGATAAAAAAATAAATTAAAAAAACAACAACACTGCTCTGCACCAAATGTGTGTGTGTGTGTGTGTGTGTGTGTGTGTGCATTGGCACTGAATGGACAAGATAAAGAGAAAATGGGAATTACCCAAGGGCAGTGAATTTAACAAAAGCTCTTAGTTTTACATAAAAATGACTATTATAGTTATCTGACTGTGTTTAATAAACTAAGTATGTATAAAGTTTCATTATCGCTTAATGTTGTTTTATTATTACTTACCCAATAAAATTACACTTAATACATAAAAAACAGCTGTTTTGATGTTATGATAACTTGGTGATCAAGTGTCCTGTATTTAATAGTGAAGTTATTGGAAATATTAAATATGCTCCATGTGAGTATCAAAAAGAAAGTATCAGTATTCATACTCATTCTCTTAAAATGCTGTCTGTGCATCTCTAGTATGAATTATATTTGAATGAAATTTTGAATGAAATTTACATATGAAATGCAGTATATCCAGTTGAAATCACATGACACCTACAGAAGCATTTCCCAGTGATGATCAGCCTCAGGTTCATTGTTTAGAAATATATATTTGAATTACATTGGCCAATTTATGACACAAAAAATGTCTCAAATTGGTGTATTCTGGCATTCTTATTTTGCGCTGCATTTACAGTCTCAACTGGGCCTACAAATGCGCAGAACTTCGACAAAGGGGAAACCTAGGGGAAACTGACATTCTGGGCCCAGAAAGTGGACTATAGGGACTTTAAAAATGTTTATTAGGTTTGGGAGTGGCATATTTTGATATTGGGCTAGTTTTGAAACAGAGACCTGGCAACCCTGTACAGCGCCACTGCTCAGGGCCAAACGTACATACCATATTATGGATCAAGAACCTGAAATAAATTCAAGTGTTTATATGACTTAATACAATAGCTGAATATCAAATTATATGTATGTACATAAACCTTTGTTGTACCTCATGAACAGACACAGTTAATGACTAAGTATCTCCACAGCCCTCATATGTAACGGTTTTCTCTATTAGTGTTTGAGGAGTAGGTTCGTTCATCGTTTGCAAAGTAATGTACTACTTTCCAGTGCTGAATCGAATGGATTTAGTCACGCAAATTACTACATTTTTCACGTTTCCAAAACACTTCCGTGTATTCAGTCCATTCATCCAATCATAACTGGACGTTTAGGTGGTCTCTTTCTCTGGTGACGTTCTATTGGTTCTGTTTTTACAGGGGCTCAAGTACACTCAACAGCCAATCAGCTTTCACGTTGACGGTACATGTTCGAAAAGACAGCCAATCAGATTTTAGAATGCCCTTATGGGTGGGATCATAAAATATGTTTAGAGTGCGCCATAAGGCGTGAAGCAAGCTTGCTGCCGCCAGGTTATTTAACTTTAGTTTATTACCAAACTGTTCACTTTATCCACCGCCTGCCTCTCTGAAATAAATATATTTTAATCTCTGCCTTTCCTAAGGTGCTGTTGGCAACAAAAACAGCCGCACACACATCTATAACGCCTCTAGTGAGCCGACTAGCCATTTCAGTTTCCATAGACTTTCATAAGATTAGACATTAGATTAAACGCTCTTGGCAGCGACGCGACGTGTTAAACGCTGAAGACATGAGCCATAAAAGTAAGAAGCGGATCAAAGAAGCGAAACGGAGCGCCAGACCCGAGCTGAAGGACTCGAGCGACTGGATCAAACACGATTACTGCGAGAGTTTCGATTTGTCACACCGGACAGTGAAGGTAACGCTAGCTTCATCACGTGTACTTTTAGCCCACGCGTTACACGTTACTAGCACCAATAGAACTGCTCATACTGATTAGTTTCTAGCTGATTTTAAAAGAGCATGTGGTGGTAGAGCGCGTTCATGTCGGCAGCCAGTGTCTACGCTCATCACTGCACGTACACAGTCTCATCAGTTCAGCCTACCTGTAACTCTCAAGAGTTTATGACCTCACTTGATCAGCGTAATAGAAATTAACACATTTTTAGTATTTAATTAAAAAATATTTCGTGGATTATATTGATTTTAAAAGTAAACGAGAATATTTAGCTATTTTAGTGATAAGGCTAAAGGTGTTTGTACACTACCACTGCTTGCCAGTGCAATACTTGCTGCCACTATGCTAGGTTGTTGCGGGTGGTTGCTAGGGTGTTACTAAGTGGTTACTAGGGTGTTCTGGGTGGTTGCTTACTGGCCCAAGACACAATTTTGTGTCTGTAACAATGCATACGGCCCTTGGTCCATAGATATGGCTTGGGTCCCTCCTTCAATGTTTCATTATTAAAGGAATATTCCGGTGTTGTGTCGAAGTCTGTTTCCCTGGTTAGTGTTCCCCTAGTGCCATTAAACATAGGGGAAACAGACTTTGACAAAGGGAAAACATAGGGGAAACAGACTTTGACAAAGGGAAAACATAGGGGAAACAGACTTCGACAAAGGGGAAACCTAGGGGAAACGGACTTCGACAAAGGGGAATCAGACTTCGACAAAGGGGAAACATAGGGGAAACAGACTTCGACAGAGGGGAAACACGGGGGAAACATACTTTGACAAAGGGGAAGCATAAGGGAAACAGACTTCGACATAGGGGAAAGAGACTTCGACAAAGGGGAAACATAGGGGAAACAGACTTCGACACAGGGGAAACAGGGAAAACAGACTTCGACAAAGAGGAAACATAAGGGAAACAGACTTCGACAAAGAGGAAACCTAGGGGAAACAGACTTCGACAAAGGGGAAACATGGAGGAAACAGACTTCAACAAAGGGGAAACAGATTTCAACAAAGGGAAAACATAAGGGAAACAGACTTCGACAAAGGGGAAACATAAGGGAAACAGACTTTGACAAAGGGGAAACCTAGGGGAAACAGACTTCGACAAAGGGGAAACATAAACAGACTTCAACAAAGGGGAAACAGACTTCGACAAATGGGAAACAGACTACAGCAAAGGGGAAACAGACTTCGACAAAGGGGAAACACGGGAAACAGACTTCAACAAATGGGAAATAGACTACAGCAAAGGGGAAACAGACTTCGACAAAGGGGAAACAAGGGAAACAGACTTCGACAAAGGAGAAACCTTGGGGAAACAGACTTCGACAAAGGGCAAACCTTGGGGAAACAGACTTCAACAAAGGGGAATCAGACTTTGACAAAGGGGAAACATAGGGGAAACAGACTTCGACAAAGGGGAAACACAGGGATAACAGACTTTGACAAAGGGGAAACATGGGGGAAACAAACTTCGACAAAGGGGAAACATAGGGATAACAGACTTTGACAAAGGGGAAACAGACTTTGACAAAGGGGAAACATGGGGGGAAACAGACTTCGACTAGGGGAAACAGACTTTGACAAAGGGGAAACAGGGGGAACAGACTTCGACAAAGGGGAAACCTAGGGGAAACAGACTTCAACAAAGGGAAAACATAGGGGAAACAGACTTCGACATAGGGGAAACAGACTTCAACGAAGCGGAAACATAGGGGAAAGAGACTTCGACAGGGGAAACGTAGGGGAAACAGACTTCGACAAAGGGGAAACATAAGGGAAACAGACTTCGACAAAGGGGAAACATAAGGGAAACAGACTTCGACAAAGAGGAAACATAAGGGAAACAGACTTCGACAAAGGGGAAACGGGAAACAGACTTCGACAAAGAGGAAACCTAGGGGAAACAGACTTCGACAAAGAGGAAACATGGAGGAAACAGACTTCAACAAAGGGGAAACCTAGGGGAAACAGACTTCGACAAAGGGGAAACATGGAGGAAACAGACTTCAACAAAGGGGAAACATAAGGGAAACAGACTTCGACAAAGGGGAAACATAAGGGAAACAGACTTTGACAAAGGGGAAACCTAGGGGAAACAGACTTCGACAAAGGGGAAACATAAACAGACTTCGACAAAGGGGAAACAGACTTCGACAAATGGGAAACAGACTACAGCAAAGGGGAAACACGGGAAACAGACTTCAACAAATGGGAAATAGACTACAGCAAAGGGGAAACAGACTTCGACAAAGGGGAAACAGGGGAAACAGACTTCGACAAAGGAGAAACCTTGGGGAAACAGACTTCGACAAAGGGGAAACCTTGGGGAAACAGACTTAAACAAAGGGGAATCAGACTTTGACAAAGGGGAAACATAGGGAAAACAGACTTCGACAAAGGGGAAACACAGGGATAACAGACTTTGACAAAGGGGAAACATGGGGGGAAACAAACTTCGACAAAGGGGAAACATAGGGATAACAGACTTTGACAAAGGGGAAACAGACTTTGACAAAGGGGAAACATGGGGGGAAACAGACTTCGACTAGGGGAAACAGACTTTGACAAAGGGGAAACAGGGGGAACAGACTTCGACAAAGGGGAAACATAGGGGAAACAGACTTAGACAAAGGGGAAACCTAGGGGAAACAGACTTCAACAAAGGGAAAACATAGGGGAAACAGACTTCGACATAGGGGAAACAGACTTCAACGAAGCGGAAACATAGGGGAAAGAGACTTCGACAGGGGAAACGTAGGGGAAACAGACTTCGACAAAGGGGAAACATAAGGGAAACAGACTTCGACAAAGAGGAAACATAAGGGAAACAGACTTCGACAAAGGGGAAACGGGAAACAGACTTCGACAAAGAGGAAATGGGAAACAGACTTCGACAAAGAGGAAACATGGAGGAAACAGACTTCAACAAAGGGGACAAAGGGGAAACAGACTTCGACAAAGGGAAAACATAAGGGAAACAGACTTTGACAAAGGGGAAACCTAGGGGAAACAGACTTCGACAAAGGGGAAACATAAACAGACTTCAACAAAGGGGAAACAGACTTCGACAAATGGGAAACAGACTTCGACAAAGGGGAAACACGGGAAACAGACTTCAACAAATGGGAAACAGACTACAGCAAAGGGGAAACAGACTTCGACAAAGGAGAAACCTTGGGGAAACAGACTTCGACAAAGGGGAAACCTTGGGGAAACAGACTTCAACAAAGGGGAATCAGACTTTGACAAAGGGGAAACAGACTTCGACAAAGGAGAAACCTTGGGGAAACAGACTTCGACAAAGGGGAAACCTTGGGGAAACAGACTTCAACAAACTGGAATCAGACTTTGACAAAGGGGAAACACAGGGATAACAGACTTTGACAAAGGGGAAACATGGGGGAAACAAACTTCGACAAAGGGGAAACATAGGGATAACAGACTTTGACAAAGGGGAAACAGACTTCGACAAAGGGGAAACAAGGGGGGAAACAGACTTCGACATAGGGGAAACAGACTTTGACAAAGGGGAAACAGGGGGAACAGACTTCGACAAAGGGGAAACAGACTTAGACAAAGGGGAAACCTAGGGGAGACAGACTTCAACAAAGGGAAAACATAGGGGAAACAGACTTCGACATAGGGGAAACAGACTTCAACGAAGGGGAAACATAGGGGAAACAGACTTTGACAAAGGGGAAACAGACTTTGACAAAGAGGAAACATAAGGGAAACAAACTTCGACAAAGGGGAAACAAACTTCGACAAAGGGGAAACAAACTTAGACACAGGGGAAACATAGGGGGAACAGACACAACACCGGGTTCAATACAAGTGAAGCTCAATTGACAGCATTTTAGGCATAATGTTGATTACCACAAAAATATTTTCAATTAGTTTCATTTATGTAAAAAAAAAAAAAAAAAAAACTTCCATTGCAGTAAGGCACTTACAATGGAAGTTAATGGGGGCCAATCCATAAACATTAAAATACACACCATTTTAAAGTATAGCCACAAGACGTAAACATTGTACATGTTAGCATGATTTTAGTGTGATAAAATCGCTTACTAACCTTATCAGTTAAAATTATACAGGGCTCCTACAGATCCTTAAGAAGTCTTAAAATGTCTTAAATTCAGTTTTCCAAAATTTAAGGTAATAAAACGTCTTAAATATTTTAAATGATACAACAAAACCCTAACCCCATAAAGTGCATCTGGAATTTAATAAAATTTGGACTCTTGTAGCCTCTGTCTGGCCCTCCTCATCACAGGAAGAAAAGACTAAGAACATTTAAAAAAGGATATCAATAAAAAAAAAAAATTAAAAAAAAATATTGGCAGATTAACTGGCTTTCTTTCAACACATTATTGGATCAGCACAATCCAATATCGGTCGACCACTAATTTGTATTTATTTATATAATGGTACATAAACCAATTTAAATGTGATATATATGTGGAAAACATGTCTTACTATTTTACTGATAAACAATGTTAAGGCCATGTTGAATGTGTGCCTCTGCCTGTTTAAGTAAGAGTCTGTGATGCATGATTTATTTTGAGATTGTGTGGGTTTGTTTTGGTATGGGGATACGGTATTCATTTTATTTGAAATCAGGTCTTGAAAAAGGTCTTAAAAATCTTAAATTTGAAATTGAAAATTAAAAATTCTGCAGCAACCCTGTTATATTAAAATTACAACTTTGCTGCCATGACGACACAACACCGTAAACCCTGTAAACCCATTTACTTCCATTGTAAGTGCCTTAGGCCGGGCGTAAACAGTGCTAGTTCTGACACTTGGGAGGTCTTGAGCCCCTGCACACATTACGAGACAGTTTATCTGCTAACTGTACAGAATTAGAGGTGCACAACTTGGTGACCTGCCGAATTCTCGCGCTATTCTAGTTATGACATTTTTAACAGCAACATTAAATTCTGCCTGAGTACCAAAAATCAACCTGATCTACCTAGTTAGGCTTTGTCTGAACTAATGAAAAACCCTGTAGAAATTGTAAACAGCATAGCTAGCTAAAACGCACAACAGCTCCCCTGACAGCTGTAGCTTGAGTGATTTTCAGTAAAATATAATCTCGGACGAACCTTTCATGGTAGACATTGCATGAGACATCGTACAGGGCTCACTGCTTCTGTCAAAGTTCGTTCTTCTGTGGTTTTTGTTGCCTCCTGATTGGTCAACTTAAACCTTATGAATTCAAGCCAACGGTGCCTGTATTTTTTCAACATGTTTAAAAATGATCAGGAAGTCGTAAGCCACTCAAAATACTGCTCACATGATGCGAGCCGCAACCACCTGAGCACCAACTATTTCCATACAATTTCTCCTGACAGGAAATGATAGATTGGGAGCTCGCACAAAAGGCAAAAATCGCACCGTGTATGCCCGGCCTTACTCTTAAAGCCATATTTGCTTTTATTGTTTTTTTAAATAAACGAGGGACAAGAAGAAAAAAATTTTTCTGTGGTAATCGACATTATGCTACAAATTGATGTCGATTGAGCTGAACTCGAATTGAACTCATAACATTAATTTAATTTCGGTAAGTATTTGTTTCCATAGAGTTTTACTGCTGGACTGTTATAGGAAGGAGTAGCCATGAGTGGCTAAAAATAATGTGACCAACGAGAGCCATGCCATCTTGGGGACCCTGACTAAGATGAGCAATTCTGTGTTGCTGCCTTTTCTCCAGCTCTTGTAGTTCATTTAACTTAAGGAAAAATATCCATAATTTCTATATCATAAGCTCAAGTGATCTAGATCTGGGGCCTATACCATGAAGGTTGCTGAACGAACTCAGGGTTGACAAAATTTCAAACCAGTCCAATCAGGCTTAATTGGTGTCATGATGCAGCTCATCAACTTTCTCTGTCAACTCAGACTTCGATCCTGACTTAAAGATTAGATTACGCGCTCGTGCACATGAATGAGTGACATTTGCAGCACACAACCTATCGTGTGAGAGAACGTGATTCATTTGAGAGACTCAGCGGGATTTACCTCTCTGCTGAAAGCTGATGATTATGAACATAAGAATTTAAATTCATTTAAACTGTGCAAAAGACATTGTTTTAAAAAATATATAAAATAAATAAAATGCATTTACGCTGCTCAAGAGTTCAGCATGAAATCATGAAGACTTAAAACACATGATTTATACAGTACAAGGGATAACTGTAAAATTATTAAGTAATTAAAGACATTTACACAAGAAGAGAAACAGCGGCTGCTACGAGAGCTCAAGAGGACTGCTGCAAACAAATTCTTAATGTGATAAAAAATATATAAATTTATCAATGCGTAAGTGAATTCATATAGGCCCACAACAAGAACACAGGCTTATTCATTTTAAAAGCTTACATTTATTTAAAATATAAAAGCTTTTATATTTCTTTGAATTGAAAACTTTATATATCATTCAAAACTATTACAAATAATTACAGGCTACTATTGATTTCAAAACGAATAGAGACTATAAAGATGAAACTTCTCCCTAAGATTATTTTCCTTTTTCAAAATCTAGCAGTATATCAAAAAGTGTTTATAGACAATGGAATAAACTACTTATATATATATATATACATGGGATAATAGGAAACCTTAAAATTCTTAAGTTGTCAAAAAGGCTTGGAGGATTCCCAATTGTAACTAGAATTCCCAGATGTAAGAAATTATTATAAAGCTGCCCAAATTCAACCTATATTGATTTGGATGAACGAAGAATCTAAAGTGAAATGGTGGAAGATGGAAATGTATCAAATGGGGGAACCTATTAGTATATCCCTGTTCCTACCCAAACAAAGCAACAAATTTTAATAAATAGATAATATTTGTATTAACAGTACTTTTTAGAATTTGATTAGAAAAAAAGAAAAATAGTAAAATTAAGAAAGATATAGTTAATTTACAAGTAATTGATAAATATCCTGATTTCATGCCAAACAGATTAGTTAATATATTGAAGTTTTGGGCAGATAGAGGTCTGAAAAGATATCACCAACTGTTCACTGATAAAGGAATGGATACCTTTTCAAACCTTGCAGAAAAGTATGAGCTTCCAAATTCACAATTTTTAAATTATTTACTGGTAAAAAGATATTTATTAACAGAAGTTAAAGAAATAAAAAAGAAAATGCATCCATTAATAAATTATATAATTGATACATATAATACAACTAACCCAATAAAAATGTTAATAAAGACACTCTGAATAAAATTATATGTAGGTTGGAGGATGAATTAAAAATGAAAATAAAAATACATTCCATGCTAAATCCAGTGTTTGGATGGAATATGCTTGAAAGATAAAAATGAGATTTTTTATAACACCTGTTATTTAAAGTAAATACAATAGCTGGTAAAAGGGGATTGTTGGAGAAATTGTGGAGAAAAAAGGACTAAATTGACAACTTATTGGAATAAAGCGATTTGACAGATTACTTTAATATTTAACTGCACAATAGAAATACATCCAGAAAACCTTATTTTGGGTAAAGATGCCATTGTCTTTAAGAAATAAAACTGAACAAAACATATTTAGGGTAATCAGAATAGCAGCTTTGAAACAGATTACAAAAAATTGGCTTAAACCAGAACCCCCACAATTTCAAAGATGGAGAGAAACAATTTTGGAAATATACCAAATAACATTTATAATTAATAATAAAAGTCTGGAATGTGAACATAAATGGGATTTGCTTAAAAATATTATAAATTCATTTAGATAGATTGTTTCCTTCAGATTCTTGATTTTTAAATATACGAGGCATGATGTCCTATCTCATTTAATATAAAAAAAAAAAAAAAGGTGATGCCTTAACTTTCCACTTTATTTGAAATATAATATGACATGTAAATGAATGAATTACACATTATTTATAGAATATGCTGTGAATGGTTATTTGATATGGTTATTCAAAATAACATTGTGGGGTTTTATATTTTTTATTTCTCTTTCTTGATGTACAATTTGTACATTGTCTTTAGTAAAAAAAAAAACATGCATAAAAAAGGCTACTGTTGATTAATTAAAAAGTTAGCACTTGGAATACTGTATGCAAAAAATTGGTATGCAATAATATGTATTTGTTCTTTTTATAAAAGACGTATTTTGTGTACTGCTTATATTGCTTATTGCTTATATTATTATAACTTCAATTAAAATACTTTGTTCATCTCCATGAAAGAAAGAAGGGGTTTGGGTGGCATTCACCCCTTTCCATAGCAATCTTAACTTTTTAATATTTTAAAAATGATTATTTTTTGCAGGTATCATATTAATCAATTTTACTGGCTGTTTTATAGATAGCCATAGAAAATATTATGTTTATATTTTCAAATATAATTTTTTGCTATGGCTAAAGAGGGTAAATGAAAAGTAATTAAATTTGAAATAAAAATACAACACTCTATCTGCTGAAAATCTAAACCTGGGGTTGAGGCAAAGTAAACTAAAAATTACCTGGCTATCCACTGGAACTGACTTCATGGTACAGGCCTCTGGCATAAGCAGAAAGCTCAGCAGATTTCAGAAGAATTAGGGCGTTGGTCATTAACATGGTTTATGCATCTTACACCCATTCTGTATTTTATTTATGAAATATTTTGGATAATTTGATTTTACTTGCAGCTACTAACCTAATAACAGTGTATGACTTTCATTTCTATTTAACTCTTTAAGCTCTGAAGGTGTTTTTAAAGATTTTCTTTCTTTTAAGTTGCATACCCAAAACTATTAACTCAACATAAAAACAAAACAAAAACAAGGAGGGTCAGATGTTTTGCTGATTTATATTATGATAAATTCTGAGACTCTCAGCCCAAGAAACTGCTAAAAAAAAAAAAAAAAACGTGAGCCAAAAAATTTACTTTTTTTCTTATTTTTCTTATTTGACATTTTATATCTCAGGGTGTAAATAAGGTAGCGCCGAAAAACTTTTGTTTTGTTCCCAATCATGCCACCTGTACATGAGTAAAATGTTGTGTTGATACATCAAAGAAATAAAAAGTTATAGCATTACAAAAATAATTAATCCTAGTGTCCAAAAGCCTCTCCAAACAAACAAAACATAATAATTGTACATAAGAACCAATTACACATGCAAATACAACAATGACTAAAGGTATGCTCTCTTCTCAAAGCATGCAGTTCCATTCTGTGTCATTTGAGCCATCATTGAGTCTGTGTTATATACTTGGTGCCATCTCCTGGTGGCCATATGTAATTAGTGAACAATCCTCTCTGCCCATATTTGGATGACTTCCATCTCTGGTTGCAGCGATCTGAATCCTAATATGATTGGTTTAGCAATTTATGATGCTGAACAATGTACTGCATCATTTCTGATATAGTCATCTGATCCAGGAAAGCTGATGTGTTTACAGCCAGATAGCACATTATGTGCTGTGTGCTCATTGTGCTTCGTGTGGATTATCTAAAGATCTGTGCATCTGATTATGTTGTGTGTTGGCTCGTTTTAGAGATAATCGCCTCCTCTAAGTAATGGTATTTGATATTTTATGTTCTGTTTATTTTTCTTGAAGTTATAAACAAAAACGCAGCAAATAAGCAACACCTGTTTACACGTAACATAAGACATATACTTGATATTACTCGCTATATTTTTATCTGTGAGTAAAACAAATAGACTGGTGGTATTCTACTCTATTTGATGAGTTTGATGTTTATACCGATTACAATAGAATGTGCAGTGCAAAGTTATTAATAAATTATCAAAACGAAACACTTCTGATTTGTCTGCAAATTTCAAAGCACTTATTGAGTTTAGGTCATAATGTCTACATGCATTATAAAGTACAGCTTTAAAATGACACCTAATTTATATTGGTCAAGACTGTAGTTATTAATATTTTGATCACTCTTTTTTTTTTTCTCATGGGCCCCCAGCGGGGGCCCATCTGAGCTTCAAGGGTTAACTTAACATCTTCTACCGTGTTGAAATCTGTTTTGCTTAATTCCATAGATTTCCCCACAAAATGGATGCAGGAAATGCAAATAAAGTCTGCAGAATGTATTTGCACATGAGCATAAGTAGACATTTTACTGTCAGAAGAGACAAGGTTAAATTTTTTAGTCAGAAATCCAGCCTCAGTTGCACACTTGGACTTGACATGTTGCTTTTATGGGTTATCTCACTGTACTTTGTAGAGACTTTGGCTTGATCTCCAGCAAAAGAAAGATAAATGTTTATTTGTGATAAATAAACGTGATATTTTACATCAGCTTTTAAATGTAAACATATTCAGGAACCTAGCGGTTCTTGAAACAGCACTCCATCATAGTCCACAGACCTTAAGCATTAAGTGTTGAATTCTGTGTTTGTCCAGGACAACGTTGAGCGAGTGGACGCCCAGCGTCTCAGTCCGGAAGAGTTCATTCAACGCTTTGAGAAACCGTATAAGCCCGTGGTTCTACTCAACTGCCAGGAGGCATGGCCTGCGCGGGAAAAATGGACCTTAGAGCGACTTAAACGCAAATACCGCAACCAGAAGTTCAAATGTGGCGAGGATAACGATGGCTACTCTGTCAAAATGAAGATGAAATATTACATGGAGTATTTGGAGACCACGCGGGACGACAGCCCCCTCTACATCTTTGATAGCAGTTTTGGCGAACATGCCAAACGGCTTAAGCTTCTGGAAGACTACCAGGTGCCTGTTTTCTTTAGGGACGACCTCTTTCAGTTTGCGGGGGAGAAACGCCGGCCTCCCTACAGGTAACGCCTTTCAATTTCCTTAATTTTTGTAACATTTCAGTTTCAGCCCTGTTGATACTTTGAACTCGATACAAAAGGAAGCCTAAATAATTGCCATTGGCACTTTACAAAAATAGAGTACATTTTGGTTTCCCTTTACTTTTTTTAAGCAGTAGAGGCACAAATGCCATTTTTTTGTTGTTGTTGTTAAGAGAATTATTAGATATGTTAGATAAACTGTTAGCCTATCTAATAGAATATAGTATGACACTGTATGTCTTTTCTCCATGCTGTTTTTCAGGTGGTTTGTGATGGGTCCTGCCCGCTCTGGAACAGGCATCCACATCGACCCGCTCGGCACGAGTGCGTGGAACGCCCTGGTCCAGGGCCACAAATGCTGGTGCCTGTTCCCCACCCACACGCCCCGCGAGCTAATCAAGGTGACGCGAGAGGATGGGGGAAACCAGCAGGACGAGGCCATCACCTGGTTTAATGTGATCTACCCACGCACAAAGCAGTCCACCTGGCCAGCCGAGTTCAGACCGCTGGAGATTCTGCAGCACCCTGGAGAGACTGTGTTTGTGCCAGGTTAGTTACTGGACAGAAGTTTGGAAAAGGATTGTACTCTGGGTATATTCTAAAAATGATATACTAGGAATGCTGTATGTATACTTTGCACCATAGGGATGTGCAAAACCACATATTTTCTAAATCAACCAGTCAGTGGGCTGCCTGAATGACAAGGCAGCTTCCTTAGCTTTCAGATGCAGCCAGTATATTAAATGAAGCCAAACTAAAGCAGCATTGCTGGAGTAGAAAGGCAAATTTCCTACACCATGCCTCTTATTTATTTACCAAACCTCAAACCACATGGTATTAATGAGACTGCAAAGATATCCATGGCTGCTGTTCAGGCTTTGCTAGTCTTGTTTATTCACTTTAAGTAGAAGTTGGCATTACACAGATGCCATCTGAGTACAATTAAAGGAATATTCTGGCTTCAATACAAGTTAAGCTCAATTGATAGCATTAGTGGAATAATGTTTATTACAACAAAAAAAAGACTGAAAAAAAAGACTTCAGCATTTGACTGAAACTTTCAACGGTGGAAAACAAGCCTTTTAAATATTACATTTTATAAATGCAATGACTAGAATTGTTCAGTTGAAGGGGGTACCAAACTGTGAATCCTGAATAAACAGTTTGGTGAATACATGTTTACACATTAGCTTCCCCTCAGCTGACAATGTATGAAAGAAGCTATGTGGTTAGCTAGTTAGCTATAAGCTCGTTGTCACGGAGAGTAAAAGATGGACGTTGTTTATTTACTTTCCAGCATTGCATCTCACCAACTAGCTAACAACGTAGCGTGAAATCAACACTCAACAGACACAATTCACCACCGCGCCGTTGTCTGCTGAGCTGCTAAAAGACGCTCTGATGCTTACCTTTCTGTCTGCTACATTACTTACTGCACTGACAAACTAAAGCTGGCTAACAGCAAACAGATGTGATAAACATGAGTGACATGGTAGTCAGGGACAGACAGGGTGAACGTTATATTAGTTATATTGAAAAGGGAAAAAGATGGGGTCATTGTTTATTAACTTTCCAGTATGTATTTCACAAACTAGTTAGCAACTTACCGTGAAGACAACGCTTAACTCCGCACTGTCTGCAGAACCACCGTCAGCTCAGAGTCAGCTCTGTAAACAATGGAGTCGGAGCACGCTCTGCTGGACAAACTACGTTATGACACCAATTCTAAATCACCCCAAGCATTGTTTTCTGCATTATATATTCTGAAAAAAAAAGTTTTCATATCTGCGCATATCGGAAAACATATATGCCGATGCCGATATATCTGTGAAAGGCTAATATCGGCTGACCGATAAATCGGTCGGGCACTATTATTAACCTATTAACTTGTAACAGGCTAAACCAATGTAAAATATGGACTGTCCCTCACGTTCACGTATATGCGTTCGTACGTTGGGGGAATCCCAAAGATTTGCGTAAGAGGGAAACCCCCACTGTTGCAGAGCAATCCCGCTGCAGGACACGATAGAAAGATAAGGAAACAAACACAGAAACATTTATAGAATATCTGGAAATAAAGCGAAGCAACGGAGAATTAAATAGCGAAGTCTTCCTCGGATGCCATGTTTGTTTTTTACTCAAGTGTCACAGGGAAATTACTTTGCTTACTGACTGAGCTGCATATATATGGGACAAGTCTAAATAATTTTTTGTGGTAATAGACATTATGCCACAAATGCTGTCAATTGAGCTTAATTTGTACTGAACCCAGAATATTCCTTTTAATCTGCTCCGAAAGCTGGTGGAAGTTTAGAAAGGACAGGCTTGTGCATATAAGGCTTATTCATACCAAATAGGCCTAGGCGGAACAAAAAAGCAAAACAAATCGTTTACAGAAATCTATGCAAACCAAGGGCAAAACAAAAAAGTAGTCCAGTCATTGAGATTTAATTAGAGGTCTGCAACCCGACCCAGGCCCAACAGGACCAGAGAAACCGCCGAGTTAGGAGCCGTTCACACCGAACATATTTTTCTGCACATCTGCTCTGTTATTCCATTGTTTTTCTAAGTAAAGACGTCTTTGACGGTTGCTTCTCATCTCATTTCTTCTGCGTTTAGCGCAGGACCGGCACATTTTCGGGTCGTGTTGGGTCAGGTCACACGGTTTCGAATAGGGGTCGGGTGTCATTTTAAGGCCCATGTGGACCTCTAGATTTAATGCAAGACAGATGAAACATCACTTGCCTTAAATAGCATATGGCAGTTTTGTTTCCTTTAGTCTATTAGCTTTGAGGCCATCTGAATGCATTCTCCTAAAAGTAAAAAAAAAACTATTTTTGAGCTGATATACACATTTACAGCTTTTCTCATTCGGGAAAATGGAAGAGCAATGCATGCTCTTTAAAGCAAAATAGCTAACTAGAGATGGGTAAATTTTGTGTCTTCCATAGGTGGATGGTGGCATGTCGTGCTCAACCTGGACACGACCATTGCTGTGACCCAGAATTTCGCAAGCACCACAAACTTCCCAATCGTATGGCACAAGACTGTGCGGGGACGCCCCAAACTCTCCAGGAAGTGGTACAGGTAAGACTCTGCTCTGAAATAACTGCACTGATTACTTACAACCATGTAGGGCTAGGTGGTATATGCAATATATATCACAGTACCAGTAATTTTATATCATGGTAACAATATGTAGATCACAGTACATTTTTGCTATTTCATTTAACTTAATTTTCATGACCTGAGGTTGCTTTAATGGTTCCTGAAAGTGCAATTTTCCACAGATGCAGATAGAACAGTGGACTAAAATACTGTGACAGTGACAGCTCTGCCTTTCTACCGAATCAACAGTGTGAAACACACAGCGCGCCAGAATTCCAGAATGAATTACTTTAATGAGCCAGTTCTTTTAGGTGACTCAATAACATACAGCGAGACCAGAATAATGTGGTTTCCAAACAAAAGACTCTTATGAGCTGCCTCAAAAACAAGTATGAATCAGTCGGATCAGTTACAGAATTAATCTTACCAACAGGCAATTTATTTACTGTTTAAATGTATTAATTGATTTGAATTAATAAAATAAATTTTTGTTTATATTTTTAAATATTTCTATGTTTGTTTTAGAATTTGTATTTAATAATATAGTTAGGATCAGTTAAAAAGTATAAAAATAAGTTTCGTGAATTTCGTGAATTAAATCTGTTTAAATGACGTATCCGCATAACGAAAATAACCAAAGTTCTTCCTTGTCTAGACTTGTTAAGGACACGTCCCATTTATTGTCACATAACTCCATCTTTCTTCATCGCTCCTATGTGTAAATAATGTGAAGCATTCTGGCTAATGATGTTGTTTGGCTCTTTTGTGTTTGTCAGGATTCTGAAGCAGGAGAGGCCGGATATTGCTGCTCTGGCAGATAAAGTCGATTTGCAGGAGTCCACAGGCATCGCCTCCGACAGCTCCAGTGACTCCTCCTCCTCTTCCTCCTCCAGCTTCTCTGACTCGGATTCAGAGGTACATCTTGTTCCTCCAGAACCAAACACACACACATAAACTAGAGTCCAGACTTAGTTTATGTGGATTTGGAGAGTGGCTGTGAAAACAAAGCCAAAACTGTGAAATAAAACAAGTTTTCGATTGAACGGCCCACCTCGCGAGCGCCTGCAGCGCTAATGCAAGGAGCTCTAAAGCTCACTTGCAGTCTATCTCATGAATGAGCACAGAAGACCAACCGTCAGTCGAGAGTTTCACTTAATAATACATTAGATTTTGGTTTGTTTCTCACCAAACCTTATCATATTCCTTCAGAACAAGACATGAGTCTCATGGACTTCGGAATTATACTATTGTGTCCTTTTAAAGCTTGAAGAGGTGGTCACCATAAACTGCCATTGTATGACATCATTGCACACAACATTTTTTCACAATTTCTCCCTTTGTGTTAAGAAAAAGAAAGAAAGTCATATAGGGTTATAACAACATGGGTGTGTAAACAATGACTGAATTTTCATTTTTGGGTAAACTAATCCTTTAAGTCTAAAAAAGTGTAACTTTATTTTAAGTCAACACAAGTAAAGATGGCATTTGCAAGAATCTGTTCACATATAAAATGATCTTATCGGTGGTGATAATCTGCTAGCAGTAAATCCAATATACTTCTTATTTCCAAATATTTCTACTAAAAGAATAGTTAATCATTCCGCTTCCATTAAAAGGAATCGGAACCGGAATCATTCAATTCCTCACAATTCCCATCCCTAGTTAGACTGAGACTCACCTGTTCACAGACAGACCCATGTGACCAAGCTTTACATGTAACTAGGGATAGCCTAAATAGTTAACATAATTATCTTGATATTTTTCAGCCTGTTGGCAATATTCAATATACACTCACTGAGCACTTTATTAGGAACACCTGTACACCTAATTATTCATGCTATTATTTAATCAGCCAATCGTGTGGCAGAAGTGCAATGCATAAAATCATGCAGATATGGGTCAGGAACTTCAGTTAATGTTCACATCAACCATCAGAATGGAGAAAAAATGTGATCTCAGTGATTTGGAGCGTGGAATGTTTGTTGGTGCCAGACGGGCTGGTTTGAGTATTTCTGTAACTGCTGAGCTCCTGGGATTTTCACACACAACAGTTTCTAAAATGTACTCAGAAAGGTGCCAAAAACAAAAAACATCCAGTGAGCAGCAGTTTTGCAGACATAAACACTTTGTTGATGAGAGAGATCAACAGAGAATGGCCAGACTGGTTTGAGCTGATAGAAAGGCTATGGTAACTCAGATAACCGTTCTGTACAATTGTAGTGAGAAGAATAGCATTTCAGAATGCACAACATGTCGAACCTTGAAGCGAACTTATAGAGTGGTTATCTGAGTTACCGTAGCCTTTCTGTCAGTTCGAACCAGTCTGGCCATTCTCCGTTGGCCTCTCTCATCAACAAGGCATTTCCGTCCACAGAACTGCCGCTCACTGGATGATTTTTGTTTTTGGTACTATTTTAGTAAAATAGTGCTATTTTTGTGCATTTCTATCTTAATACTGTGGAAGGCTTTGTTTGATAAAAAATTAATAAAACATTATTGTTACATATTGTTTTGTTTTCTTTCCTAAGCAGGAAATAAGTGCATTTTGACAGGAAAAGAAGTACATTTAGAGTCAAATTTTAGCACTATCAAAATCCGCGATTAATCGCGATTAACTACGAAATATTATGCCATAAAAAAAATTTATCAACTGACAGCACTAGTAAGAACGTAAATATAGTAAAATTTTACTCAATGAACAGAATATTTAAGAACATTTAATAATTTTCATTTATATTCACCAATATACAATAAATAGTAATGAACAGCTAAATATTTGCCTATATATTTTTTAAGTACAAATTTTAATACATGAAAAATGCCAGGTGGAGACTTCTGTGAACATATTTGGATGACAAATGAATAGTTGAATCAGAATTTGATTCATAGAAACGGATAGTTTGAACTAATTCATGGAAATTAATCAAACTTACCAACTATAATGCCAATTTTGCAACCGAAATTAAAATCAGAGACTAATAATACATCTTAATGCTCTCATGCTTGCAAGTCTTGACAAGGAAGAATTGCAAAAATTATTCAAAGTTTTGCAAAAAGTACTTTAACGATGGTCTTAAGTCATCATATTGGCCAAATAAAAATCACTGTACAATCATCGCAATATTTTGTATGATATATTACACCATGTTTCTGATAGCAGCACAAATATAGGCCTTTCTACTAGGAGTGTAATGGTTCAAATTTCTCAGGGTTCGGTTTGTATCGTGTCTTTTTTATTTTTTTATTTGGAATGCCCAGTTCCCACTACTAAGTAGGTCCTCGTGGTGGCGCGGTTACTCACCTCAATCCAGGTGGCGGAGGACAAGTCTCAGTTGCCTCCGCTTCTGAAACCGTCAATCCGTGCATCTTATCACGTGGCTCGCTGTGCATGACACCGCGGAGACTCACAGCATGTGGAGTCTCATGCTACACTCCGCGATCCACGCACAACTTACCACGCCCAACGAGAGCGAGGACCACTAATCGCGACCACGAGGAGGTTACCCCATGTGATTCTACCCTCCTTAGCAACCGGGCCAATTTGGTTGCTTAGGAGACCTGGCTGGAGTCACTCAGCACACCCTGGATTTGAACTTGCGACTTCAGGGGTGGTAGTCAACGTCAATACTCGCTGAGCTACCCAGGCCTCCTGTATCATGGTTTTTATATTTCTATGCCACATGCAACAACATAGTGCATTTCAAACTCAACTCAACCTATTTAACATTCGGAAACTGTTCATCTTTATCCACCTTCTTCCTGAACGCAGAAGTGTTCCATGACGCCTGTTTTCAGTTTCCGGTCTCCAGTGTTTTCACTCGCACTGCAGTATATTCTTAGAGGATTTTGTGATGTTTAGTGTAGTAACTATGTAAAAATTGTGAAAAAGCATGTGGCTCCTCCATCATTAATCATACAATGAAATGCCAGATCTCCATCAATGGAGTTGGGCAACATATATTTGACAATGTACACTCCAAGTGCTTTAGTTATTGTTTCATGTCTGTCAGAATTAACACTACTGAGTGCCTGCTTAAAAACAGAATGTGTGTGCAGTTTCGGGCTCACCTGCGCTTCTCGGCGCGCCACGTGCTATTTATACCAGAGTGATGTCGTCATATTTGATGTATTACCATGAGGTTACTGCTCTTGCTTTGAGTTTTTTGACCATCGCTGTTGTAAATGACTGCAGATCAAAAATGTTTCCACACAGGAGACTTGAACGACGCAGAGGGCTTCTCTCAGCGGCTTATCTTCTCCGCTTGCTTTTCAACTATACACTAGCACGTCCAGAACTCTGATGTCATTAACTGATTAACATACAAACAGTTAATTAGGCAGCTACTCTCTGTAGAAAGTTGACTCATGTGAGGTACAGGTGGAGTGTATCCATCTACAGAGCCATACAGGTACATTAGCGGAGGTTGTAACAGTGCTTTTCTATTTGACGCTTTGTTTTATTCACCAAACCGTATGATCCAGGTGTGTCATTAGACTCTAGATCAGGAGTGTCCAAACTCTCGGTGGGGCACGTGGCGAGTTGTGTGTGGATGTCGCGGAGAATAGCATGAAGCCTCCACACGCGCTAGGTGTCCGTGGTAACATGCTCAACAAGCCATGTGATAAGATGTGCGGATTGCCGGTCTCAGACGTGGAGGCAACTGAGATTTGTCCTCCACCACCCGGATTGAGGCGAGTCACTATGCCACCACGAGGACTTTGAGTGCATTCGGAATTGGGCATTCCAAATTGGGGAGAAAAGGGGTGAAAAAAAAATTAAAATAAATAAAGGATATTTCTCTCACCAATAATGCTGTAATAGAACAGTGATGCAGGGTCAGAAATTAAGGGGGGTTCGGGGCAAAAATGCCACCAAAAGAGACAAAAAATGCCCTAAAGTTCAGAATGTGGGGGCAAAACAACGCTCTCTCTTATGTCTTTACTCTTAAATAGCGCTGAGAAGTGTGTGAATAATTTTTCTTGTTTCAATGAAACATCAAAACAAACAAATTCACAACAATGAATAAACTTCCCAGCGCTACAGAAGACATTTTAGGAGAGTGTTCTCTGCTTGCATGTCTCTGTGCGCGCTTAATAAACTCCATGCGGCCGGTTACAATGCACAACGGCAGCTGTGCTCAGTTGTACGATGCGTGGTCTCTTTATTGAGAACGAGTACATGAGCAAAGTATCTAACCCGATACCAGTCCTATAACAAACAAATCATTCTTTTTGCGTGGTGCTTCAGCCGTGGAAATCTGGAGGGATCCAAACTCTTGAACTCTTCCAGTGGATGAAGCTGGTGACAACTAAAGAGTAGGCACTAGTGGAGACAAATGCGCTGTGAAATGTGGCTGTACGTGACAGCGACACCCAGTGTTCAGAATACAAATTTCATATAATTTCTCAATAGCGGGCCAAATTATGTTCTATTTCCAAAATCTCTCACGGGCCGCATCAGAGCAGTCGGTGGGCTGCAGTTTGGACACCCCTGCTCTAGATGAACCACGGTGCAAATGCTTACCGAACCGTATGGTTCCGTTTTTTACCTAAAACCATTACACCCCTACTATCTACTACAGTATGAACGATATAGAGATATATTTACCAGTTTACATATTTCTACCGTCGCACATCCAGCCCTAATTCCTCACAATAATTTCACAAAACATGGACTACAACTGTCAACTCTGTTTTATGAATTGAAGTTTATGCCTTCTGTGACTCTATTTGTCTCTTTCCTAAAGGCCGAATCTGAGGGTGACGTCATGACCCACCGCAGAAAGAAGAGGAAAACGTGCGGCATGATGGTAAACGGGGACATCACAAGCCAGGATGACTGCGTGAGCAAAGAGCGCAGTTCGTCCCGGTGACATCCCACCCCCTTTCACAACAGCAGAGGGGCTGCAGCCATAATCGTCTCTTAGACTGAAAAACATCGCAATCTCTCTGTCTGTCAGCCTCAGGAGACCCCTGTCCATTAGATAAGAGGTTGTCGCTGAAGTCTGGGCACATGATAACATACTCAGCCCCTGACTTATATGCCCTAGTGCGCTTTTAGAGATAAACATGAACAAAATATCCAAACGATTTGCTTGTTGGAGGGGTTTCGCATGGATGAGTGAACAGCTGTGTGGGAAAACATGGAAAACCCTTCTTCTGTTGCCTTTGCTGTTGTCAAGCTCTGGACAGAAAGCTTGACGTCCCCTCCTGTCCCAGTGCCACGGTCATCATGAATCTGAACAGATGCCGTTTTTTTATATTTTCCTAGGGGTTATGCTATGATTCTTTGCTTTCTGTTGTGATGTATCACCACCTATGTGTAATGCTGCCTTTAGCTATTTAAACTAAAAACAGATTACTTTATTACTGATTCTAAACATACAATGGAAGTGAATGGGGCTAGTCCGTAAACATTAAAAAACACACAGTTTCAAAAGTATAGCCACAAGACATAAACACTGTACATGTTAACATGATTTTAGTGTGATAAGATCGCTTCTCAGTATTACAGGGTTTACCGGCGTTGTCGTCATGACGACATAGTTGTAAATTTGGCTATAACTTCACACAGAAAATGTTAGTAAGTGATTTTATCACACTAAAATCATGTTAACACGCATATTGTTTACGTCTTGTGGCTAAAATGTTTACGGATTGGCCCCATTCACTTCCATTGTAAATGACTATTTTTTTTATTAAAAAAGTCAAAATAATGTTGATAACCACAAATTGCGCTACAAATGGTGTTGATTGTGCTTAACCCGAAATATTCCTTTAAAGGGAAAGTTCACCCAAAAATAAAAGATCTGTCATTATTTACTCATCCGCATGATGTTCCAGACTTGTACGACTTTCTTTCTTCTGTGGAACACTAAAAGTGCACTCTTTTCCATATAATTAAGGTGAATTGGTACTGGGACTATCAAGCTTCAAAAGAAAAACAAAATTAAAAAAGAAAAACAAAAGCACCATTAAAGTACTTCAGAAGAAATATGAAATACTTTGTATGCTATATTTCAAGTCTTCCAAAGCCATACGATAACTTTGTGTGAGGAACAGACTGAAATTTAAGTCCTTATTCACTGTAAATCTTGCCTTCTCAAATCAAATATGGTGCCATATTTTGACAACAACGTTTAGTCGCAAGACGCGAGAGAAACAATGGCGCCAAATGGCAAGTAGTCCATACAACTTTTGTATTGTTTCTCAGTCGGTTCCTCACACAAAGCCATCAAATGGCTTCATAGGATTTGGAATATAGCGTACAAATCATATGGGCCACTTTTATGATACTTAAATGGTTCCAGTTGTACGCTTAACAGCCCCAGTCCCCATTCATTTATGGAAAAGAGCTGCCAAGATACTCTTCAAAAATTAAAACATGAGGGTGAGTAAATTATAATGGGATTTTCAATTTTGGTTGAACCATTCATTTTATTGGTACCATTCAAAATGATTGCGCGAGTCCATTTTAGAATTGAATTTTGAGTTCATAATGCACTTCAGAACAATCTAAAAGACTAACTTTTGATTAGAATGTCCCCTCTTCCTAAATAACATTGTAGTTCACCGATAGCTTTGACGCATCTTTTTTTTAATGTTAAAACTGTTATGAATGCTCAATTGCAACACTTTGTAGATTTCAACAAACAAGTAAGGTGTTGTTGGATGGTCTTTTCAGACCTGTGGACTCGTCCACCCCTCCAAAAAGTCCCTGAGCAGTGAATTCAGTGTTTAAATTGGCACATGCTTTTCAAACACCTAAATAAATGCTGGTAAAGCACCTTTGTGCGCTTCCATTAGTGTCTGTTCAGTGCAAGTTAAACACTAGAGTACAGTAATGCTTATTTATTCAACCGTTAAGATACAGTGCAAATCTGATTCGTGAAAATCTGCAAATAATTTTTCTTTTCAAAATAAAAAATAAAAATAATAAACCGTCTTTGTGCACTAATATCTTAACTTTTTGACTGAAGGTAAAAACCTCCAAAAATGGTAACCTGTTATGACCTAAATATGTTTCAGGGCTACAATAACTAACTGTAATTTGTGATGTGTGTGAGTGTAATGATCAATGAGCAAAGGGTTTCTTTTTTTTTTTTTTTTTTCAAGGTAACAGTATGTCTGAGTGTGTAAATTACTGTTGAAATGTTTGTGACAGTGCTTTGTGTGTGTGTAGGCCGGTCTCCTGTATAAAACACATCAAGAAGAAAGACGTCTTTAAAAAAAAGTGCCTATTTTTTTACCTGTTGGTTATTCAAGCTATATTGAGCTCTTATATTTCAGTTTCTCATTTCTCGTCGTTTTTTAGAGCTGTTTGTGATTACGGTTTTGAAGTATAAACATTAAAGAGGTAGTTCACTGAAATATTCCATTATTTACTCAACTTTTTGTTGTTCCAAACTCATATGACGTTCTTTCATCCATGGAACACAAAAGGAGGTGTGAGGCCTCAGTCGCCGTTCACTTTCATTTAATGCAAAAAGATGCAATGAAAGTGAACACTGTTAAGGCCTAACACCTCCTTTTGTGCTGCACAGACAAACGACATAAATGATAACAATTCTCATTTTGGGGTGAACTATCCCTTTAAGGTTTAATGGACTGTACCCTTTCCTTGTAGCTCATAAAATAAGCAGATTTGAGTGTTCTTATTTTATTTGAGTTCTTCATCACTGGCTCTTTCATATGACTCCTTTTATCTTCTGGGATTCATGTGTGGGGGGAGAAAATGTGACATCTTGATGTTGATATCAAAACAACCTAATTAATATTGTTAATTAATAAAACTTTTTATGTATTTATGTTGGTGCATAGTTTTCTCTTTTCTGTTTAACGTTTGAATTTGTTTTTGTTTTTTGGTTTTTCTTCGAGATACTTGATCGTGTTTGAGATAGTGATGCCATAATGCACTTAAAATTACAACAATTTTAATATTTACTGGTTTGTTCAAACCTTAAACTGACAATACACAAACAACAGGGCAGTTAGTAGTGTGAGCAGCAGGGTGAATTACACAAAAACATATTTCATATTTCATCATTGAAGTAATATTTTTCATAATGAAAATTAGGCCTATTTTTAAGACTGCTGAGATTTTATACATTGTGACATTGAGTGATTCTCAGTGATTTTAAGAAAATGTCCTGGTCCTAATTCTAAAATAAAAAGAAACAAATAAGAAATAATATTTTGTATATACTGGAGGAAATGAAGCCTATTTTTAGGGTCATTTAGATTTGTTATATTGAGCCTTTTTACATGCACACCAATAAGCAGATAACTACCAAAAATAAGATTATTAGCAAGAAAACCGTGTTTTCATGATTTGAAATAATCAAGTTATTCTCTGCTTTTGACGTCAAACCGTGCGGAGACATGCAACTGTATAAGTCGGTAAGAACGTTGGTAAAGGTGTTTAAATGAAACGCGAAATCAGGATAATGAGCAACACTCATACTCGTGTCAATTGGTTTATTCTTATGTGGTTTATGACCATACACCAATAAAGGAAATCAGTTTAATACGTTTACATGACAACGCAAGCTGCTGGCTTATTAAGCATAATTACTGCTGTGCGAAAAATTAAAGGTATGAAAGCACATTTCCGCCACATAGAATTGTTTTTTGCTTTGGTAAATCAAAATTATGAGATAAAAAGTCATAATTTTGAGATACAAAGTCATAGTTTTGAAATAAAAAGTCATAATTATCAGATAAAAAAGTCATAATTTTTAGATAAAAAGTCATTGTTGAAATAAAGTCATAATTTGAGATACAAAAGTAAAAATTATGAGATAAGTCATTGTTGAAATAAAAAGTCATAATTATGAAATAAAAAGTCATAATTTTGAGATGCTAAATCATAATTATGAGATAAAAAGTCATACTGAAATAAAAGGTCAAAATGATGAGATACAAAGTCATAGTTTTGAAATAAAAAGTCATAATTATCAGATAAAAAGTCATAATTATCAGATAAAAAGTTATTGTTGAATTAAAAAGTCATTATGTTAAATAAAAAGTCATAATTTTGAGATACAAAGTCAGTTTTTAAATGAAAAGTCAGAATTATCAGATAATAAATTCATTATTTTGATATAAAAAGTCATACTGAAATAAAAGGTCAAAATGATGAGATACAAAGTCATAGTTTTGAAATAAAAAGTCAATTATGAGATAAAAAGTCATTGTTGAATTAAAAAGTCATTATGTTGAAATAGAAAGTCATAATTATAGGATAAAAAGTCAAAATTATGAGATGCTAAATCATAATAATGAGATACAAATTAAAAATTAGGAGATAAAATGTAATCTTATTATTATGATTTAGTATTTAACAATTATGATTAAGGTACTCATAATTATGACTAAGTATCTCAAAATTATGATTTTGAATCACTTTATTGTTATTTCTCATTTCATAATTATGACTTAGCGTCTCATAATTTCAAACTTTTATCTAATAATTTTGACTTAGTATCTCATAAAAAAAAATAAAAAAAGATTATGTGGCAGAAATGGGCTTCCATAGCTTCCATACCCTTGGTACAGTCTTTCATTTTCTTTTTTTTTTTACTGTAATACAGTAAAGAAATTACTGTTATAATAATGATAATCATCATCGAAAACAATGCGAACAGTAAAAGTAAAATGTCCAGATGTGTTGTGGTAATGAGGATTGGGTGGTAAAATGCACATAAGTGTCCTACAAATAATATCACATTGCAAAAGGGTTAAAATTTTCTTTTCAGTTTTTATTTATTTATTTATTTATTTATTTTATGACAATTAAGCACATTTTCTCAACATTTTCATTAGGTTACTGTATCAATTTTAGTTTAGAGGGATTTATTTTTTGGTAATTTCTGTGATTCTCGTTAGATTCTCATTATTGTAACACAAAACAAAATTACTGTGATACAATAGTTGATTGTTTTTAAATGTATTACAGAGAATTAAATTAAAGAGTACAGCGAATACTAGAATGATGTTATAAATAATAAATAAATGTACATCACAGTCATAAGAATGCAATATTTCTTGTTACAGTAATGAAAATGATCTCACAATGTAAAACGATCCTAATGGTCCTAAAAATAGTCTTCATGTTCTTAATGTAATTATATATATATATATATATATATATATATACAGTACTGTGCAAAAGTCTTAGGCACATAAGATGTTTCACAAAAACATTTGTCTTAAAACGTTTATTTATATCTTCAGCTTTAGTGTGTCAATAGGAAATATAAATGTTAGACTCCCAAACATTACATTTGCAAATAGAAAAGATTAGAACAGAAGAACAGGGAGCCCTGCAACAGATGTCATGGTCCCCACAAAGCCCCCCACTGAACATCGTGTCAGTCTGAGATTACATAAAGAGACAGAAGCAATTGAGACAGACTAAATAGACAGAAGAACTGTGGTGAATTCTCCAAGAAGCTTGAAACATCCTATCTGCCAACAACCAAGAAAAACTGTATCCAGGTGTTCCTGGAGAATTGATGTTGTTTTAAAGTCAATGGTGGTCACACCAAATATTGATTTAGCTTTTTTATGTTTACTGGACTTTGTATGACATTAACTGATAAATGAAAACTATTTATGTCATTATTTTTGAAGACATCCTCACTATGCAACATTTTTCACAAGTGCCTAAAACTTTTGCACAGTACTGTATATTACCATTATAGTAATATCAGTCTAACATATAGTAATTGTATTGGTCCATCAACATAATCACATTTTTTTCTAAATACAATGGAAAAGGAACAGGCATTTGTCAGTGGTTTGGTCAATGCTCCTTTAAAAAGGTGGGTTGTCCTGTAGGGAATGACGCTGATATTTTGCGTGTCAAAACCTAGTGAGCTGCCTAACTAGACAGCATCAACAGAAGACATTTGTGATATCTGCGTAATGCTTATTTATTTATTTATTTATTTGTAATCTATTTTGTTTTCTTCGGCGTCTTAATGATTGGATAATGATTATTATGTGAAATATTTTAATCAAACATTCTGTCTCTCATAGTGCTGTTTAGGTAGGCAGCTCCCTGTGTTTTGAGCACCAGCCCTCATGAAAAGCGTCTCTGTCGCACTCGGCTTTATCAGATCACAGTAACGGGATGAGCGGCTGCTCGAGCTGATAAACAACAGCAGAACAACCTTTCAAACTTTACATTTCATATCTGAAGAGTAACAACAGGGGGAGATCATGACTATAGACGCGCCAGTTATTTTGTCCGCACTTTTCTTTACGATTATGGCCATTATAGTCGCATCGACGCTACTGTCGAGGAAAGCTGCGCCAAAGAAAGAAAACAAGAAACACGCGGAGGAGCGACGGGAACGGGTCACTGACTATCAGCAGCCCGGAGTGGAGGCTCCTGCTCCAGTGAAGGTTGAGGAGGAGGTGCAGGTCATTCAGAAGAAAAAGCTTCCAGTCGCTCCTGTTGTGGAAGCTGAAGTCATCCCAGTGCAACAAACACATGTCCAGGTAATAAATGCGTTATGTTCACACAGGATGCGTCCTTGCGTTCCTGTGTCCACCTGCGTCAGGCTGGCGTCCATGAGCGTTGCGTTTTTAAGACGGCGTGTCAAGTTGAAATCAGTTAAACTTCTCAAAACGCGTCTGGGACCCTTTGCGTTCTGGACCAATCCGTTGCACTCTGTCTAGCTGGTCAAATGCTCAATTACCAAACCGTGTGAGTGGTTTGTCACTCAGTAAAACAGTAATGGGACATTTAATAACACAGAGAGCAAAAACAGCGAGCGGGAAACGTTTTGGGTACAATGTTCATCTACGGTGTGTAAGGGACCGTCTAAAAATTCAACAAACTGCGCTAAAGCACCGGTGTCCACGCGTTCATTCAGTTGACTTGCGTATTCTAACATAACAAACAATGTTATTAAAAAAGCATTTTCTCATTCTAAACGTTGCAGTAGACTGCCGGCATGATGGCAGACTTTCTACATTTGAAGCCAGCATGTCCAATTATGAGTACAGTGTTCAATTGTTTTAGAAAAAAAATTGCTGTAGACTTGATGCTTTTAAGAATACTACCACACAATCCCTCCTCCAATACCAAATTTAAGTCTTTCTCTCATAATCTCTTGAGGGAAGTTGAAGCTCTGTCCCCCAGACTCTGAATTAGCAGGGAGTAATACACCAATGTCTCATGACCTTTTCCAAAAGCAGTAATCACCTCTCCCAAAGCATCTGCCGCTTTAGGGGGGGTGTATGCTACTCTCAAAAATAGTACAGAACAGGTGGCACAGCTGTAAATACCTAAAGAACTGAGACCTGGGAATCTTAAAATGTTGAACCATATTTTCAAACGATCTAAACACTTCACTCTCATATAGGTCACCGAGTTTAGTAACCCCCCTCACAATCCACTCTGACCAATAGAAAGGGGACTTATTAATGCATAATTTTGGGTTCAGCCATATGCTCGAGGCAACATTTAAATAAATGTCTGAATTAAACACTTTGTCCAAACCTCATGCAAATGCTAGATAACGGTGTGACTTAACTTCTCCGGTTAGTTTAATAGAAGGCTTTGCAATGGCAAAATAGGGGCAAAAACATCTTGTTCAATACAAAACCAGGGAGGGGCTCTCTCAGGAGGAAGCAACCAATGAGCCAGATGTGTGAGACCAAATGCATAATAATAAAACCAAATCTTGTGTAGGCCTAGCCCACCTTTGTCAATTGGCCATGTAACTTATTGAAATGTAATCTGGGACGCTTACCATTCCAAATGAAGGACTTTGCTATGTTGTCAAATTGCTTGAAATAAGAGAGGGGGACATCTACAGGAGAGACTGTAGCAGGTAGTTGAATTTTGGAATGCAATTAATTTTAATAACATTAACCTTCCCAATCATCGATAAATGTAATGAAGCCCACCTGCTCACATCGCTCGAAAACCTTTTTATAAAAGGGTCAAAATTAACACTAACTAAATCAGACAAATTTGCCTGGAATAAAATGCCCAAATACTTAATGCCCTGTTTGGGCCACTGGAAGGCACCCAGTTTAAAAGCCGTTACTGGGTAGTATGCTGTCAGAGCCAAAGCTTCAGATTTAGACTAACTGACTCTGTATTCTGAGAACTAAGAAAAGGAATTAATAGTTCTGTGGAGAAAAGTCATAGATCTAGTAGGGTCAGAGATAAAAAAATAAAATATCATCTGCATAAAGCAAAAGCTTATGCGCCACTTCTCGCCACCACCCCTGGAAAATCCTCCTCCTTTCTTATCACGGCTGCTAATGGTTCCAGGGCGAGACAGAACAATAATGGGGGAAAGAGGGCAACCCTGCCGGGTGCCGCTATCCAGAGTAAAATAATCTGAAATTAATCCATTTGTTTGTACCGCTGCTACCGGGTGTCTATAAAGTAACTTAATCCATTCAATAAAAATATTTCCGTACCCGTACATTTCCAAAATCTTAAAAAGATAATCCCATTCTAACATATCAAACGTCTTTTAGGCATCAAGTGAGATGGCCGCGACCGGAGTCTGATCATTCGCCACTGACCACATGATACTGATGAGACGCCTAATTTTATCAGAAGAGCTGCAGTCCCGAATAAACCCCACCTGATCTATATGTATAAGAGATGTCATAACTTAATCGATTAGCCAGAATTTTTAACAAAATGTTAACGTCTAGCTGGATCAGGGAAATTGGACAGTAACTCTTACACTCACTTGGATCTTTGTCCTTTTTAAGAATCAGACTGACAAAAGTGGAGCCAGTTCTGTAGCATAAGATCTAAAAAATTCAGTGGAAAAAACATCTGGCCCTGGAGCCTTGCCTGTAGGTAAGACCTTAATTACTTCGTCAAGCTCCTCCAAGTTTTTCTCAGAATCAAGATAATTTTTTTTTGCTCAGTCGTCAGTTTAGGGAGATCTAATGGTTCCATAAAAGTTCTAATATCTTCATCAGTAGACGAAGATGTGGAACTATAAAGATCAAGATAGAATTCATTAAAAGCATTATTAATATCAATGGCCGAGGTAAATATTTCACCACCAGCAGATTTCACTGAGGGAATGGTAGAAAGACTCTCTCTGTTTTATAAATCTAGCCAAAAGCTTTCCTGCTTTATCCCCCGACTCAAAGTATGACTTTATATGGGGTGCCCCAACCCATTCACATTCCACGTGGAGAGAGATAATCCACTCATATTAACGTTTGACATTTTGACATATTAGAAAAAATAGATTGTGTGGCAAAAATAAGATTATAAAGACCACATTCCAACATTAGTGCAACAAACAAACCCCGAACTTCCCCCCCGAAAAAAAAAAAAGCAAAACATGCCCATTAACCCCATGCACGACAGCGCCAACCGGTGTCCATCCTTCTAAAATCAAACAGTCCATGTACGCCTACGAGAGTCCCCGCGACAACTTTGCCATCGGATTGCTAAAGTCCGGTGCTTCTATACAAATTTTGTGAGACAGAATTACACAGCAAAAAATAATCTATAAAACAAACTCCAGCCAATAAGCAGAATAAACACAAACGTGTGGATTCATCCACATAACTGTTCCGAAGGTGCGTTCCTCCACAGAACAAGCTCCAGCCGCTAGCGGAACCAGCACAAAAAAAAAAAAAAAAAAAACAGAAGAAGAAAAAAAAAAAGGGGCTGTTCAGTTCTTCGGGCAGTCAAACGAATGTTCAGTAAGCTGGCCCATTCGGCCGATACCCGAGTGCACCAAATGACCCAATCACTCCAAAGTCCTGCAAGAGATATTCCACAAAACAAACTCCAGCCGCTAGGCGGAACCAGCACAAAAAGAAACAAAGGCGGCGCCCAGCTTCCTCGGGCAGTCGAGTGTATGTTCAGTGAGTCAGGTCTACCAGGCAGCAACATGAAAATCACCAAATGGTTTACTTCAGTGTCTTTATGAAGGACAACGCTTGCTGTGGGCATATAAATTCTCTACGGCCATCCTTAGTATCAGTTCTCAATTTGTCCGGAAACATCAGTGCAAAAGTGACCTTCCGTTGATGTAAGAGATTCTTGAATTCCTTGAATCGATCACGTTTCTCTCTTGTGGAATTCGCAAAGTCTAGGAACAAGAAAATGCTGTGGTTCTTCCAAGAAAGCTTTCCTTTGCTCCTCACCTTGCGTAACACGAGATCTTTATCGGATGATCTAAAAAATTTGGCCAGAATTGATTGGGGCCTGCCTCCCTCAGCGGATCTCCGAACCGGGACCCTGTGAGCTTGCTCGATTTCCAGTTTATGGCCTGTTATGTTGAGCAGACTCAAAAAAAAAAAAAGTAATCTAGGAATTTTACCATATCTCGGCCTTCCTCATGCTCAGGAATTCCAACAATTCAGATGATGTTTCATCGATTACGATTCTCCATATCCTCCAGTTCTCCCAAATGCGTTCCAAATCTACTTTGGTTGCTAGCGTATTAGCAGCTAATTCCCTCTCTGATGACTCCAGATAATCAATCCGTTTCTCGATGTCCCCGATTCTTGTAATCAACTCAACTTGTGAATTTCGATTCCTTAGAAGTGATCGATCGACGTATTACAGCCAGATCCTCCAAGTCTGCGACAACCTTCGCCAGCATTGCAGACATACTCGATAGCTGATGTTGAATTTCTCCCTCTGCACCGTCCAAACTGAGTCCCTGGTCTGCGGCCTTGTCAGGGGTGTCAGCTTGAGCACGTAAGTGTCTTTTAATATCTCCAGAGCCCAAGGATTTTTAATTCTTTAACATATTGTCTTCATAAAATAGTTAAGAATCAGGGTGTATCGAATCTCACCGGTTTATGACATAAAAAGTATTAAAAACTAGCAAAGTGCGCAGAGCTCGCCGTTCACACATCCGAACCTCGCATGGCGTCACGTGACTCCCACAAGTCGCATTCTTGAGTTCTGTCTGAGGTATTTTTAAATTGTTGGTCTGTGTCAGACTGGTGCCTTTGGCAGTTGCATCACGTTTAGCTGTGTTTCTTGTGAGCATTTGCGTCATAAGCATTGTGTTTTTAAGACAGCGTGTCAAGTTAAAAACAGTTCAACTTTTCAAAACGTGATCGGAACCCTTGCATTCTAGCTGTTTTTGATCACAAGAACCTGTCCTGTGGGAGCGTTCATGCAACACACGTTATGTCTGTGCTGTTTTTTTAATTACTGGTCTGTATACAAATGCATCAGACTGGTGTACTTGGCCGTTGCGTTTTTTTTGTTGTTTTTAGCGTCTTGTATCATAAGCGTTTTGAAGACGGCGTGTCAAGTTAAAAACAGTTAAACTTGTCAAAACACCCCAGATAGCAAGAACCTTTGGGACAAGTGTGGAAGTTAGCTGTCACATCTGGCCTAGATCTGGCATGGCTAAACACATGTGGGCCAAATGTTTGCCATAAATGTTTTGCCAAAGCTTTAGAATTGGAGGGATTTTTCTCTTGGGTCACAAGTGGCATTGAGGTATATGGCCCAGGTGACAACAAATAGCTGAGAGACATGTGTGGCTTGGCTATGGCAAGCCATGGAAAACGTTAACTTGTGGTTAACATTTGGTTTATACTTGAAACAACAGATGTAGGCAGGTATGGCAGTCCACACCTCAGCCTGTTCAACAATGCCATTGGTTGCTATCGTTGTTGTAGCATCTACTTTCAATTCCTATTGGTGGATTAGTGAAACTGTCACTGCAGCAGCAAATTAAATACTGGACAGTGGCCATTTTCCCACTCTTTTCTCTCCTCACAACTGTCGTATACTGACACACCCTTAAGTAGCTTCAAGTGAGTGAAGTTTTGGCATTTTAAAATCCTGTTACTGATGTATTCAGAAAATAAAAAAACAGAAAATTATCTAATATTGTTTTTTAGCTTAAGACCAAAAGTGTTAGGTGTAGATGTGTGTAGTGTTTTTCAGGTTATAAAAAGTGTCTGATATGTGCCTAATTCTATCTAATTCTATTTTCTTCCTAACAGGTTGTGAGTGAAAAAGATATTGCCCATGGGTGGTATGACTACCAACTTTAATACACTTTTCATGTGCTATGTTTAACATTATCTTAAATGAAAAATAAAAATTATTGTAAGTACGCTCACATCATGCATTAGACAATTCTAACCACTTCCAATGTTTATCTGTACCAGATTTGGGCCATCATTTGGAGCCACATTTCAGCTGTTTATTTGGGCCAAAGCTGTGCCAAAGGAAATTTGCTGACTGGGACGTCTCGGAACCCTTTTCTTCTTTTCCATTCTGTTGCACTCTGTCTAGCTGTTTTTGAACGCAAGATTCTGTCTCGTGGGGCCGTTCACTTAACACACGTTTTGTCTGCGCTGTTTTTTAACGACTGGTCTCCGTACAGATGCGTCGGACTGGCATACTTGGCCGTTGCATCGCATTCCACTGTTTTTTTGTTGTTAGCGTCTCGTGTAAGATGTGTTGTGTTTTTAATATGGCATGTCGTGTTAAAAACACTTCAACTGGGGGCCTGGGTAGCTCAGCGAGTATTGGTGCTGACTACCACCCCTGGAGTCGCGAGTTCGAATCCAGGGTGTGCTGAGTGACTCCAGCCAGGTCTCCTGAGCAAACAAATTGGCCCAATTGCTAGGGAGGGAAGAGTCACATGGGGTAACCTCCTCGTGGTCGCGATTAGTGGTTCTTGCTCTCAATGGGGCATGTGGTAAGTTGTGCGTGGATCGCGTAGAGTAGCATGAGCCTCCACATGCTGGGAGTCTCCGCGGTGTCATGCACAGCGAGCCACGTGATAAGATGCGTGGATTGACTGTCTCAGAAGCAGAGGCAACTGAGACTTGTCCTCCGCCACCTGAATTGAGGTGAGTAACCGCGCCACCACAAGGACCTACTAAGTAGTGGGAATTGGGCATTCCAAATTGGAAGAAAAAGGAGATAAAAAAATAAAAAAACACTTATCAAAACACGTCTAGGAACACTTGAGTTCTGTTATATTCCGTTGCGCTCTATCTAGCTGTTTTTGAACGCAAGAACACATCTTGTGTGAACCTTTCCTTAATAGTTTCTACAGTTAACATCCTCCTTTATAAAACTATATAGAAAAGGGTGTCTCAATCTGATCAATGATGCTGTATTTACAATAAATTGCATGTACCTAGAACTGTAAATTGGGGCAGCCTGTATAATTGGTTTAAGGATGGAGTGGCAGGACTTGAATGCTGGCCAAGGTTTTATCAAGGGTTTACAGCTGATTGCCAAGCAGTTTCCAATGCTATACAAGAGAAGCAAGAGCTAGATGACGGGTGAAACTTGACCTGGACATATTCATGTCAGATTTCATAGGATTTACCCTATAATCTCATCACTTAATATAATATTCGTCACTCACTGGCCACACCCCCTTATGAATAAAAACACAGTTCCTTTAGTGGACTAAACAAAGAAGAGCATGTTTGGAGTGTAGAGTAATGCATGGCTAAATATTTTTTAAAACACATAGCGTACACCTGTCTCGGATGACGGTACAGAATGTTTCTTTTCCTCTTTTAAACATCATGACATTATAGACTTGAACTGACTTTCTGACCTTCTGTATGAAGACTCTTTCAATCTGGACTTAGAATGTGCCCACTACAGCTGTAATCAGAGCTCTGGATGTGGCATGCTCCAGGGTCTGTCTATCTATGGCTTTAAACATATATCCACTATATTTAAAAGTGTATATTGTGTGACATCTTGCTGTTGCTGTTGAGAGGTCTGGAGCACAGGTGTGTGTGACACCAGCAAAACACGCATGATGTTCAGAGAATACTCTGAGGGACTGACTGTAACATGACAAACTGAGCTTTTAAAATGAGCTTCACTGGACCAACCGATGAAGAACTGATATTGAACATTTTCTACCATTATTGCAATTTTGGTATTTCTTACATTGGTGGACTGCTTAAATGGATAGTTCACCCAAAAATGATTTACTCACCCTCATGCCATCCCAGATGTGTAAGACTTTCTTTCTTCTGCTGAACACGAATTAAGATTTTTAGAAAAATATCTCAGCTCTGTAGGTCCATACAATGCAAGTGAATGGTGATCAGGCCTTTGAAGCTCCAAAAAGGAGACAAATGCAGCATAAAAGTAATCCCTACGACTTCTGAAGCGACCCAGTTGATCTGGGGTGAGAACAGACCAAAATGTAACTCCTTTTTCACTGTACATCTTGTCATTGCAGTCTCTAGGCATGATTTCAAGTTCGATTACACTAACTAGTGCTTGATGCATGTGGTGGATGGCACTATCATGATCGTCAAGGAGACTGCTGTCAGTGCTGTACTTTTGAGGGAACCAATTTGTCTTTTTGGCTGATGCAGAACCTACACTGTTTGTGCTGTTTGTTTGTTGTGTGCAACCAGCGAAGACAACATAAAAGAAAGATTTATTGTCTTTGTATTATTTCGTTGCACCCACTCGTTCTTTCATCACATTAAGTTCAGACTCCAACTCTGCTAAAACATTAGTTCTTTTGCCGTGATGCTGTAGATATAAGCCCTAGGTATATTTCCAATTTGAAGCGAACGCTCTGTGTACAGTTGAACTTGAGACTGTCAAAGTGTACTTCATATAACTGTACGCGCTTATACAGGTGTTTGGCGCATGCACGCTACGACTGCTATGAGACACCAGACTTTCTCTTCAGGATTTTAGACCCATAAAGATGCCTTTACATTCCTTCAGACTTGAGTTATACAAATGCAGGTATCTCCTGACCTCTTCACACACGTGCTCTTGACGTGTACATCCACTGTTGCAGCGATTACATCATCTAGCGCTTCTCCGTGACAGCAACAGCTCAAATGTGAGTGTTGCCACCTTGTATACCCACTAATTAGTTCAAATAATTCCAGGCGCATGCACATTCTGCACGTTCAAAAACCCACGGTTAGAAAAATCGGACTGCGCACATTAAGCGCTCGTGCTGATGACGAGATTTGCATCACGTGTCCTGGAAATCGCTGGAAACAATTCTGGTTCCGATTCCTCTTAACGATTCTGGTTCTTTAACAGTTCCTCTAACGATTCTTTACGTTTGAGGATGAATTATTTGGATATAAGAATTGCAAATCTTATTAGATTTACTGCCCTCAGCAGCTTGATTCAAAAGAACCAACACATTTTGTCATTCGCTCAGAAATAGGACTACACTAGTCACACTGTATGTCTCGCGCTGCTGATGCCATAGTGGTGTTGCAGTGCTGTTGAATGGTAGTGTCAGAGTATTTTTGCACGCCGTTGTTCCGCATCAGTGGAAGAATGCACGTTTGATATCTGTTAACTAAACTGAACATCATGAAAATTATTTGATTCTGGAATAATAAAAAAAAAATTGAACTAGTTTGGAATAAGAACCAGTTCTAGGTTCCCAACTCTAACGAATGACTTAACCAGTTGTAGTAATTAAAAAATAAATGTAACCATTTATCAATTCCCAACCCTACTCCTGTCGTTTCAAACCTGTATTACTTTTGTCTGGAACACAATAACACAAGAACACAAGATGTTTTGAAGACTGTACATGTTTTTCATGGTGATCACGACTGTCAAGCTCCAAAAAGGATAAAAAGGCATACTAAAAACAGCATAAAGTTAGTCCATAAGTTGTTATTCACTGAAAATCTTTCTCTCCGCAATAGCTCTGAAATCTTATTTGCACATGTTTGTATTCGAACATGGCACATGATGACACATAGGGCCATACTTGATATTGCAGACCTGATCGCGGTATGCTATATGTGGAAGCACGAAAAGGTAAGATTTTGGAACAACCTGAGTGTGAATAAATTATGACAGAATTTTCATTTTTGGTGAACTGTTCCTTGAACTGGTTTCAATCCCTATTTCAGTTGACAAAGAAATATGAACTTGTGTACTGGTGTGTGTAGTAGTGTTTGCTGTTTTCTGAGCTTCATTCTCTCTGCTCAAAGAGGCGGCGGTAAAGACTGAGGAGGCGGCTGTCATTGAACCGAAAAAGGAAGAGCCTGTTCCAGTCGCCCCTGTTATTGAGGAGGTTGGTGTTGTAGAGGAACAGCCTGCAGTTGAACCTGAAGTCATCCTCGTACAAGAAACACCTGTCCAGGTATGATGTGGGACATCATGTACTACTTGTTCCTCTTCCTTTTAAAAGACCAATGAAATAAGAGTCTCACTCTGATGCGTAGAATAGTGGTACATCTGCAGTAAAAGTGGTTTGCAAAAATAAGAGGGCTAGTTGACATAAGCTGAAATGGAAAGTTGTTTCAGAGGCAACTTCTATATTTATTACTTTTATCTCTTCCATATTACTGTGGAAGATAATGATGACAAATTCTATACAGCTCTTGAATGTCATGCAAATACATGGAGTATCCAATCGAAAAATTGGACCTGAAGTCTCATTCTCTGACTCCAGTTTGACACAGAGTGTTTCTTGTTCCACTCACCTCTGCTGTTATGGGACACAATAGTTGCCTGCCAGGTGTGTGTGTGTGTGTGGTTGTGGACCAGCGTGAGAGCACTAGCAGACATGAGAGCAGCTCTTTGCTCTGGGCAAGCTTTCCAAAGAGCTTGAGTAACTCCTACTGCAAATTTCTCTGCTTTTACTTGGGACAAAACAGTATTACAGCGGAAGCTGAGAAAACCCATTTACTAGAGGTGTGGTGGAATGACCTAAATCTCATATTATAGTTTGAGTAATTAAATATTATGGGAACGGTGTACATTTCAATATATACACTTTGTGCAGGAAATTCAATGAAAAAAATGGAAACCAAAATTAGAGCTGTATAACACTTTTGGCTGCAGTTTCCCAGTGAAATGTCCAGCGGGGGGCACCAAAAGTGAATGAAATGATGTTTGAAATCAGACAAGGTTTTTAATGTGAATGTTTGAGGTTTTAATGAGTAAATCGTACCTCCCTAACCTAAAACTTTAACCTAAACCTAACCAATAGTGTCCTAAAAGATAAATGAGAGGTAAATGAAACGGACATCCTTACCCTAAACCTAATCGATCTTGTTAAATATTTGACATAAAAGCAAATTTTCTGAAGAAACCACGTAGTTTCATTTAACTTCTATGAATATTTCAACTCATGTCAGCTTTTATGATTGGCTTGGCTTGAACTGCTGTCCTCCAAATCCAAAGTTCAACACACTATCAGGTGAGCTACTGCAGAAGGTAATCTCATAGGAATAAGTGTGTAAATGTAGGTGGGTCTGTAATACAAGCGTTAAAATGTGTAGTTTTTTTAAGAGATGCGTTATAGTGTTTCGATATGAGCAGGGTGTGAGTGATGGAGGGAAAAATAAGTGTTTATAAAGTTATAATTAGCTGTTGTACTTGTGATTTGTGTGAAAGTGAATAAAACACACAGTTGTTGTTGCGCCTCTAGTGTTCATTTCACCAAGAAACTGCAGCAGAACTTGGAGAGCGGCATGTAAAAGTCAGTTTGCAAAAATTTTGTCATACGTTCATTCTAGACTAGGTTGAATATGGCGCATACAGGCATACTGTGCCTGGTTTTTTATTAATGATCCAAACAGTATTGGTTTTCATTTCCTAACCAATTATGTTGCACCAGTTTGAATGTGCAGAAGTGCAAATGAAATTTGAGCTCTATGGTGGAGGGGACGATTTTCAGTAAATAGCTGTGTCCCTAATAACGCAATACACACTATGCCCTCAGTCATGTAGTGTATGAATGTTTAAAGTGTAGTATCGTCCCAAATAAAACACTTTTTACTGATTTTCAGAGATTGTTTACTACATGTTTGCATTCGCTGTTTAACTACCTACGGAAGTGACGTTTCAAATTCAAGCGATGTTTTGCCGCTAGCTTTAGCGCGTTAGCCGACCAAGGGGATGGTGAAGCATTCAACTTACATTTGTTAGGTGCTATCTCCACTGAAGTTTCACTAGTTGCTACTGTCTCCATTGTTTACAATAGTTTTGTCAGACCAGCAACGTAGACAGGTAACTCCACCTCTTCCGCTATGTACAGAGTGCATGAAGTTTCCAACATTCTACACTCTGTTTTGACGGTTGAAGAAGCGCATTCCCTGGGGTAGTCATAGTACACTTAATTTTGTTAAATTTTCTGTGTTGACATACTGCTTGCACTAATTACACTTCAAAAAGGCTTAGAATAGCGCAGAAGTGTGCGGTTTGGGACGCACCTAGTATAAATTTGGTTTGTTTCTCACATAAAACTATCGTATGACTTCAGGAGACTTGAAAAGTAGTGCAGAAGAAAATGGACAACTTTTAAGACCGAAAAATACTCAACTATGTGACTGCAGATGTGAGTGCTTGCCAACTGCATTGCCAACGCGCGGTCTGGTTGAACATGCTTAACATACGTTCTTGTGTTACTGGGGCTCGAACAAACCTCAGTGCTCAAGGGGGCGATAGAGTTTCATTCAAACATCTGTGCTACTGGATGTTATTCTGGTATGCTGCAATAAGTATATTGACTTTAACTTATTTGCTCAGCAATATTCTCTTCAAACTGTTGCTCCGCCATGATAGTAGTTGAAAGAGAAAACTCGCCATAGAAGCGGACAGTTCACACTAATCTCCCTATAGCGCCCCTTGTGGAAATGTTGAGAATGCAATGCATAGTTGCACTGAGTTATGAATTGCAGTCTGACACATTTCAGAATGCAATGATGTTTGAAATCGAGCTTGCGTTGCAAGATATGTCTGTGTTTCGGCCCTTATGGTTTTGTATGCTGTTTTTTAATTTTTTTTTCTTGTTTTCGGAGCTTGACAGCATGTGTCCCAAACCACTTTAATTGTACAGTAGATAGAAAGTCTTAGGCGTGTTGAACAAGAGTAAATAATTACCATTTTCATTTTGTGATGAACTATTTCTTGTGATGAAATAACTAGTATATAGTAAGCCAGCACACCAGTATTGGACTTCCTTGATATCATATCACAGTCCCATCTAGCTAAATTAATTCCTTGAAGTTCAGTATTGTTTATCTACATTTAAATATCATTTAAATGGAGCTGAAGCAGCTTGAGCCTCACATTCATCCATAATTTTTTTTCCATGAACAAACCGCCTGAATCCTACCTTTTCTCTTTCGTAGTGCACGTGGGTGTATATAATGTAATCCTACTTATGGAAATAGGCCACCTTGGTAACTTTGACATTTAATATTCAGCATACTATGTTTTGGGATGTACTAATCCTAGTCTGGCATACTACTAATTATGTGAATTGGGATTACTCTTGATTAGCTGGTTCAGGTGTGTTTGGTTTGCGTTGGTGCTAAACTCTGCAGGAAGTTGGATCTCCTGGGGCAAGAGTGAACAACTTTGCCTTTCGTGTTGATTGGTCTCTAGAGAACAAACCTGTATGACTTTCTATCTTCCGTGAAATGCAAAAAAAATATATTAGGCAAATTGACCATCTCAGTCACCATTTACTTTCATTGTATGGAAAGAAGATGCAATGAAAGTTTGTTGACTGAGACTAACACACAGTATTATCTAACATCTCATTTTGTGTTCAACTGAAGACAGTCATATGAGATTGAAATAACATGTTGATAAGTAAACAGGATAACAGGGTTTAAGTCTCTCCCTACTTTTTTCCCCTTGAAAATCCTGTTGCACTTGAAAATAAATCACAATATGAAAGTAAAATAGGTTCTAAACACCATTACAAAGCATTACAAAGCACAGACCCCTACCGTCCTTCATGACCTTTGGCTCCATGACCTTAAGATTTGTGCATAGCGTGTTCCCCAGTTTGGCACGTCCCTCTCACCCTCCACCTTTCTCCCTCTCTCCATAAAGACATGAATTAGCATCCGGAAAGAAGGGCTTGAATTTCACCGTTCTATGTGCTTGTGGCTGGCCTCAGCTTTGGTCAGTGTGAAGAATTATTTCATGGAAATTGTGCAAAAAATACAGCATTTATTTATTAGTTATCAAGATTAAGTGTGTTCTGTGAGGGTGTATCCTCTTGAATGTTTCATTTTAAATAACTACTTAAATTCAGTCAGTTCCTTAGACAAAGCTTTCATATAGCTTCAAAAGGTTTAAAATATAGTGCACAAGTCATATGAACTACATTGGTGTTTTACTGTCATTTTTTGAGCTTGACAGCCCCTACTCGCTGTATACTCTCATTATGAAAAAGCAGCCCGGAGATTCTTCAAAATTTCCATTTCGTGTTCCACTGAAGAAAGCAAGTCATCCAGGTTTGGAACGAAATGAGGGTGAGTAAATGATGACAGAATTTTCATTTTTGGGTGAATGATTTGAGGACTCATTGTTTGACAGTCCCTTTTTAAATACACTGGATCAGTATCCAAATGAAATTGGCACGACATTGACATTGACAATGATGTAAGTTTTAGGTTCTTTCTGCCAAGTTCCTGTTCTAGCTCTCTCTCTCTCCATACACCCCACATGTCCGGCTCTCAGCTCCTCAGGTTTCCTTTGTTCAGAGTGTTTCACCTTCCTTACATGGCAATGTGTACTTGGAGAGAAAACCTCAAAGAGAAAAGCTGTACCAATCTGCTCTGCTCTGCTCTGCTCTGAAGTGCCGTCCACAGAAATTCAACTCTTAATGTTTAAGTCGTTATTCACTGACAATATTCAACTCTCTTAAATCTCATTTGCGTTCACGTTCAGATTTAAATTTGGGACTCAAAAGTAGGGATGTGCACAAATAATCGACTAATCGAGTACTCATTCTGCACCAGCTAGTAGACTATATAGAAAAAAAAAAAAAAAAAAAAAAAACGTACTCGAATATCGCAAATTTATGTTTCTTTGCGCATTTGGGTGTCGGGAGCAGAGCTGAATCTCTCACCAAATCTCGCAGTTACAATTGTGTCCACTGGGGGAGCGTCGTAGATGTGTGTCATTGAGGTGAAGACATGATGGCGTTTGTGCTTTTGAAAGTAAAGCCCAGTGTAGCACTAGCAATACTTGTAATATCTGGATTCTTATTGAATTCTACTCTGTTAATATTCAGTTCTTGTTGTTGTCATGCAAACCAACGGACGAGGATCTGATTTTATGGTGAAAAGAAACTGCGAAGCAGTACGAGAAACTCGGAAGCTTATCATACCGGTGTGTCCACTAAACCTCTGAACATGCGCGGAGCACATTTTATAAAAAGCCAACTTTCACCACTTGTTTTTCTGAATAATAACATGTGAAATTACAAAAATGTGATAGCCTTTATGTAGAGTTATATATAAATATGCATTAGCCTAATGTCATCAGTTCTGGTTTCTAAGTTTCTTGATGTCACTGACCTAAAACACCACAACTTCAATTTCAGTCTGTTCCATATACAAAGCTATCATATGACTTCAGAACTCTTTGAATGTAGTGTAAAAGTAATATAGATCACGTTTATGGTTGTTATGTTGCTTTTTGTCCTTTTTAGAGCTTGAAAGTAATTGTCACCATGAACTGTCAGTGTATGGAAAACAGAAGTGTGAATATTCTTCAAAATATCTACTGTTGTGTTTTATGGAAATATAACTTCATTCAGGTTTGAAACGATGTGATAAATTGGGTGAACTATCCTTTTAATGAGAGGCTGAACTACAGGATTAATTTAAATCTGCAGATGATAGTTAAATTTGCAGACCATGAGTGTGAAACAGGGCAAGAGCTCAAGAACATTCCTCCACTCTTTGTTTCTGTCTCCACAACAGTCAGTCTGCTAACTGCAGTCTGCTGTGGAATCTGTCTGTCTGAAGGCTGATTGGTCAGTCTGAATCTGACTCTGCTGATTGGGAATTTCAGCCTGCTGCCGTTAACTTCCTTTTTCAGTGTTCTGTGAAAACGTTGCCATAAAACATTTCCTCTAGGTGTGACTTCAGCTTATGAGTTGATGATGTGGTTTTCCAAGCCTTTACAAAGTTGATCACTATGAGACAACAATGTTGTATTGGGATGTTAATGTCTTTATGTCCTCAGTTATCTGTATATTTTTTTATTTTTTTTTTTGGGCGATGTTCAACTTGCCTAACTCAAATGCTCAGATAAAGGGCAAGATATGATCCCGTACCAGAAAATAAGGGAATGTAGGAGAACTACACTTTTAAAGCCCCCATGAAATCATAACTGGAGTTTTGTGGCTTTTAGTGCATGTCTCTTAGCTTGGAGGCTACATGCTAGTATACTTCTAAAAGTTGACAAAAATAACTATTAACATTTAGAAGAGATGGGCTACATTTAATATGGCAAACAAAGTGAAAGAAATATAAATATGTTTCATTAAATTCTAGGAATTATTTAATCAAATGGTTCACTCTAATTAAGAATTGACTATTTTACACAATATTTGTGTTACATATTATTAGGCTTCTTCGAGTGTTGTTAGATTAGCAACATGCTAACATGATGCAAGACGTCCGACCAGTGCGTTTACATAAAAAAAGCACAGAGAGACAGAATAACATGTCCTATGTGAATTAGAAGGCAGCTGTCTCTGTAGGCAGTAGACAGCAAGGCAGATCGCTAGGTTCTGGAATATAGCTTCTGTTCCTCCTTTGCCCCCTTTCAGTCACAAGTGGTGATGTCTCCTAACTAAACAATCATGCAGTGCTGTATGCCATTGTAGTTGGCAGACACTGACTGTACGTGACGACTACAAGCCTCTTAAATGAGACAATAGGCTTTTTGCAAGAATTCAAAAAAGATGCCGGCTCCATGAAGAGCTGGATGATTTGTGGAGAATTAATTCAGTGTAAATGGTTTCCATAAATGAGTGAAACAATGTAGAGCTTATTCAGGTGTAGATGGCCCATTGCCTCAAATAAGGTGTTAAACTATTCAGTATGATTAAAGGAAATCTTTCTATTATTGTTTCCACTGGAAATCTTGTTATTCTTTACTTGATGTGGATGGCTTACATTTAAAGGAATAGTTCACCCAATAATGCAAATTCTGTCATTATTTACTTGCCCTTATGTTGTTCCAAACCCATATGACTTTCTTTCATGAAACATAAAAGATTATTTTTTGAAGAACATCGTGGCTTTTCTTTTCCATATCAAAAGTGAAAGGGGACTGGGTCAGTCAATCTTAAAATTAACAAAGCATCATAAAAAGTATTGTAAAAGTACCATAAAAGTAGTTCATACAACTTTTGCACTACATTCCAAGTCTTTTGAAGGCAAACAATATCTTTGTATCATAACTTTTGGTAAAATGGTAAATGTTGTGGTTTCACTACATATACCATATGGTTACAGTAGTAAAACTAAATTTTTATTTTGGAAAAAAATGTATTGCGAGCGAACGCAAAAAATGTATTGCGAGGGAACGCAATGCACGTTGCGAGGGAACACAAGACGCATTGCGAGGGGACCTGGAAAAAGTATTGCGAGGAAGGGCCAAAACGTATTGCGAGGGAATGCAAGACGCATTACGATGAAACGCAAAATGCATTGCGAGGGGACGCGCGAAAAGTATTGCGAGGCAACACCCAAAACTTATTGTGTGGAAAACCCAAAACTTATTGTGAGGGAACATTCAAAACTTACTACGAGGGAATGCAAGACTTGTTGCGAGGGAACGGCAAACATATTGTGAGGGGGAACGCAAAAAGTATTGCGTGGGGGAACACAAACTTTTTCGGGGGAATACAAAACTTTTTGCAAGGGAATGGAAAAAGTATTTTGGGGAAACGCAAACACAGTATTGCAGTTTCTTCATTGGTCCTATATCGTTTGAGACATAATTCTTTCTAGCTGATCAAAGACCATTTCATCACATGACAAGTGTCCATATTATTGGCTGTTTAGGGTATAGAGTAAAAAAAACACAAGCATTATATGAGCATTCTGATCATTTATTGTGCCACAGAATAGACAATGCATGAAAGGCAGTGAGGGAATTAAGACAGCTTGAGACGGATTCTTCCTTACGGTGATGGCTGACAGCAGTCAGTTAGCCTCTGATGCTCTTAGAAAGTGTCAGCGACCTACGAGTATGTCAGGTGCCGAACAACCCAGCACAGGAATCCATCTTAGGCTTAGCTGTCATCTAAGATACTCTCTCAGTGCTTGATGGGAAATCTAAATTAGGTCCCGCCACATAAGGAGGTCAGGGACCTAAGACAATATCTGAGACAGGTATAAACAAACAGATTAAAAGAGGCTTTATGGTAACACATTTTCAAAGGTTGGTTGTGGGTGTTAACATGCTATGTGACATGTCCCTGGAGTCATAGTGGATGTATGGATGAAAAAAGAAACTTGTCAATTGATAAAATACAGTGGCCCCAAAAAGTAGGACACTTTGGAGACTTTTGTAAACTTATTCATACATTTTTAAGAGTGACTTGTCACTGCATTAGGTAATACTTGGAATCGAACCCATGACTTTGGCATTGCTAATGTCATGCTCTACCGTTCTAGCAGGAACTCATTTATTGCTTTATCACTTTCACCCTCTAAAAGCTCTGCTGCATTTTAATGTTGCAGTGGTCTGGAATCCAGTAGCAGACTGGAATATCTCTGTATAAGCACTTTCTCTGGATTTGAGTGTTCACACACACACTTCAGACATAAATTTGGGTGAGATGGAATGCACCATCTGTTGGGTGGACAGCGAATGCCAAAATTATTCAAGTTCTGAAGTTTGGTTTCTGTGATTGAATAGGCTTGCTATTCTGGTAGCAGCTGTCTTGTCATATCGTGTGTAGCCATCTATTATTTCATCTATAATTATGTTTTCTGAGGCGATCCATTGTACGGTTTTCATTTGGTGGATGATAAAAAAAAACAGGCCAAAAATAATCCATAGACATACACAAATATCTAGGAATCAGAATATCATAGGGACTTGGGGCAAAATATGACAATCAGTTTTTTGGCCTGAAGATTTGTCTATTGGACAAATAACTGGCTACAAAATCCTATAGACTTTCAAAAAGGGGCCCCACACATATCTAGGGACCAGTTATGACCCACAGAGAATTGGGGTGTGGGCTCTTTTGACTGTTTTGAGGGCAGTTTGCAACCACCTAGCAACCATATATCTACACACTAACAGCTGCCCAGAACACCTTTGCAACTGTTTTGCAACATGTTAACTACCACCCAGAACACTCTAGCAACCACAAAGGATATGCTTACAACCACCCAAAACACGTCACGACAAATAATTTTTATTTGTTTAGTGCTTTTCACAACAAACATAATTTCAAAGCAGCTTTACAGAAAATTGTGCTTTAACTGAAAAAGAAGCTGTAATATCTCTAATGTCTTAGAGTCATCATTGTGCGATTTGATAATAAACGTGATTGTAAATTGTGCCTTAAAATAAATAAGTATATAACATTTGTATTTAGACCCTCAGTGAGCAGGCTAAAGGCAACTGTGGCAAGGAACACAAAACTCCAAAAGATGTTGGTTAATGGAGAAAATATCCTTGGGGGGAAAACAGACTCACTGTGTGGGGGTCAGTTCCCCTCTGGCTAAACAGCATAAAAATAATGCCAATATTATTTATTTGTGTAGTACAAGTCATACTTTAAAATAAGTATTAAAAAAAAAAAAGTGTTAGGGGCCAGTGTTTAAACAAAAACATTTTGTTTGAACTGTAAGATTAAAGACTAAAGTCTTTGAAGTCCATCCTGAATTAACTGCGGAAGTGCAGACAGATGCATTGCCCTTTGTTATTTGGCTGGTGAAGGTTTAGTTGGCAATTCATTTATTGTCTATGTATTCCATTTTAAAAGTGGTCCATCCTTTGACCAAGTTGATGCAGGCAGAGAACAGCGAGGTGCATCGCAGTTCGACTGGCTACTTGTGGCAGTTCATTTCGGTGAAGTCCATCCTAAGTCCAAGATTCAGGCAGTGGAAAGTTAAGTATCCCATGTCTTATGGTTGGAGCTGGCATCAGTTCATCCTCTGTGAAGTCCATCGTAGTAGACTGAAATAATGTCTGGCTGGCACGGGCTGCAATTAGTCGTCATCACTCAGTAGCACGTAGTAGTGGGAGTCTGAATTTTAAAATGAATACGAAATTTAACAGGTAGCCAATGTAGCAACAACAAAATTTGGCTGATATGATCATATTTCTTGGTTCTAATCAGCACTCTAGCTGCAGCATTTTGAACCAATTGAAGTTTATATATGGAAACTGCAGGACATTCTCCCGGTAATGCATTAAAAAAATTTTTTTCAAAGGACAGATTGCTATCAAATATAACACCGAAGATCTTCGCTGTAGAAGATGATGTAACAGTACATCCAATGAGAGTCAAATTATATTTTAGCAGCTTATTTTTTTTTTTTTAGAGGTTTTTGGTCCAATAATTAGTACCTCTGTTTTGTCGGAATTGAGTTAAAATAAATTTCTAGCCATCCAATCTTTGATACCGTTGATACACTCTGCTAACTTGGAGAATTGTGAAATTTTGTCAGGTTATGAAGAAATATAAAGTTGGGTATCATCAGCATAACAGTGAAAACTAATTCCATGGTTCCTGATAATATCTCCCAGGGGATCCATATATAAGGAGAAAAGCAGAGGCCCTAAAACTGATCCCTGTGGCACGCCATACTTTAGTTTGATCTGACAATTCCTTGTTTACACAGACAAAGTGGTAGTGGTCGGATAAATAGGACCTAAACCAAGCTAATGCTTATCCACAAATGCCAATATAATTCTCAAGCCTATCCAAGAGAATGTTGTGATCTATGGTGTCGAAGGCAGCACTAAGATCTAAAAGCACTAGAAGAGAAATGCAGCCGTGATCAGATGATAAGAGCAAGTCATGTGTAACTCTAATTGCAGTCTTTGTACTATTATGGGACTTAAATCCTGACTGAAATTCTTCATATATACCATTTCTCTGAAACATTAACATAGTTGGGAGGACACCAGCTTTTCTAGCATTTTCGACATAAATGGGAGATTTGAGATCGGTCTATAACTAGCCAACACCCCAGGATAAAGCTGTGGTTTCTTGATAAGCGGTTTGATAATTGCCAGCTTAAAGTTTCTTGGGACATGCCCTAAGGTTAATGAGGATTTGATCATATTAAGAAGAGGTTCTGAGATTACAGGAAACACCTTTTAAAAGCTTGTTCGGTATTAGGTCTAACATAAATGTTGTTGCTTTTGATGTTTTGATCAATTTTGTTGACCTTTGTTGAACTCTTCCTGACCTATGACAGCGAAGGACTGAAGTTGCTCGTAGGGAATAATATGAGACTCTGTTTTCTGAGGTACTGTGACAGACGATTGCATAATTCCAATTTGATTTCTGATGATTTCAATTTTATCAGTAAAGAAATTAAGTCATTACTACTGTGCTGCGATGGAATATCTGGTTCAGTCAAAGCTTTATTCCTTACCAGTTTAACAATAGCCTAGCAACCACATAGCAACATGCTAACAATCACCCTGAACACCCTAAAAACCACCAGAACACATTCACAACCGTATAGCAACATGCTAAGAACCACCCAGAACACCCTAGCAATCACATAGCAACATGCCTACAACCATCCAGAACACCTTAACATCCATATAGCAATGCACCAACAACTACTCAGAACACCCTAGCAACCACATAGCAACAAGCTAACAACCACATAGTAACACGCTAACAACCACCCAGAACACCCTATCAACTACATAACAACAGGCTTACAAACACCAGAACCCCTTAGCAACCACATAATATGTAAACAACCACTCAAAACACCTTAGCAACGACATGGCAACATGCTAAAAACCACCCAGAACACCTTAGTAACCACATAGCAACATGCTTACAACCACCCAGAACACCCTTGTAACCACATAGCAACATGCTAACAACCACTCAGATCTCCTTAGCAACCACATAGCAGTGGCCAGGCCACAACTTACATCACCCGATTGCAAGTTTTTGTGCAAAATCCACTCACACAAAACTTTTTTTATTTTTTTTATTATTATTATTAGGCTATTCTTTCACCATTTTAACATTCTGTTTAACCTAATCTAATAATCACATAAATCTAATCCAAAATATAACCTTTCTGGATTTTCTTAATCCCTATAGATTCCAATTAAATCCAGCCTCCACTTTACTCTTGTATCTTTTAAGATGGTGCTGGGTAAGGCTGAGGTCATATTACTGTGCATGGTAGTATTAGCATTGGTTTCAAATTCCTTCCATATTTTCATTTTTCAGTAACAGCACAAAGTCCTAAGGAAGTGGTTGTTATACAACATTCTGGCTAATTTGATTGTTAATTTGACTATTTCAGCTACCTTTAAGCTCAGTTTGTAAAATTTTACCATTATGGAAAACCATTCTGCAGATTCATTATTCATGTTCATTAACATAGAATCGCAGTGGAATTGGAACAAAATTCTTTATCAGCTCTCATCCTAAATTTGACTCTTACCCCTAGAAGTCTCCAATCCTTAACCCTTGCCGTAGCAAGCATCCATAATAACATACTCAATGTATTTACAAATTCTCCTGATACATAATTTTTAAGCATACTCTGTTTGCAAGTTACAAACAAATCCCATTCTTGTCTCATGAAGAATACTTGGCATAAAGAATGCTTTCCAACTTGGGAGACACTGAATTGAGACATTTATCTCTGTAGCCAACAGCACATTCTCTACAGAGCTCCATTCCCTAAGAGGCTGGCCCAGAATGCTGCCTGCGTGACAGCTGTTATCTGCAGTCTGTCTTTCTGCCTCTCCAAACTCCTCCTCATCATGCACCTGTCTATGACACAAAGACAAAGTCCTGACCTCCTCAGACTAACTCACTTGACTGCTTCTGCTGCCCTTAACAGACCACCAACTTACACTTTAAAAAAAAATCATGTGAGATAGCCACACCTGTTTTTTTTTTGTTGTTGTTTTTTTTTTTGCCAAATGCTAAGTAACTTCATGACCTCTCATGGTGGTAAGGGATTTGAAAAAAAAAACTAACCATAAGTAATAAACCTAACGCAATGGATTTCCCTGTATGGTTAGCTAACTGTACTTAGGACAGAACTGTTCTGGCGGAAAAGCTTTAGTGATGTGGCGACTCATGATTGGTCACTTGCCCCGTCAGTCTGTTTTAATCCTGACTTTACAGCAGCATAATGGGAAAAGAAACTGTAACCGCCATGATCGGTAACAGATCAGTATGGAATGGCATGATTTTGCAACAAGAACCCATTTTGTCCAGTGGTAGCAAAACGCCTATAGAGACTTGACGGTGGTCTCATTTGACTTGGGTTGTAACCACCCGATTCTGTTGTCAGATTGCAATGGCTGGGGTCACTTTTTTGTCAACATATATTAAATTGTATTTCATCAGTATACAAACACACGTTATTAGGGCTCAATAAAATGTTCCGCATGATAAATTCAATTCTGTAACTACCTCTGATTTAGTTTTTGTCATAGATGCATATATACTCACTAAATCAATCTGCATTCCTGTTGTATTTCTCTCTACCTCATTTCTACAGGCAGCTCCAGAGCCAGAGCTTGTACCTGAGGCCGTCGTAGAAGAGCCCGTCCCTGTGACAGAGCAAGTGCCTGGGCAAGCAGAGGTACCCACATCTACACCAGAACCAGTGGTTGCACCAGTAGAAAAGCCAGTGCCTGAACCAGTGAAAAAGTCTGTCCCAGAACCAGAGCCAGCGCCTGAATCAGTCCCAGAGGTGCCCAACCCGGAGCCAGCCCCTGAAACGGTCTCAGAGGTGTCTGTCCTGGAGCCTGCCTCTGAAACCGTCCCAGAGGTGCCCACCCTTGAGCCAGTATCTGTACCTACCCCTGAACCAGTGTCTGCACCTGCCCCTGAACCAATCTCAAAGGATCCCGCCCCAGAACCAGCATCTGAGCCCGCCCTTGAAACAGAATCTTCGCCCATCCCTGAAAAATCTCCGGCATCTGAATCTGCTCCAGAGTTCCTAGAAAATAATGGTATGGATGTGTCAGAATTCTTATATTGGTAACATTGTTATATTGTTACCTAATTTTAGAACCTTTCTACAGGAAAGGAAAGTGAAGTGTGTTATTTTGGCACTTAAAAATTGCAAGATTGAAATTCCATTTGGGGTTGCTAGTGGTGCAGAATTACTTTGTAATTCTAATACTTTATTATGGATTATTGCTGGGCCATAATTCCAAGTCACATATTGACTAATTTTGGCAACCAATCAAAGCAAATCTTTTACAAAATAACATCGTCCCATTCTTCGAATATGGATATGGTTGGAGAATATTTTCAATCAGACACTATCTGTTCTGGTATATCGCAGTACCATGCAGAAATTAAGTCACTGTCATTGTTTCCAACACATACACTTCTCCTTTCTATGTAAATGACGTTAATTAAAGAGTGTGGTTTGTAGTGGTGGAGTTATGCTGTGCAATCCCAACAAAGTATGCAAGATCATGGTAGTTTGCTGCATCCTCCACAACCTAGCACTCAGATGCGGAATATGTTTGCATGTTACCTGATTTGCATTATTCCTTTTAGTGAATCAATTGCTCAAACAATGCAGACAGCATGTGCAAATACATGACGCTATCAGTGAGTGCAATTTATTCTAACTAAATTCCCCCTTAGTGTTTTATCTGAAACTACCCTTCTCTACCCTTGTCCTCTCTCACATGCATTGAGGTAGTTTATTTGAATCCTGTCTCCATCCTCCAATCTTCTATTTACTTTTATTCATTTCTGCCTTGGCCCACTAGGCATCAGCTTTCGTTATGCTACATAAGGGCAAGTATTTTCAGAGCAGAGCTGGGAGTGCTCACAGAGATAAACACACTCAAACACGCTTGAGCTTTGTGCTGTGCCGCTGTAAACTGACGCCCATGTGTAACTGGTTCCTGGTCAGACACTTCCTTTGTTCAGTAGCAGTACATTGGCCTCTAGGTTGCAGATTGTGCTGCGGTTTACAGCTACACGTCAGTGGGTGAGCTCTGAGATAACTTTAGTTTGCAAAGGAGCAGTGGTGGTTGTCTTTGACCAGAGAACTAGTAGAAAAGAACACAATCAAAAACCTGCCTGAATTTATGAATTATAACCGCAAAATATCTATGGTATTAATGAAGTACTAAGGGGCTGTTCACACAGGATGTGTTCATGCGTTCCGTCTGAACTATTTCTTAATTGTTGGTCTATGTACATGTGCTTTTTTGACCGTTGTGGCACATCTTGGCACGTTTTTAAGATGCTATATCAAGTTAAAAGTACTTATATTTTACAAACATGCCTCATCCCCTGTTTTTCTTCTTCATTCTTTGTAGCCTTATTTTTTTTAAAGGAAGAACGTAACTGAATGCATATCGTGTGAGACAGGCCTGAAATGTCTAGAATCATTGCCGTCAGCTCAGTCTGTGTCGACATACCTGCTTATCTGTAAATTGACTGTTAAACAAACATACTTGACCTTTGGGTCACTGGTTTAAAGAACCTATTAAATTTGAACAAAACAAGCAAACATATTAACTGAATGCTGGGTGCATAAAAACATTTAGGTCAAAAAGATCCTGCAACAGAACGTGTAGAACAGCTTGTATCCTTTCATGAATATAAAGACTTCCCAGCTGTCTGTACTAATGACTTGACATGCCTGCAAGTGGATTAGACCTGGCAGCATGATAATCTGGGCTAGGAACAGGGCACAGTGTCACGTAAAATTTCCTATCCTGTCATCTAATCAGTTGGGGCAAAACTGGCCTTTTCATACAGATATTGGACCAGCTTTTTGTACTTGGATCAAGTCCGGTCCACTTTGCTGCATATTCTGGCCAAGAAACGTCTGCTAAGACAGGAAAAGATTGTTTGACAAAAATCTAAAGCACAAAACCATAGTTTGTTTTGTTTTTACATGCTGTTTAAGGTCATGTTTATCTGAAATAGTTGATGTAAAAAATTTTCAGAAAAAAAAAAACTTTACAGGGTTCACAGAAAAGACAATACAACCTGGTCTCACAGAATCACATTACTATACCTAAATTTTTGCTAAATGCTTTTTACATGGTTCTTTGTACATTTCCTGGTGAAATGAACACTAGAGGCGCTAAAACAAACCCTAACCTTAACCTCATCTGTTTGAGAGAACATTTAACTTGCTTTTAGTGCCACTCAATGGAAAGTTCATCTCGTAACTACTGTGATACATGTTATGAACCATGTAATATCATTTTGCAAAAATGTATCACAGTAGTGATTGACTTTGTGATCAGAATTTTGGTCCAAATGTGATTTATTCACAGACATAACTCAATATACAGTTGTGCTAATGGATATCTAGCTAACTTGCCAATAAGTGCCTCAAATAAAACAAAATATAATTAAAATATTCAGGGGGGAATTCATTAACTATGAATTTTATGTACTGATAGCACTGTTTATTTGCGCATGCTGTCTGCATTGTTTTAGCACCCAATTCATTAAAAGGAATTATGCAAATAAGGTAATTCCACATGGCGCAAGTACTGATCTTGAGGACCGGTTCTGAATGCAAGGTTGTGGAATATGTAGACTACCACGATATGCCATACTTTATTAGTTTATTTCAGCATCACTCCACCACTGCAATCCAGAGACCAGAATCGGCTCTATAATAGTGAGAGTTGTGATAATGCTTGCCATTTTTGTGTGCAATATGCATCAGATGGTCAGTGAACATTTATATGTCAAAACGTATCTCTCTTACAGATGTTGCTGATGCCCCAGTGACAGAAGAGGGTGAGACACCCGCAGTTGTGCCCGGTAAGAAGTGGGCAACGGAGTATGAGAAGAGATTGACCAAGGAAGAGATGGAAGAGGAGCAAAGGTCAGTATTTCTCTTTTCCCTCAATCCCTCCGTTCTGACTCACTAAAAGGAACTGCATCTCCTAATAATATGCAAAAGTGAAATCCCCATTTCACTTTTTCTGTGCACTTCATATACATTTCTGAAATAATTGTTGTGAAATTAATAACAACAGTATCCACATTATGACACTTTCTAGCTGTTGCGTATTAAGACGTGTTCTGTACAGTGCTGTTCTTGGGACTGATGTACAGTATACAGTACATTTTGTGCTTAAAATGAGAGGACTACAGTATAGAACTGGGGTTGGGTATAACCAGTTCAGTGCTAAAGACAAGATTTTGCTTTTAATAAAACCCAAAGGAGTATATTTTTCTTAGGACCTAGACCAGCTGTGCGTGCGTGCGTGTGTGTGCATGTCAGGGAAGGTACGTATAATGATGCTAAATTCAAATAAAAAAGAACTGGTATTAATAATTAAGATCTGAAATGAAAAAATTATAATAATACAATTATTATTAATAATAAAATAATAATAATAAATTATTAATAATGGGCAAATTTGATGTTAATAATCAAGAAACAAAATTAAAATATTATTATTAAGAAGAAATTAAAATTGATTATAATAATGGGCAAATAAAAGGGAACTGATAATTAAGAACTGAAATGAAAATCTAATATTAATAAATAAGAACTAAAAATTAATAATATTGGGCAAATAATTCTAAATTTGTTAGGCTGCAAGTCTGTCTGTATACATTTGTAGAAATACTCTTCCTCTGTGGACAAGGTTTAGTATGGGGAGAAACAAATCTTGGTTACCATGGTTACCCATTGACTTCTGTGTGGAAATAGAGAAATATGCAGTAGATTTTTTTGTTTTTGTTTTTGTAAAGAAAAGTACATTTGCTGTAATGACATGTATATATCATCATCTACAAACTGTTCCAATATAAAATATGATGAATTATGTTGATTTTTATAGCACTAGACAATACACAATAACTGAAATCTCAAAATGGTCAGAGAGTGCAACATTCTGCTGTAGAACAAAGTGGGATTTTTTTACATTCATTGTTACTGACTTTTTTTTTATTATTATTATTTACTGACTTATTTTACCTGTTAGAAAATCTACATAGTGTTGGTGGTGTTGTAAAAGTGCAAAAAGATTTTGTGTTTTCAGAAGGGACGCCCACTATTAAACACTTTGAAAAACACCCTGACCTAGACTTTTATAACAGTTGCTTATACAAAATAATCACAATTATGTAGACTGATAAATTTTTTGAAGGCACTTTATTTTTTATTTATTTTTTTAACATTTTTGTAATGTAGGCCATATCTAGTAGATAGACCTGCTGTGAAAAGAAAATGATTGTTTCTTTCCCTCCTCTTTTACGATTTTGGGCCACATGTAGCAGTCTGTGGCCCAACATTTTTTTTTTGTCTTCCCGTTGAGTAATGTCAAAAAGCGCATTTACGTGTGAAACAAAACGCAGCCTGATCTCATGAAAATGATGTGACTGTAGCCACATTTTTGCAAAACAAAGTTATGAGGTTCATTACGCGAATCTCGGCAGTTCCTAGGAGAAATGTCCACTGTGTGGCGCTAAAAGCGAGTTACATTTTCTTGTAAACAGATTAAATTTAAGGTTAATGCTTTCAGGCTTTAACTCAACAAAAACTACCTCCCTACTCTAAACCAAAAACCTGAAACCTAACCGATAGTGTCATAAAAAGCAAATGTGAGATTAAAAACGCAAATACTGAAGCAACCACGTAATTTTGAGGTGCTTCTGTGACACTTTCGGCTCACGTGTCGACTCGCGTGCTCTTCAGGACTCGTAGCTCAGTCATTTACATCGCAAGTGCAATGCTACCGTGCAATTTGATCATTGAGGAACAAGCTTGTAAATGTAGTTTATGTAATGTAAGACTATACATTTTGACGTTTACAAGTCTTGCGCTATAGTAAAAGTGTTTAGATGTCACAAGATGGCATTGTTTGAGGAACAGGGCGAAAAGTAAGTGTTTATGTACTGATAATCTGCCGTTTTACTCGTGATTTGTGTGAAAGTGAATAAAAGTCATTTTTGTTGCAGCGCCTCTAGTGTTCATTTCTCCAGGAAACTGCCGCGATATGTACAGAGGCACGTAAAAAGAATTTGACAAAAATGTAGGTTTAGTAACATGATTCTATGAGACCTGGTTGACAACGCTGATAACGTAAAAAAAAATCAGCTCATTCTAAAAACGTAGTGCTCAGTGTAGGAAAGTTGGTTTTGTTTATTTAAAAGTCCATAGATCATTAACCTTAAACCTCATCTGTTTGGGAGAAAATGTAACACTCTTTTACTGCTGCGTGTCATGATATGTATAATAAACCACATAATGTCATTTTGCATAAAAGTCACCATGGTCATGTAATTTTTGTGGGATCAGGCTGCAATTTATAAAGCATAATCGATGTAAGATCGTACATGCAAATGCACTCAGTAATTTGAGAAATCATTTAAAATTCAGTACGTGTGTGTGTACATGTATACTAGCAAGCTTACGTTGAACCCTACAGATATAGTATGTACATAATTTCCTCTACCCGTGCCCTTTATCTTTCCAGGATAGAGTTCACAAATGACTTTACTTCTCTTTAAACAACAACAGGCCTGTTTCAGGCTGCTGGTAAGGTATCATTTACTTCAGTTACCCCCCCCCCCCCCAAAACAGCCCCCATGCTCTCACCCCTCGGCCCTCCCCCATCACCATGTGCTGCTGACACACAGGTTGTAACATGGATATCTTACTACCCCCTCACTTTCCTTATTCAATTCGGTGTCACTGACAATTTATGTCCCAACAGGAATTATTCACCCAAAAATTCAAATTCTGTCATTATTTATTCACCCTGATGTCATTCTAAACCTGCATGACTGACTTTTGTTCCATGGAATTGTCATCTTTGGTTGAACTATTCCTTGAACACTGTGATCCAGTTGCTCCATTGTGTTTTCTGTAAGGTGCACATTATAGGCTAAAAAATATCATTATGGAGCAATGGACTGTCCAATAGTCTCACCATAGTCTCCTGGCCAATTTAAGGGCTGTCAGCAAAAAACAGAGTGCTGAAAGCACACACAGAAAAACACAGGGTCTGTAGCTCAAGGGATTCATTTTCACACTCGCACACACATACACACACTACAGAAAGAAAACAGGGAGAAAAGCTTATAGATGCAGGTCACTGAGCACATATGAAGGTGCGTGTATTCCTTTGTGCAGTACAGTGCATTATAGAGCTATAGAGTGGTACAGTATGTAATAACATTCAGCTCAAAAGAAAATCCACACTATGTCACACTTTTCAAAGCATTAGAAAAAAATATTGATAAAACTTTACAGTACGGTTTCAATACGTTAACATTATTTTATGCATTAGGTATCATGAACTAACAATGAACTGCTAAATGTTCATTTATTAAATAATGTTATCAAAAATACTGTATGGCTGAGAAAAATGATGTTCTGAGAAAAGATCTAGTATCATCTGTTTGTTCTTTTTATCTATTGCAAAGTCATGTATACATTAAGTGTGACTTAAAGGCATTGTTCACCCAAAAATGAAAATTCAGTTGTTTATTCACCCCTGTGTTGTTATAACCCTATATGACTTTATTTCTTTCTCTTAACACAAAGGGAGAAATTGTAGGGAGAAACATATTGTGCTCAGTGACGTGACTGAATTTTCAGTTTTGTTGAACTATCCCTTTAACATGAACTAACATCTTAGTGCTTTAAAAGCACTTATTCTTAATGTTATTTCAATATATTTTAATAAATGTAATCATTAGTTAATGCATTTTTAACTAACATGAATTAACAATGAGGATAAATGCAGCAACAATTTTATAAAATACAGTAGATAAATAAAATAAATAATTTCTCTGTTGTGTGACTTATTTTCTATGGGAAAAAAACCTCATGTGTAAATAACACCTGTTGGAAACATAGAAATGTGTGACCAACTGCATTGTGTTACTTCAGTGGTGTGGGGCGTAACGCCGGTAAGATTGTGACTTTTGTGATTGTGAAGATTGTGTACAGGTGCATCCGCATTTGTCCCACTCTTTTTCCCATTCTGTTTCCTGTCTTCACTGCAATACCACTTATAATACATTAAAATGAATATAAAAAGTAGTTTTACTATAGTATTATTGTGGTAACCATGTTTTTTGATGCAATTAGAGATTAGAAGTATGCGCCCATCCAAACATTAAGGCAGATGTGCGATCAAAAATGGGCAAAAAACGGCACACTGCTGTAAATTGATTACACCATTTTGATTCGATTAACCCAGCCATCAAAACAGATTTTAATTATAGCACCACAAAATGTCCACCACATTGTTTTCAGATTGAACTTTATTAAAAAAACAAAACAATATTGAATCAAAATATGAATCTATTGATTTCTATGATGATTTTGAGTAAATTAGAGCATTATGGGAATGAAGTGTTCTTTTACAATGGTCCATAAAAGACAGATGGACGGACGGACGGACGGACAGATAGATAGATTCCACATTCCAATTCGAATTACAATTCTGCTTACAATTCTGTTTTCTGCTTTCTATCAAGTAATGTGTACTTGGGGGCCTGGGTAGCTCAGTGGTAAAAGACGCTGGCTACCACCCCTGGAGTTCGCTAGTTTGAATCCCAGGGCGTGCTGAGTGACTCCAGCCAGGTCTCCTAAGCAACCAAATTGGCCCGGTTGCTAGGGAGGGTAGAGTCACATGGGGTAACCTCCTCGTGGTCACTATAATGTGGTTTGTTCTCGGTGGGGCGCATGGTGAGTTGAGTGTGGATGTCGCGGTGGGTAGCGTGAATCTTCCACACGCACTATGTCTCTGTGGCAACGCGCTCAACAAGCCACATGATAAAATGCGCAGGTTGACAGTCTCAGACGCAGAGGCAACTGGGATTCATCCTCCGCCACCCGGATTGAGGCGAATCACTACACGACCACGAGGACTTAAAAGCGCACTGGGAATTGGGCATTCCAAATTGGGTGAAAAAGGGGAAAAATTACCCTCAAAAAAGTAATGCATACTTAATCCGACTGGTGCTGTAATAGTCAATAGTCAGTTGCCCAGTGAAAAGCTATATTTAGAATTCATGTGAACAGTTGATATTATTTGAAGCAGAATGACCTTCTGATGATGCAAAGGAAAACTGAACACAGAAAATATGTTTCTAGGAGGACTGTGAGTGGCCTGATGTGGATGTATATGAGAGTTAAATCATATCAAAATAACATTTGATATCACTATTTCGAAGAATATAGCTACCTGTTTTGTCCCAGCACTAAACTATCTAACTCTGTATGGGCAACAGTCAACAATGGTTGTTGCGCATTCAAAAGATGTTAAAGACCACATGAAATCACTTAAGGAACACAGTTTTTTTTAAATAGCCAGTAGGCTTTAGTTATGTCACAGCCGTGAACCATGATTTGTTACTTGCTATTGAGTTGCAGGTGGTATTGCAATTCCATGATATAAAGTCACAGTTGCGAGATATAAACTCGTAATTGCAATTTTGAAATTTGAAATTGCTAGGAATAAAGTCAAAATTGTAAACAAAAATTGCAAAATATAAAACTCACAATTGTGTAATGTAAACTTTTGTGTGATAGTCACAATTGCAAGAGAAAAAGTAGAAATTGCAAAATACCAAACTCGTAATTGTGTGAAGTGCCAGTCATAGCATTTTTGGGGCCCTAAGCAAAACTTTGTGTTGCAACCCCCAAACATTCCCCCCACCCCTTAAGCCTTTCTCGCAGAGCATTTTCTAAGTAAAACAACAAAGTAAGTCAACATTAAAGCTGAAGTATGAAATTTCTGCGACACTAGTGCCACCGAATTAAACTGCAAAAATAAAGTGTTTTCAAAACAGCTTTCTAAATACACCCCTTTTCTGCCGTTGATCAAACAAAGAGATATCATAGTCCCACCCTAAACTCACGGCAGTGGTCGAGTACCATTGTTGGGGCAGGTCTAAGCGGCCCGTTCAAAACAAACACAGGATTTTTTTATAGCACCACAGAGACACAGTGTTTACAGTTTGAGAATATTAATCTCTGAATGGTTTACTTATAGTTGTCTCTGTATATTAAGCTGGGATAGAAGAAAATATTTGAACACTGAAAAAGTTACATACTTCAGCTTTATGGAACAGAAGTATTTATTACTTTTTATACTGACAAGTTTTATAAGCCAGTGGTATCTAAGGTGGCAAATATCAATAAATAAAAGACGTTTGCTGGCTGTACATTACTGGGGTCTGTGCTGGTGCTGCTGATCTTACTGATGAACTTGAGAATTGTCCCTGAGGGCGGATTAAAAAAAACTACTTTTTTTTTTTTTTTTTTTTTAAATGGACTAACACAGTGCTAAGTAATGATATCAGTTAAGTTTACATTGACAAAGGTTTTGTATTTTATTTTAACTTTTTATAAACTATAAACTTTTATAATCTTTAAACTATAATACTAAAACAGATCAAACATAATACAGCAATAAACAAGAGTAAGGCTGAAAGACAGATAGAAACATTAAAATGACAATAAGACAAATTAACAATTAAATAAATGAAATAACATTTTGATTGACTGCTAAATGCTCACCAGAAATAATGCTCTAGCACGGTCTTACTTTATGAAAATTTTCACACGCATATGATAGAGTTTCACAGCCGAATCCTTTTCCGACAGTATACTTTTCCAGAAAATATGAACGTTTTTTTTTTTTTTTTTCAAGAAATATTAAGTAAACATACGAGAATCCATCAATATTTCTGTAAATGTGCAAACTTTGGACTAAAAGTTCTAAAGGACATCATTTATTGAAGCATTGACATGACATTCAGCAGAGCTTGCATTACTGAACGGGTATGTGCTGCTTTATTACATTCTAAAACAAATGTCGCATTTTGACCATCAAAACCACACTGTTTTCAAATTGAACTTGAAATTGAAAAATAAATATTGAATCAAAATGTGGATCTTTTGATTTTATATGATATTTTGAGTAAATTAGAGCATTATGGTTTGAAGTGTTCTTTCACAATGGTCCATAAAAAGACAGACAGACATAGATTTTGCATGCTTTGATGTGTACTCCTGATACAAATTAAGAAATTACTTTCGATGCGGCATTAAATATCACAGCTGGACTTTTATTTGTATAGTGCCACAATACACATAGTTTCAAAGCAGCTTTACAGAAGATTATGCAAGAATGTCTGAAAGTACTCTAAGGAGTTTCATTAAAAAAAAAAACGTAATTGAAAATCATGCCTTAAAAATAATTAAAATTGCCTTAAAAGTAGTTCCTAACTTCATGCCTTTTGTTTCACATTCCTAGCATGTTTTTATTCCTTTGTTCTGCTCCTGACGGACGGTAGCTTTGCTTCAAAACCATAGACATGTCTACTTCTATGTTATGAATCATTACCTACCTACTTTTAAACCCCTGTGGATCGGGCGACATACGCAACTTGCGTAGTTTGCGTATAGGGAGGATGACACTGATTACGTGAGATATAGTCGAAATTGTGAAATACAATGTGGCAGATGCGTGATAAAATGTCACAATTGCAACTTTTATATCGTGCAATTGCAAGTTTGTGAGATATCAAGTCAGAGTTACCTAATAATTTTTCCGTGGCGGGATCTGGATATAGAATTTTGAATATTTTCATGTCTGCTAAATGTCTATACATTTGTTAATTTAAGATTACACCAGCATAAACCTAGATAGCACACATACATCTCCAAGATGTCTGTTTTAGATCTTTTCATCTGGAAAGCATCCCAATGTAATTATCATCTGCTAAACATCTTTAAAAGATCAGATTTACAAACCATCTAAATCATAAACGTCTCAAAGACATCTGATGAATGTCTTATTGACATCCGAGACACACTTATTGACATACGTCTTGTAGACGTATTGCAGATGAGCAAACAATGTGAAAAATACATTTCCAGATGTAAACGCATACATCAAATAGACGTCTGGGTGATGTACGTGTGCTATCAGGGTAGATGGCTTCAAAGCTGATAGATGTGGACTACAAAACTACAATTTTGATTTCATGGTCTCTTATTTTTTGCGGATCACTGCAGATGCTTTAAATCATATAATTTTGCCTTTATTCAGTTCTGTGTAATGAACTAAATACGGTTACATGAAAACAAATCTTTTTAGATGGGCACTTAACTAACATGACTGTGCAGTGTGGGTGACAGAGCTTCTGCGGGGTGCTAAACATCTCTCTTGAATTCCACCAGCTCTCTTGGTTTTCACAATGGTGTTAAGCTCAGTTTAAATGCTGCACGACTAACATGCTCAAACCTTAACCAGTAACATCAAAACACCAGAGCGGCCTATGGTGAATCAAATGCTCCTTTATCTAATGTGTCCAATTAGTATGATTTATCACTGAAATAATAACACCTTGATGTGAAAGGTATGTTTTGGGTTAAGTACAAGTTAAGCTCTGTTACCACAAGTTAAGCTCTATTTTTAACTTGCCTCTTTTAATTTCTAAAAACAAAGATTCACATTGACAGTACATGTACATGCACTTTAAAAGTGATTTCTGTTGTTATAACAATAATTTGTCTTTTAAAATATCATGTAAGTCATTTAGTCGAACTGAAATCATAAGAGTCCATTTTTGCGAAGTTAGACAGACCTAGATAATGTGATTGTAGCTGGACTTCATTCAGCATGTATAGATGTTAATCGGACCACAAGTGCCATCGGCATTATGCGCATGCTCCCAAAAAACATGATGGTGGTGCGTGACTAGAGTTAACAACTGGCCCTTATAATACGTAATCGTCCTTTGTTTAAGGGAACAGTATTGTGTTCAGTATTAAATCCATATGGAATGCTGGATGCTCTAACTTTGGAAGTATACGGGGCAAGGCATTGCACCGGGATAAACTTTACACACTGTTTTGAAAGTATAGCCGCAAAACCAAAGCATTTTATACATGTTAACATGAGATTAGTGTGAAAAAATTGCTTACTAATCTTGCCCAATTTATATCCAGTCCTTCATCTCCTGTCATGACTTTGTCAATGCAGTAACACTGGTCAATTTCACATAATACATGCAAGGATATTGGAAAGGTGTGTCCATAAAACACTTTTTAAATTTTGAAGGGAATGATCTGTAAAGCACTTTTTACAATTTTTAAGGAAATATCCATAAAGTACAGTTTACATGACACAAACTCCAACCAAATTAGGTTTGTAACACATAACGAGAAATTAATCTGCTCAAATAACACACATCAAACAAAAATATGAGCCTCACATGGGTGATTCTCACGAAACCGGTCATGAAAATATCCTGGTCCCATTTTACTCTAAAATCAAAAGAAAGAAATATTAAATTATATTTTTCATGTAATAAAGCCTATGGGGCTATTAAGATTTTTACAATGTGACATTATTTTCATGACAGTTTTCAAAAATGTAATCTAATTTTAAGTGCTAAGTATTTATACATCATATACATTTTTACTTCATTATATCTGCCTTTCATTTTTGTTGATTTAAAAAAAAAAAATTTTTACAACAGCGTCTTTTTAACTGTAATACATGTTACGATAATGAGAATCACCACTGAAAACAATGGGAATAATAAAAGTAAATGTCTGGACTCGTTAAAGTAATGAGAATTGGTGGGTAAAAAGTGCTTAAGTGTCCTGAAAATAATGTCACAATTAAAAAAAAATCTCAAATTTAATTTAAAATTAAATGTAAAAAAATTTAAACCATGGTGGTTTTTTTTTTTTTTTTTTTTGCTTTCTACTTTTATTTAAAATGTTCTTTTCACAAACTGTAACTAATTTAAAAAAAATTTTTTTTAAACATTTTATAATTTTATTGAACATTTTCAAAAACAAGTGCAATAGTTTAGAATTGTATGTAACATTTTTGTTTCCACAAACTGTTTGAGACATTTATCAAAATGTGACCTTTTGATATGCTCTGTTGTGAAATCGTTTTTTAATTTCCCTTCCTTTGTAAAGGTAAGCTCATTTACAGTCATTGTAGACAATATTTCATCCTGTTTATCATAATGACATTCTACAGAATGAGCAGAAAGTAAGTGTGCTTCTTGAGAATTCATCTTCTGGATTTTCAGTGACATTTCCCTCCGTCTCTGAAGCATCCTCTATTTCTAAAGCATCCTCTATCACAGAAACGTCTTAATTTATTTCAGTTTCACAGTCGAAAATCTGTTAAATGACTTCTGCTGTTAGTCTTCTGGAGTTCATTTTACTATCTGTGTCTCACAAAGTCTGTTGCAGCACTGAAAAGAAGTGTGAAGCTGCCTTTTCACTACATCCGACAGACCGGAAGTCATTAATTTCCAATGGAGAGTCACACAGGGGCTGCGTGGGCATGCGACCATCTCCGGATGCCACATTTTCGATCCAATTTAAGCTTCGGCTGCGTTGAAATATTTCAACTTGTGCGACTAGACGGTATCTGAAAGTCCAACCGGATGCTGCTTCCTATTTGCTGAATTATGGTTGTTGCTGCTGTTAATTATCATAATAGTAACTGTAAAAAAAAAGTACGACAGTTCAGCACAACTGCCTCTAGGGGAAGAAATACGACAGTCGTATGCAAATGTCGGAGACAGCGAAAAGGCGGCATGAGAGCTCCTTTTGCCCTCACGGGGCAGTGAGAACCAGACATAACAAAAATACATAAAAGAAATATTTGTATTTTGTGTCTGTGCCGCTAACTTTGAACATAAAAGTGTGTGGGTCAAATTGACCTGCAAACATCATCGTTGTATACAAATTGTGTACAGCCTTTCCAAAACTTACCTGTGTGTCCACACTTTGCATGCACATTCATGACCCTAAATGAGGAAAAGTCACAAAATAAAATAAAAAAGGTTAACAAGTGTTTCACGCAGCTCATAACGGGTCAAATCGAAGTGTTAATGATATATAATGTTTGTATTCTATGGCTGTGCCACTGTATATGTGTATGCATGCTTACTTGTATATGCAGTTGGGGACTCTCTGTATGTAATTGGAGAAGTTCATGTGAAATATTTACAGCCAGCAACATTGGGGTCGTATAATACTGAATGTCTGTTTTCTTTTTCTTTTTTTTTCCCAGAGCTGCTGAGTAAGCAAAACTCAAAGTGTGTGGGAAAAGTGTGCCCCATAAAATCAACCTTGAGGATCATTACAGATTGACTTCTTCTATTGGAAAATCCCAAACCATTGCTCTTTCAGTCTTATTTTTCTTTGTTTTCTGTACAGACCACTTTGCATTTCTGCCTGTGAATAGCATGTTTCATCAAGCAAACCACCAAAGAGCATAAAATAATTATTTAAACACACTTCTCTGTTTTTATTTGTGTCATTCAGAAGCTTGTTTAGGCACATTCAAACCTACAAGGTATTTAATCAGACGCATGTGGGCTTGACTTCAATCTATTTGTGGTGTTATAATCTCCCTTACGTATGATTTAAGATTTGTGTTGGAAAATGATGGATATTAGAGAACCAGTGGTTTGCAGGATGTTTTTTGTTTGAATATGAAATGTTGGTGAAATCTTATATGAAATTACATAATCTCATTGTGCCTGTGTTGAGTGCCAGTGTGTCCCAGACTCAGCCAATCAGGATTCAGTCTGCAAGTTCTACCCATCATCCACTTCTGAAATACCATCACGCCCTCATGTGGACACTTAGAGCTATAACCATCACAGGCTGATGGCAAAAAGTGCTGGCACATAGTCAGACGTGTGTGCGATGACATGTACAATTATTATTATTATTATTTTTAAATAAGGGTTAGTGAATAAGTCTCAAAAACATGTCCAGCCAACATTTTACCGTTTAGAAAAGACCATTTGCCTATTTTTCAGAAGATTTTTATTTAGCATTATGACTTTATTTTCATAACAAAGAATAACATTTCTCCCCAAATTATCATTACTCTAATGTGTCTGTATGTTTTACTTTTGATTTTTGTAATTCTCATTAGATTCTCATTACTGAACTACTGAACAATTTTACTACATTAAAGTAAAACAATTATTGTATTACAAGGATTTTTTATATATATATACACTGGTAGCCAAAGGTTTGGAATAATGTACAGATTTTGCTGTTTCGGAAGGAAATTGGTACTTTAATTCACCAAAGTGTCATTCAGCTGATCACAAAGTATAGTCAGGACATTACTGATGTAAAAAACAGCACCATCACTTTTGAAAAAAGTCATTTTTGATCAAATCTAGACAGGCCCCATTTCCAGCAGCCATCACTCCAACACCTCATCCTTGAGTAATCATGATAAATTGCTAATTTGGAACTAGAAAAGCACTTGCCATTATATCAAACACTGCTGAAAGATATCTGGTTCTTTAAATGAAGCTTAACATTGTCTTTAGTGTTTGTTTTTGAGTTGCCACAGTATGCAATAGACTGGCATGTTTTAAGGTCAATATTAGGTCAGAAATGGCAAAAAAGAAACAGCTTTCTCTAGAAACTCGTCAGTCAATCATTGTTTTGAGGAATGAAGGCTATACAATGCTTGAAATTGCCAAAAAACTGAAGATTTCATACAAGGGTGTACACTACAGTCTTCAAAGACAAAGGACAACTGGCTCTAACAAGGACAGAAAGAGATGTGGAAGGTCAGATGTACAACTAAACAAGAGGATAAGTACATCAGAGACTCTAGTTTGAGAAATAGTCGTCTCACATGTCCTCAGCTGACAGCTTCATTGAATTCTACCCGCTCAACACCAGTTTCATGTACAACAGTAAAGAGAAGACTCAGGGGTGCAGGCCTTATGGGAAGAATTGCAAAGAAAAAGCCACTTTTGAAACAGAAAAACAAAAAGAAAATGTTAGAGTGGGCAAAGAAACACAGACATTGGACAACAGATAATTGGAAAAGAGTGTTCTGGATCTTAACCCCATTGAGCTTTTGTGGGATCAGCAAGACTGTAAGATGCGTGAGAAGTGTCCGACAAGACAACCACATCTATGGCAAGCGCTACAGGAAGTGTGGGGTGAAATGTCACCTGAGTATCTGGACAAACTGACAGCTAGAATGCCAAGAATCTGCAAAGCTGCCATTGCTGCGTGTGGAGAATTTTTTGATGAGAAATCTTTGAAATAGTTTAAGAAGTTCTGAACATTTTTTCCAAATAGTGATGATGCTGTTGTTTACATCAGTAATGTCTTGACTATATATTGTGATCAGTTGATTTGGTGAATTAAAGTACCAATTTCTTTCCATAAGAGCAAAATCTGTACATTATTCCAAACTTTTGGCTGCCAGTGTATGTGTATATATATATATATATAATCATGGTGATTAATGCAGTCAGTCCCTAGAATTCAGCCTAACATCTATTGTGTTTCCACAGAAGAAATATGGGTTTGGAACGACATGAGGGTGTTTAAATAAAGACAACATTTTGATTTGTGGGTGAGCTACTGTAAAAGCAGTACAACAAATACTAGCAGGATGTATACATATCTTACAATTTAAATAGTATGAGAATGAGGTTTTCTTTCTGCTTTACAGTGATGTGAATTAGTCATGAATAAAATCTTAATGGCCCTGAAAATAAGCTTCATTTTCTTTTAAGCAAAATATAATTTCTTACTATTGGTTTTGGGGTGAAATATGACCTGGACATGTTCTTGTCAGGTTTTGTGAGATTCACCCTAATGGCTTTTGTAATATCTCACCAATAAAGAGCCAGATTGTACAGAATAACCTTCTGTTTGCAGCACTATTTCTTCTGACAGTAACATCAGGAACACCCCACAGAAAAATGACGTGAAGTATAAATGTTTCAAATGTATTTTCTTTCAATAGACAATCTTTTTTAACTAAAGTGAAGTCTGGTTCTACATTTTTCGAAAATTAAGTTTTACTTGTCAGATTACTGAAGTAAAATGGGTTGCAAATGTTTTACTTTGACTTGAAAGGTGAGATTGGCCTGTATTTTTTGCAGTTCCTTTTGGTGATGATAGTGCCTCAGAAATTACACACATTTCCTCTTCAATGGGATATTTCACCCAAAAATTACAAAATTCACCTCTCATTATTTACTCATTACCCTCATGCCATCTCAGATGTATATGACTTTCTTTCTTCTGCTGAACACAAATTTAGATTTTAGAAGAATATTTCAGCTCTGTAGGTCCATACAATGCAAGTGAATGGTGACCAAAACTTTGAAGCTTCAAAAACCAAATAAAGGCAGCATAAAAGTAATCCATATGACTCCAGTGGTTTAATCCATATCTTCAGAAGAGATATATTAGGTGTGAGTGAGAAACAGATCAATATTTAAGTCCTTTTTTTTTATTATAAATTCTCCTTCCTGCCCAGTGGGTGGCAACATGCACAAAAAATGTGAATCACAAAAAACAAAAGAAGAAAAATGTGACAGTGAAAGTAGAGATTTATATTAAAAAAGGACTTAAATATTGATCTGTTTCTCACCCACTCCTATCATCTCAATTCTGAAGAAACTGAATTATTTAATGGAGTCTTATGGATTACTTTTATGCTGCATTTATGTTCTTTTTGGACCTTCAAACACTTTACATTGGTTTAAAATCTTTTGTAACCCTAATGTTCTTCTTTATGTTTGGGGTCCCAGACAACCCAATTCTGTATGTAAATAATTATAATTTCAAATTGACTTCTTGTTTTAATTTCCAAATTCTTTCTCTACCCCAGTCGAAACCAATTTAACACATACTACAGTTATATATGTTCCTCTGTTTTACCACAAAGAAGTCATGTACTTTTTTATGCAGAAGTGTACTGCTACAGTGTCTATTGTTTACCAATTAGAAATGAATTAATTGCATTTATTCCAATTAACATTTTTTATTAATTCGTACAGATAACAAAGAAAAACAAAACATATATACACTGAATCAACATTTAACTCCCACTATTACCCCTCCCCAATCACCAACCCCACCCTGACCCACAACGAACATCCCTGTGGTGACATATAAGTATACACACACACACACACACAAAAAACATTTTATATATATATATATATATATATATATAATCATACACATTTAAAACTATGCTTCTCTCTCCACAGCCCCTCCCAGAGAGTCCCCCAAAAACGCCCATTTCCCATCAAATAAATCCCAGATCCCCAGCCTTCTACATGACACCTCCTCAAAAGCTGCCATCCTCCCAAAATGAGGGCACTCCAGCCGACTTCCATCCCCTTAAAACAATCTGTCTGCCTATCATAACACTGGTCAGGACCCAAATATTTATGTGTTTATCCCCTATATTTATGACCGCCCCATCGCCTAAAATACAGAGTCTGGGGTAAAATGAAATCTGAGTGCCCAATACGTCACACATAATACTCTGAACCTTAAACCAAAATTCTTGGATCTTAACATACCACTAAAACATGGGTTGTATCTCCATCTTCTGATTGGCATCGCCAGCAGTTGGGTGTGACTTTAAGATCAAGCCTATACAGTAGTCGTGTGGTGCCATGCGGGGGTCGGACGTGTGAACGCCAAGCTCTGCACACTTTGCTAGATTTTAATTATTTTATATCATAAACCAGTGAGATTCGATACACCCTGTCAAAGAATTCAAAATCCTCGGGCTCTGGAGATATTAAAAGACACTTACGTGCTCAAGCTGATATCTCTGACAGGCCCACAGACCAGGGACTCGTGGACGGTGCAGCGGGAGAAATTCAGCGGCAACTGTCTAGCATGTCTCTAATGCTGGCGATCGATTACGGCGATGAAGGTGAAATTCTCTGAGTTGGTTACAAGAATCGGGGATGTCGAGAAACGGATCAATTTATCTGGAGTCATTGGAGAGGGAATTAGCTGCTAACCCGCTAGCGACCAAGACAGACTTGCAGCAGGTTTGGGAAAAATTGGAAGACCTTAAGAATCGTAATCAGCAAAAAAAACATCTGAATTGTTGGAATTCCTGAGCATAAGGAGGGCAGAGATATGGTGAAATTCCTAGATGAGCTTTTCCCGAGTCTGCTCCGATATAACAGGCCACAAGCTGGAAATCGAGCGAGCTCACAGAGTCCCAGCTCACAGATTTCCTGAGGGAGATAGGCCCAGATCGATTCTGGCCAGATTTCTGAGATCATCCAATAAAGATCTTGTGTTGCGCCAGGCGAGGAGCAAAGGGAAGCTTTCTTGGAAGAACCATAATATTTTCTTGTTCCCGAACTTTGCGAGTTTGACAAGAGAGAAACGGAATGTAAGAAACCCTTACATCAGCGAAAGATCACTTTTGCTCTGATGTTTCCGGCCAAACTGAGAATAGAAACGAAGGTCGGTCACAAAGTATTTACATGTCCCAATCAGGCAATGTCTTTAATTGAATCAATGGCTGAGTAAACCATTGGGTGTTTCTCATGTGAGTGGGTCGACTCGCTGTACTTACTCTGGCTTTTGAGGAAGCTGGGCATCATTTTGGTTTCTTTTTGCTTTTTGCGTTGGCTCCGCCGAGCGGCTGGAGTTTGTTTTGTGAATAACACTTTTCCTTAAAGAAACTTTTGCATTGACGAAAGATTACTTTTGCATTGAAGTTCCCGGCCAGTTTGAGAGTGGACACTACGGATGACCACAAAATATCCACATGCTCACACAAAGGATGTCTTTTATAAAGTTGATGGATTGTGTAAGTCATGGTATATACTTTTATGAGGCCTCCGAGTGAATTGACTCGACCGGGATGCCGGTTTTGTTTCTTTTTGTATTGGTTCCGCCTAGCGGCTGGAACTTGTTCTATTGAATAACACTCCTTTGGAACAGCTGTGGATTAATCTGTTCGTTTTTCGTGCTTATTCCTCCTGCTGGCTGGAGTTTGTCTTGTTGAGTATTTTTACGGGACATTTGAATGATTACGTCATCCACTGAACTCATAACAGCCGGCTCACTGAACATTCGTTTGTGTGTCCGAGGAATCTGAACTGTTTTATATCAGCTGGAATTTGTTTTGTGGAAGATCACACCCTTGAGACAGTTCTGTGAATGAATCTACACATTCTTTGTGTTCATTCTTCCTATTGGCTGGGGTTTATTTTACAAAGTATTTTTGGTTATGTAATTTTGCCTCACAAATTTGTGAGGCAAAATTGAGCAATCCAATGGCAAAGTTGTCGTGGGGGCTCGTGGGCGTTCATGGACCTTTTGAGTTTAGAGGGATTGACGGCGGTTGGCGCTTTCATGCGTGGCGTTAATGTGCATGTTTTTCTTTTTTGTGTTTGTTTTGTTCATGGGGAAGTTTGGGGTTTGATTGTTTCACTAATGGGAAATGTGGTCTGTATAATTTTGTTTTTGACACAATTTATATTTCTGCTATATCAAAATGTCAGATGTTAATATGAGTGTACTATCTCTCTCCACATGGAATGTAAATGGGTTGGGGCACCCCATAAAAAGAAGGAAGGTTATTACTTTTCTTAAACGTAAGAAATATGATATAGTATTTCTTCAAGAAACACATCTCTCCCCGCAGGAAGCTGAAAAATTTGGGAAGATATGGGGTGGACATGTTTTTTTTAGTGCTGGCTCAATTAAGAGCAAGGGAGTCATTATACTGATTAATAAACATCAACAATTCAAATGTCTCAAACAGACTATAAGATAAATTAGGGAGAGTCATTATTGTTTTAGCAGAAATTCAAGGGCAAAGTTTGATTTTGGCTAATATTTATGCGCCTAACACTGATGATCAGGGCTTTTTTATAGATCTTGAAGGGATGCTGCAAACTGCTGGCACCCCTCATGATATAATATTGGGAGGAGACTTTAATCTTTTGATGGACTCAGTCCTTGATCACAGTGAAGCAAAAGTGTGTAAACCCCCTATAGCAAGATTGATGCTTCACGGGATGTGTAAAAATCTTGGTCTTACGGATATTTGGAGACTTTTGAACCCATCTGGTAGGGACTATACATTTTTTTCATCAGTCCATAAGATTTATTCTAGAATAGATTTTTTTTTTATATCCAAATCCCTCATTTCATCTGTTGTTGACTGCTCAATTGGAAATATCTTAGTCTCAGATCATGCCCTGGTGAGTTTAGAGGTGTTGCCATATACAGAGACAAAGAAATCATATAGTTGGCACCTTAATGTGTCCCTTTTGCAAAATCCTGATTTCCAACAAATGTTAAAGACTGAAATCAATGTTTATATGGAGACCAACTGGTCCTCAGTATCCTCTGTGGGTGTGGCTTGGGAGGCACTTAAGACGGTTCTTAGGTGTCGGATCATACAGTATGCCTCATTCATCAAAAATCCAAAGCACGAGAACTCGTGGAGTTGGAAGAGATTATTAAAAGTGCAGAGGCAGAGCTGAAGCGCTGTATGTCAGCTGATGGCCTCAGAGAATTGACCCAATTGAAATATAGATATAATACTATTTTGTCACGGAAAGTGGAGTTTTGGTTATGAGTCGGGTGACAAAGCAGGGAAGCTTTTGGCTAGATATATAAAGCAGAGAGTGTCTCTTTCTATCATTCCCTCAGTGAAATCTGCTGGTTGGGAAATCTGTACCTCAGCCATTGATATTAATAATGCCTTTAAAGAGTTCTATCTTGATCTTTGTGGAACCATTTATCGATGATTGGGAAGGTTAATGTTATTAAAATTAATTGTATTCCAAAATATAACTACCTGCTACAATCTCTCTCTGTAGATGTCCCCCTCTCTTATTTCAAGCAATTTGATAGCATAGCGAAGTCCTTCATTTGGAATGGTAAACGTCCCAGATTGCATTTTAATAAGTTACATAGGCCGATTGACAAAGGAGGGCTAGGCTTACCCAAGATTTTGTTTTATTACTATGTGTTCAGTCTCAGACATTTGGCTCATTGGTCACTTCCGCATGAGAGAGCCCCTCCCTGGTTTGTTATTGAACAGGCAGTTCTTGCCCCTATTTCGCCATTACAAATCATCTCTATCAAACTAATCAGAAAAGTTGTTACACCCTGTTATCTCGCATTTACACTCGGTATGGACAAAAGGGTCCAGATTGTTTAATTCTGACATTTATTTAAATGTTGCCTCGAGCATATGGCTAAACCCAAAGTTGCGTATTGATGAGTCCTCTTTCTGCTGGTCAGAGTGGATTGTGAGGGGGGTTACTACACTCAGTGACCTATATGAGAGTGGAGTGTTTAGATCCTTTAAAAATCTGGTTCAACATTTTGGGATTCCCAGATCTCAGTTCTTTAGATATTTACAGCTGCAATACCTGCTCTGTACTATTTTTGGGAGTAGCAGACACCCCCCTAAATTGGCAGATACTCTGGGAGTGGTGATTACTGCTTTTAGAAAAGGTCATGAGGCATCAGTGTATTACTCCCTGCTAACTCAGAGTCTGGAGGATGGAGCTTTAACTTCCCTCAAGAGATTATGGGAGAAAGATTTAAACTTGGTATTGGAGGAGGGAGAGTGGGCTAGGATTCTAAAAAACATCAGGTCTGCATCTTGAGATGCAAGGGTGCGCCTTATGCAATTCAAGATTTTACATAAATTTGATTGGACCCCCTCTAGATTGTATAGGCTTAGTCTTAAAGACACACCCACCTGCTGGCGATGCCAATCAGAGGATGGAGACATAATCCATGTCTTTTGGGGCTGTGTTAAGATCCAGGAGTTCTGGATGAAAGTTCAGAGTCTTGTATGTGATGTATTGGGCACTCAGCTTTCATTTTGCCCCAGATTCTATATTTTGGGTGATGGGGCGGTCATTGACGTTTAGTATAGGCACGTAAATTGTGCTAAATGATGGCACCGCAGATGGCCGCCTCGGTGTGGAGCGCTTCTATTGTTTTGTTATTTTTGTTTGTTTGTCCTGTGTTTAGTAATCTTTTTCCAGTCAGTTTTACCAGAGACAAACTGCTGTACATTCGACAGCATATACCAGTCAATCTTTTCCCGGAGTCGGAGGCGTGGCTGTGTTGTTTAAACGCGCTATGAGACGCAGGCAAGGGAGACGAGCAGGCGCTCTGGTCAAACTCCGTCAGCGGGGCATTCGTACAACGCTGCCGAGCATTCATCTAGCGAATCTCTGCTCTCTCCCTAACAAAACGGATGAACTACATCTCCTCACCCGCACAAACAAGGACTTTTCAACCTCTGCTGCCTTGTGCTTCACAGAAACCTGGCTGAATGAAGCCATTCCGGACAGCGTGTTACATCTGCCGGGCTTTCAGCTGTTCAGAGCAGATCGCATCGCGGAGTTAACGGGGAAAACGAGAGGCAGTGGAACATGCTTTTACATCAATGAATGTTGGTGTACAGATGTAACAACGTTAAAGAAGATGTGCTGTCCTAATTTGGAAGTGCTCTTTATTAACTGTAAGCCTTTCTACTCACCGCGGATGTTTTCCTCGTTTATTCTGGTGAGTGTGTATATCGTGCCAAATGTGTGTGTGTGAACACAGCGCTGCAACAGCTGGCTGATCAAATCACAGACACAATACAACAATACCCAGACTCAGTTATTATTATTCTTGGGGATTTTAACAAAGCAAACCTCACACGTGAACTGCCCAAATACAAACACCACATTACATGCCCAACCAGAGACAGAAATATACTAGCTGGATCACTGCTACACAACAATAAAGGATGCATATCGCTCTGTCCCTAGAGCAGCTTTGGGACTATCTGATCACTGTCTGGTTCATCTTCTTCTAACCTACAGACAGAAATTAAAATCTGCTAAGCCTGTAGTAAGGACTGTAAATAGATGGATCAACGAAGCAGAGCTGGAACAACAAGCCTGCTTTGACTGCACAGATTGGAGTGTTTTTGAGGCTGCAGCCACAGACATGGACGAGCTCACAGATACTGTTACGTCATATATCAGTTTCTGTGAGGATATGTGCATTGCTACTAGGACTTATTTAACATTTAACAACGACAAACCATGGTTTACAGCGGAACCCAAGCAGCTTCGTCAGGCCAAAGGGATGCTTACAGAGTTGGGGATAAAGTCTTCTACAATCAGGCCAGGAACACACTGAATAAGGGAATCAGAGTGGCTAAAAGAAGATACTCTGAGAAGCTGAAAAACAAGTTTTCAGCTAACAACCCTGCATCAGTGTGGAGTGGCATGAAACAACTTACGAATTACAGGACTCCTACCCCCAACCCTGTGGTGGACCAACAACTGGCTAACGACCTGAATGTGTTCTACTGTAGATTTGAAAGGCCCAATCTCACACCCCACACCCACTCTGACCTTCACTTCACACAAACACCAACACCTCCTGCAACCCCCCTCCTCCCCCCTCCTGCTACTCAACCTGCACTTAAGATCTGTGAAGATGATGTGAGCCACATCTTTCGTGAAACAAAGGATAAGGAAAGCACAGGGCCCAGATGGTATTTCACCTGCATGTCTTAGATCCTGTGCTAACCAGCTGGCCCCCATCTTCATACAGATCTTCAATAGATTACTGGAGCAGTGTGAAGTCCCATGCTGCTTCAAATGTTCCACTATCATCCCCATCCCAAAGAAACCAAAAATCACAGGACTTAATGACTACAGACCTGTCGCCCTGACGTCTGTGGTCATGAAGTCATTTGAGAGACTGGTGTTGGCCCACCTGAAGGACATCACTGGGCCCTTTCTAGATCCCCTTCAATTTGCTTATCGAGCAAACAAGTCTGTGGATGATCATATCCTGCAACATCTGGACAGACCAGGGACATATGCAAGGATCCTTTTTGTGGACTTCAGTTCGGCTTTCAACACCATCATCCCAGCTATTCTCCAGACTAAATTACACCAACTCTCTGTTCCCATGTCTATCTGTCAGTGGATTACCAACTTTCTGACAGACAGGCAGCAGCTTGTGAAACAGGGGAAATTCACTTCCTGCACCTGTACAATCAGCACTGGTGCCCCCCAGGGATGTGTGCTCTCCCCACTACTCTTCTCCCTCTACACCGCATCCCTCAATGACTGCATTGCCAAGGACCCCTCTGTCAAGCTCCTGAAGTTTGCAGACGACACCACTGTCATCGGCCTCATCCGTGATGACGATGAGTCTGCATACAGAAGGTAGGTTAACAGCTGGCTGTCTGGTGCAGTCAAAACAACCTTGAGCTGAACACGCTCAAAACGGTGGAAATGATTGTGGACTTTAGGAGGAACCCCCCAACACTGTCCCCCCTCACCATTCTAAACAGCACTGTGGCAGCAGTGGAGTCATTCAGGTTCCTGGGCACTACCATCTCACAGTATCTGAAGTGGGAGACCCACATTGACTCAGGCCCAGCAGAGGTTGTGCTTCATTCGCCAGCTGAGGAAGTTCAACCTGCCACAGGCGCTGCTTATTTCAGTTCTACTCAGCAGTCATTGAGTCTGTCCTCTGCACTTCAATATCTGTCTGGTTTGGTTCAGCTACGAAATCAGACATCAGAAGACTACAAAGGACAATTCGGAATGCTGAGAGGCTTATTGGTTGCCCCCTGCCCCCCATTCAAGAACTATACACTTCCAGAATGAGGAAAAATGCTGGAAAAATCACTCTGGACCCCACTCACCCTGCCCACTACCTTTTTGAACTGATGCCTTCTGGCCGACACTTCAGAGCTCTGAGCACCAGAACCGTCAGGCACAGGAACAGTTTTTTCCCCCAGGCTATCCATCTCATGAACAGTTAAAACTGCCCCTTTGAGCAATAATTAATGTGCAATACACATCTTAGTATTTTTATATTATCCAACACATCCTACCTCTTCTGGATAGTTATCATATGAAACCATTTATTATCACATAGTTGTTTGGCTCCTTTTTAAATCATAATGGTAACAGAAATCACCCAAATGGCCCTGATCAAAAGTTTACATACCCTTGAATGTTTGGCCTTGTTACAGACACACAAGGTGACACACACAGGTTTAAATGGCAATTAAAGTTAATTTCCCACACCTGTGGATTTTTAAATTGCAGTGTCTGTGTATAAATAGTCAATCAAGTTTGTTAGCTCTCACGTGGATGCACTGAGTAGGCTAGATACTGAGCCATGGGAGCAGAAAAGAACAGTCAAAAGAGCTGTGTAACAAGGTAATGGAACTTTATAAAGATGAAAAAGGATATAAAAAGATATCCAAAGCCTTGAAAATGCCAGTCAGTACTGTTCAATCACTTAAGAAGTGGAAAATTCAGGGATCTCTTGATACCAAGCCAAGGTCAGGTAGACCAAGAAAGATTTCAGCCACAACTGCCAGAAGAATTGTTCGGGATACAAAGAAAAACCCACAGGTAACCTCAGAGGAAATATAGGCTGCTCTGGAAAAAGACGGTGTGGTTGTTTCAATTGAGCAACTGTATTTGTATATGTATATATATATATATGTGTATGTATGTGTGTGTGTGTGTGTATGTATATATAAATATAAATATATATATATATATATATATATATATATATATTCAGTGCATCTGGAAAGTATTCACAGCACTTCACTTTTTCCACATTTTGTTATGTTACAGCCTCATTCCAAAATGGATTAAATTCATTATTTTCCACAAAATTCTACAAACAATACCCCATAATGACAATGTGAAAGAAGTTTGTTTGAAATCTTTGCAAATGTATTAAAAATGAAAAAAACACACGTACATAAGTATTCACAGCCTTTGCAATGACACTCAAAATTGAGCTCAGGTGCATCCTGTTTCTACTGCTCATCCTTGAGATGTTTCTACAACTTGATTGGAGTCCACCTGTGGTAAATTCAGTTGATTGGACATGATTTGGAAAGGCACACACCTGTCTATATAAGGTCCCACAGTTAACAGTGCATGTCAGAGCACAAACCAAGCCATGAATTCCAAGGAATTGTCTGTAGACCTCCGAGACAGGATTGTATCGAGGCACAGTTCTGGGGAAGGGTACAGAAACATTTCTGCAGCATTGAAGGTCCCAATGAGCACAGTAGCCTCTATCATCCGTAAATGGAAGAAGTTTGGAACCACCAGGACTCTTCCTAGAGCTGGCCGCCCGGCCAAACTGAGCGATCGGGGGAGAAGGGCCTTAGTCAGGGAGGTGACCAAGAACCCGATAGTCACTCTGACAGAGCTCCAGCATTTCTCTGTGGAGAGAGGAGAACCTTCTAGAAGAACAACCATCTCTGCAGCACTCCACCAATCAGGCCTGTATGGTAGAGTGGCCAGACGGAAGCCACTCCTCAGTAAAAGGCACATGACAGCTCGCCTGGAGTTTGCCAAAAGGCACCTGAAGGACTTTCAGACCATGAGAAACAAAATTCTCTGGTCTGATGAAACAAAGATTGAACTCTTTGGCCTGAATGGCAAGCGTCATGTCTGGAGGAAACCAGGCACCGCTCATCACCTGGCCAATACCATCCCTACAATGAAGCATGATGGTGGCAGCATCATGCTGTGGGGATGTTTTTCAGCGGCAGGAACTGGGAGACTAGTCAGGATCGAGGGAAAGATGAATGCAGCAATGTACAGAGACATCCTTGATGAAAACCTGCTCCAGAGCGCTCTGGACCTCAGACTGGAGCGAAGGTTCATCTTCCAACAGGACAATGACCCTAAGCACACAGCCAAGATAACAAAGGAGTGGCTACGGGACAACTCTGTGAATGTCCTTGAGTGGCCCAGCCAGAGCCCAGACTTGAACCCGATTGAACATCTCTGGAGAGATCTGAAAATGGTTGTGCACCGATGCTCCCCATCCAACCTGATGGAACTTGAGAGGTCCTGCAAAGAAGAATAGGAGAAACTGCCCAAAAATAGGTGTGCCAAGCTTGTAGCATCATACTCAAAAAGACTTGAGGCTGTAATTGGTGCCAAAGGTGCTTCAACGAAGTATTGAGCAAAGGCTGTGAATACTTATGTACATGTGATAATTTGTTTTTTTCTTTTTTTTTTTCTTTTTTTATTTAATAAATTTGCAAAGATTTCAAACAAACTTCTTTCACGTTGTCATTATGGGGTATTGTTTGTAGAATTTTGAGAAAAATAATGAATTTAATCCATTTTGGAATAAGGTTGTAACATAACAAAATGTGGAAAAAGTGAAGCGCTGTGAATACATTCCGGATGCACTGTATGTATATATATATATATATATATATTGTCTATTGCGTATTCTATATATATACTTTTTTCTTTTCAATATTTATCTAGTTTTTTTATTCAATTTTAATTATAAGTCTTGTTGCTGTTTTTTTGTATAGTTGTGTACTGGAAGCTCCTGTCACCAAGACAAATTCCTTGTATGTGTAAGCATACTTGGCAATAAAGCGCATTCTGATAAAGAGTTGGGTCCTAACTAGCGTCATGATCGCCAGACAGGTTATTTTAAGGGGTTGGAGGTCGGCTAGAGCACTCTCATTTCATGAGTGGTGCTCAGAGATGGGGAGGGTGGCGGCTTTTGAAGAAGGGTTGTTTAGAAGACTGGGAAAATTTTATTTGTTTATAGAAAAATGGGGCGGACACTTGACATTCTTGGACGTGTAATTATTATTATTGTTTTTTATTTATTTATATTTTAATCTTTTTTTTGTGTGTGTGTCTATAATCATGTGTATATACTTTTATGTGACCACAGGGATGTTTGTTGGGGGTCAGGGTGGGGTTTGGTATTAGGAGGGGAGGGGTGGTTGTGGGGTTTAAATGTTTGATTGATTCCTTATATATATATATATATATATATATATATATATATATATATATATGTATAATGTTTTTTTTGTTGTTTTACTCTTGTATATATGTTTGTAGGAATCAATAAAAAAAAATTATTACCAAAAAAATTTAAAAAATAAGACCAAGCCTATACAATCTAGAGGGGGTCCAATAGAATCTATGTAAAATCTTGAATTGCTAAGGCACACCCTTGCTTCTCTAGATACAGACTTGACATTTTTTAGAATCCTAGCCCACACTCCCTCCTCCAATTCCAAGTTTAAATCTTTCTCCCATAATCTCTTGATAGAAGTTAAAGCTCCATACCCCAGACTCAGAATTAGCAGGGAGTAATACACTGATGCCTCATGACCTTTTCCAAAAGCAGTAATCACCACTCCCAGAGTATCTGCCGCTTTAGGGGGGTGTATGCTACTCCCAAAAATAGTTGTAAGGCTGGCACCAGAATGTCTACAACCAAAAGGCGCCATTTCCGGTAAAAGTCAAAGAACTGAGTGTTCATCACTCAGAGACGCGGTTTTACGAGCGGGGCTCGTAAAAGTCCCTTGTTATTTGACTCTTTAATGGATGAACTCAGTTGCTGTCTCACCCGCGATGGCGAAAATGCACAACAGTCCAATTTGGTTGGACCACAATACAGCAAAACAAATTCGTGATAATTAATACCCTGAGTATTAATAATGAGCGGACATGGCGGTCCGTAAACTGTACAAGCAAAAACCTTGAAACACAAGAATAACACACTATAATATTCTATCTCTGCCCAGACGTAAACCTCTTACTTGAATCGCATGAGGACACAGGTAGAATGTGTTTTCCTCCGTCCTTTAACTTTGACCCGGTTCCTTGAGGCTCGTGTGATGACGAGAGGTCGTTTCCTCGCGCTGTCGGCGGCCGGTACTGCTTTTGATTCTCAGAGGGCGGTACGGCTGTTGATTCTCGGCGGGCTGGCGGAGAACTCAGAAATGTCGACTTGATTGAAGATGGAAGAGGGTCAATTCTCTGAGGCCATCAGACGACATTCAGCTCTTCAGCTCTGCCTCTGCACTTTTAATATTCCTTTCCAACTCCACGAGTTCTTGTCCTTTGAATTTTTTGGTGAATGAGGTATACTGTACGATCCGGCCCCAAAGAACTGCCTTAAGTGCCTCCCAAGCCATGCCCACAGAGGACACTGAAGACCAGTTGGTCTCCATATAAACATTGATTTCAGCCTTTAACATTTGTTGGAATTCAGGATTTTGTAAAAGGGATACATTAAAGCACCAACTATATGATTTCCTTTTCTCCATATGTGACAACACCTCTAAACTCACCAGGGCATGATCTGAGACTAAAAGTTTTCCAATTTTTCCAATTTTTCAACAACAGATGAAATGAGGGACTTAGATATAAAAATAAATAAAAAATCTATTCTAGAATAAATCTTATGGACTGATGAAAAAAATGTTTAGTCCCTACCAGATGGGTTCAAAAGTCTCCAAATATCTGTAAGACCAAGATTTTTACACATCCTGTGAAGCATCAATGTTGCTCTAGGGGGTTTACACACTTTTGCTTCACTATGATCAAGGACTGAGTCCATCAAAAGATTAAAGACTCCTCCCAATATTATATCATGAGGGGTGCCAGCGGCTTGCAACATCCCTTCAAGATCTATAAAAAAGCCCTGATCATCAGCGTTAGGTGCGTAAATATTAGCCATAATAAGACTTTGCCCCTGAATTTCAGCTAAAACAATAATGACTCTTCCTAATTTATCTTTAATCTAGAAAACATGTCCACCCCATATCTTCCCAAATTTTTCAGCTTCCTGCGGGGAAAGATGCGTTTCTTGAAGAAACACTATATCATATTTCTTATGCTTAAGAAGAGAAATAACCTTTCTTCTTTTTATGGGGTGCCCCAACCCATTCACATTCCACATGGAGAGAGACAATCCACTCATATTAACATTTGACATTTTGATATAGTAGAAAAAATAAATTGTGTGTCAAAAACAAAATTATAAAGACCTCATTTCAACATTAATGCAACAATCAAACCCTAAATTTCCCCCAGAACCAAACAAACAGAAAAAAGAAAAATGTGCACATTAACCCCGTGCAGGCAGTGATCGATCGATGTATTACAGCAAGATTCTTCAAGTCAGCAATGACCTTCGTCAGCAGTGCCGACATGTTCAACAAATCTCTACAAATTTCCCACACTTACTTGACCAGATTGGCTCCCTGGCTCACGGCATGGTGCTCGGGGGCATCAGCATGAGCACATAAGCGTCTTTTAATGTCTCCAGAGCCCGAGAATTTTGAATTTTTTGAAATATTATCCTCCTAGAACAGTTATGGAACAGAGTGTACCGAATCTCACCGGTTTATGACATAAATAGTATTAAAACTAGCAAAGTGTGCAGAGCTTGCCGTTCACACATCCATGTTCTCCAATTAATTGCATTTATTAATGTGTTATATTTGGGGTGGAACAAACCCTAGGATTACGTTGACCCAGGTTAAACATTTCAAGTGTGAAAAGGCCATTAATACATTATCACTGTGTATAGTAAAACTCTTTTGATGTATGACACACGGGTACTGTAGTGGTCTCTTGACCATATCAGCTAATTTTTTACTCCATTTTTCTAGCTTTTTTAGTGTGTGTGAGTGAGAAATGTCAAGTCTTAATTAACATTCTTATTTTTCTTTTGGTGTTTATATGAATTAATGAACGCATTTACATGCACATCAATACGCTGATAGCTAACAAAGCTTTTTTTTTAATCCAACAACACAAGAAAACCGCATTTTCATGAGATTTGAAGTAATTGGATTATTCTCTTCTTTTTACGTCAAAACGCGAACAGTCAACAAACCCTAAAACAACTGTAAAAATGACAATTTAAACAACTTTACAGATAACACATTTTAACAGAAGAATGAATGTAGTGCTTTTATAAATTATAAGCTTCACATTTCTTCCTTTAAACCCTCCAAAAATTGGCCCCATTCACTAAGTGCACTGTAACGAGTTGAAATTATTTTTGTGGTAATCAACATTATGCGACAAACAGGGATGTAATAAGTACTCAGAAATTATACTTAAGTGAAAGTATGGATACTGAGTGAAAATTGTACTCAATTAAAGGTCCAGGTATCTAGCCAAAAACATACAGTGAAAGTGAAAAAGTACCACATTAAATTGTACTTCAGTATTAAAAAAGTAAAAAGTAACTCTTATCCTAGCTAGAATTAAATCAAGATAGGAGATTGTGTGAGAGATGATGTTGTTAAATTTGATTGGTTTGTTAAGCAATCTTACTTCGTCCACCCCACCTGATTTTTCTTTTCAGGACATTATAATGGACTTTATTGAGCTAAAATTGTGTCAAGAGAATAAATATTGTCTTGTGATTTTGTTGAGGTGTTTTATTAGTGGGTTGAGTGTTTCCCATGTGAAAAGGCTGATGCTACAACAGTGGCGAAGGCCCTGATCAGACAAATCATTCCAAAATGGGGAGTGCTTAAAAAAAGTAGTCTTTGGACAATGGCACTCACTTTGTAAATAAAGTGATTTCTGAATTGAGAATACATATGAAAACTCACTTTGCCTACCAACCTCAAAGTGGAGGAGCAGTAGAAAAATCGAATCGGACTGCAAAAAAACAAACTGTGTAAATTAATGGCCATGTGAGCTTGAAAGGGAGCTTGGACAGCCCTCAGACCACATAAGATTTTCACAGGTTGCTGATGTGAGGGGGAGTCGAATCTCCTCCCCAGGAGGAACGAGCAGATGGAAAATTATACACTGTTGTCTTTAACCAGAACTATCAAAGCTTTTCATTTACAGGTTAAGGCCGCATCACCAGTCCAAGATGCTGAGTCACTATGTTTGTATGAACCAGGGCAGTGATTCGAGGACCTCTGGAGAATGGCGTGGCATAACCCCTGGTGGTTGGGTCCAGACGAGGTTATCCTGACCACATACACTGCAGTGAAGTTTGCTAAAAGTGATACCTGGAGTCACGTGTCCCACTGTAAAACCCATCAGACACGATAAAATTCAAAGACTATAAGCCGTCCGGTACGAAAAGGTACCTGGCAAAGTTGGAACGTCTGCGGGGTCTGTGGGGTCGTCCAGATAATCAGCGAACCTGGGAGCAGATGTGGGCCAGCAGACGGTTCAAGTTCACCATTGGAATTGTTGTATTCATATGTGTGTTGCTATTGATAATTGTGTTGCCTTTATTAGATCCAACTGTTGTTCTCATTCAGAGTAAAAGAGAAGTCACCATGAGCTAAATTTGTTTTGAAAGTATTTCTAAATTATAGGCCTACTGCTAAGAAATATGAGCCTAGTGTGACACTCCTGTTCTACCCATTCCGTATGGGACTCATCAACACAAATGCTGAACTGAAACATAACAACAGACGTCGACACACACACACACACAGCTCCGTGTGTGTGTGTCTCTCTCTCTCTCTCTCTCTCTCTGGCATCCCAGGCTCCTCCTTTATCTCTCTCCCGCTGATTGGGCAACTCAGCGCCAGGCGTGCATCCTCTCGGCCCGGCCACGCCCTCCTCCTCTTCACATAACTGTAATGACTAGACGAGGCATAGGACTAGAGACTCAAGGGGATAAGAAAGTTTGGCCTTATCAGAAGTATATCCAATCAGAATTTAGTAACAAGAATCAGGAGAGATTACGTAAACCATCCTATATAAACTGTGTTCTAACTTTTCTCCGGGGTTCCACAGCTGCGACTGTTGTGACCCGGCCGCATACTAATAAACGAGCAAAGCAGAAATTGGAGTCTGGGTTAATTATTATGCTGAGGCATACTGTAAGTCTAGATAGGTATTTAGGTATTAGGGTGAAATCACTAACATGTAGTGACAGAATACAAGATTCTTGGACTGAGTGAGTGGATGCTGAGTTGTAATGTGCCGAGGAAGGTACCAGTGAGCTGGAAACTAGGAGACAAGCAGGGTAGACAGGTAATTTCGGGCCTTAGGTCTACCAGGGTCAGTATTTAGAATTTCCATGACACAACTTTTTACTGTCTCTGACAACTGTCATATTTCTCCCCCAGTGGCATTCACAACCAGGTCAAATAATCATGTAACAATAACTACATTTTTGCTAAATGATTTTTATGTGGCCTGTTGTACGTAACAACAAGCAATTTCCTGGTGGAATGAACACTAGAGGTGCTAAAACAACAATTACTTTTATCCCCTTTCACTCAAATCATGAGTAAAATGGCAAATTATCAGTTCATAAACACTTACTTTTCACTCTGTTTCTCACACAATGCTATCTTATGACATATAAACACTTTTACTATAGTGCATGACTCTTTTAACCTTTGCATTACATAACCAACTACATTTACAAGCTTGTTTAAGTGTGATTAAATTGCACAGTAGCTCAACTGATAGAGTGTTGCATATGCGATACAAAGGACTGGGGTACGAGTCCTGAAGAGTCGACACCGGCACCACAAAATAACGTGGTTGCTTCAGAATTTTGGTTTTTATGACACATTTGCTTTTTATGACACTATAGTTTAGGTTTAAGGTTTAGGGTAGGGAGGTCAGTTTTTTAAATTTTCTATTTCCAAATTAGCAATTTAGCATGATTACTCAAGGATAAGGCGTTGGGAGTGATGACTGCTGGAAATGGGGCCCATCTAGATTTGATCAAAAATGATTTTTTTCAAATAGTGATGGTGATGTTTTTTACATCAGTAATGTCCTGACTATACTTTGTGATCAGTTGAATGCCACTTTGGTGAATTAAAGTACCAATTTCCTTCCAAAACAGTTAAATCTGTACATTATTCTATATATATTATATATATATATATATATTTGCAACGTGAATGATCATTTTTGGCTTCTTAACTGTCCTATCTGTAGAAGTAGCAGGTGTTTAGAATAAAGTTTAGGACAAAAACCATCAATGTTTCTCACTTCATGCTCATAGCTTTCAATGAATACATCACATTCAGTCAGGTGTTCACATACGGTCTAGTCGACAAATATTTAAATCTATCCAAAGCGCAAATCAGATTTGATATTCTGCCTCTGCAGATGGTCGGAACTTTCTACAGCCACCATGCGACACTCCATTTGAAATGACTGTCATCTGTCGTTTGTGGATGCAGTGAAAAGGCGGCTTCAGGCAAGTAAGATGAAAGAAAATTATCTGCGAAAATGTAGTGAGTACTTTTCAAGTTTAAATGAAATTATAAGGATTAAAAAGCAAAAAAAAAAAAAAAAAAAAACATTCAATGGAAATGTAATTAAGTAAAAGTATTCGGTTTAAATCGAGTGAAGTAAAAATCTCCAAAAATAATACTTAAGTATTTTTACTCAATTACTTTACACCCCTGGCGACAAATGCTGTCTATCAAGCTTTACTTGTAATGAACCCAGATTATTCCTTTAAGTATGGTGGTCTTGTACTCATAAACAAACTAAACTTCCACAACAACAACCAGAATACACATGTGTCTCAGTCAAGAGTTCTGTCACCACAAAGTTTTTGGGCAGCTTCAATGCTCCTTGGTTGAGATAAGCTGCTTATATGGTATATAGTGCTAAAAGAGACTTCAAAGGCTGTGCTTCAAATAAAAAATTCTGTATTTTGGCAGGGAAATGTAGGCCTATTAGCCTACCAGTTTGAACACATCCAGAGGCGCCTGCAGCTGTACGGCTGTGCGCACTGTGTGTACCATGAGCGCTCTGACTGACCTGAGAAATATTTACTCTCAGAATATTTCGTCAGTCATGAAGTGTATTTCTTTTGGCTGTTTAAAAAACTAATAATGCCCAATTTGCAAATGAATAATTCTTTTGAGTCGGTTATTTTCAGTGAATTGGCCAAATGGGCTTGCAAAACGGTCTGAATCGATTCGTGATTCAGTGCAATTCGTTCAGACCACTCTCTCACTGAATCATTTAGAGTGGTTTCTCACACAGAAAACAGTATCAGGATATTTATGAATACAGCGCTGGATACAGTGTAAATTTACCTACGGTCAACTGAAACAAAAGGATGTCTTTTTGAGAGGTAACTTTGAGAGGTTACTTCAGCTAGTGCTGTGGAATGTGAACAAGGGGCTGTTCAAACTGGACGTGTTTTTGCGTCCGCTCGTGCTGTTTTTCTATCGTTTTCCAACTAAACATTCGATAGATGGATGTCTTTTGACAACTGCATCACGCTTAACTGTTGTTTTTAGCATCTCTCAAGGGAGCACTGCATTTCTAGATGCTGTTTCAAGTTAAAAATAACTTCTTCAGCTGATAAATTTTTTTAATTTTTTAGCGCGAAAACGCGTCTGTCTGGAATACTGGAAGAAATGCTTCAGCCAGTAGTTACATGAACACTACTCATACTCGAGAAAATAAATAAATGCTTATCTCAAAGTCACCAGAATTGAACACTTTGGTGTTGTTTTTGCCAAAGAATTAGCATAAAGACAATTAACTACGCTTTAGAAAGTGAATATGTGTAGTTGTTACCTTAAAAAAAGCCATTCAAATTGACTTTTGTTAGTGTTGTATAACCTAATCTAATATGACTGATTTATTATACTAGTCTTTAATCATTTTTATAGTAAGTTATAATATTAAATAATATTTTTTACTTGATTATAGCAGTTCATTTATGTTAACACATGAAGTACATTTTTAGATTAACTGAAAAAACATTTGACAGGAAAAAAAAAAAAAAAAGAAAAAAAAAGACGTGCCATTTTTACGTCACAATCTATTTTGATGATCCACATTTATTTATTTATTTATTTACATTTTCGAACCCATAAAAATGACTGGTGCAACCTAATGTATTCAGGTTGATTCAATGATGTCAAATAATATTTTGGACTGAAAAAAAAGTTGATTGGGATGTTGCACAAAGTGCACATTTTTTAACTAAAAATTAACTAACTTATTAGTTTTAGTCAAGTCAGAAATATTGTTTAACATCACTGAATCAACCTAATTAAATTAGGTAAGTGCTTAGGTAAGGTTAGTTTTGTCATCCAAGGCCCCCACTTCTCCTTCCACCTGAAAAAATAGTAGTGGCAATAGATTTACTGTAAATAATTAATCACATTAATCTAGAAGTTTCAGGAACAGTCTGTTTTTAAGTAGTATTTTAATAACTTGTTTTAAATAATTTTGAGTTATCTTTTTGCCTCCTTGGATGTTTGGGTCCCGGCCCCATGATTGAGTACCATATAACTGTAATATAGTATTTATTATTGTTGTTATACCCTGATTTAATGAGCATGTAGAAGATTATATACCAATGATTGAACTACAAAAATTTGATGTTTTCATGACAGTGAAATGCATGACATTTCCTTTTTTCAATTTAAAAAAAGATGACACACTTGTTATGCAAATAATTATATATATATATATGGGCAGATTATTGTGAATTGTAATCAGGTACTGATAACAAATTGTATGACAAAAATGCAGTCAGTAATGTAATCTCATAGATTACATTTTTAGGGAAATCTAATCTAATTTAAGTTGGACAATCATTTTAACATAAAAGTACAAAGAGGAAGAAAATGTATTCCATTCTTTATTACTAACAAAAAGAGCCTCACAAAAAGAGCTCCTTATGACATTTTTAAAAAGTGCATTACATTTTACATGAATTAAATTAATATTACATTTAACAGCAATGACAGTGTATGGCCAAAGTTTATAATTCAAAACACTGAGACATAATGTTCAGGTTAAATGCATAAAACAATAGCAGCATTACGAACATTAATGACCATAAAATCAACATAAAACGATTATATAATGAATTAAAATTAATGACCATAAAATCAACAGCAACAACGTTGCCTGGGTCAAAGCTTTCATCTAAAAACACTGAAACACTTTTAACCCTTACTGCTTACTGATAGTTCATCACCTATTCCAAAGCTGAGGTGCAAGATATTATATTTTGAACAGCAAGAATATTCTAAAAGAGCAGAATATTTTAAAACAGTAGAGTTACACCGAGTCACACAAGATTTATGTCAAGTTTCATGCAGTGGACGAGCATGCGATCAGGCTGCGTCTGACACCAACAATCATGTCACGGTCGAAATCACTGAGATCACATTTTTCCCCCCATTCTGATGGTTGATGTGAACATTAACTGAAGCTCCTGACCCGTATCTGCATGATTTTATACATTGCACTGCTGCCACACGATTGGCTGATTAGATAATTGCATGAATAAGTAGATGTACAGGTTTCCCAGTAAAGTGGCCGGTGAGTGTATATATATTTATATACATATAATTATTAAAATATAGGTATATTTTTTTAATTAAGAAAAAAAATCTTTGTAATATGTTGCTCATTCACAAATGCTCTGAATTATTCGTATTATTATTATGCAATAAAAATAAATAAAATCTACTAGTAAAATATAAATAATGTGTATGTATTATATACAATATATAATTATTAAAATATATATGTATATATATATATATATATATATATATATATATATATATATATATATATATATATATATATATATATGTAAATTAAATTTTTGTAATATGTTGCTCATTCACAAATATTATTACTATGCAGTAAAAATCAATATAATTATAATGATAAAAATGATATGAAAATGATATATATATATATATATATATATATATATATATATATATATATATATATATGTAATAGGTTGCTTATTTTAAAAAACACTATAATGATTAAAGCACCTTAGTTTTGCAGGGTTTTAGTAGAGGTGAAAGTGCTCCAGTGAGTGGCAGCGGGATCGGATCTTCCCAGAGGGCGACAGAGCGGTACAGCTGCAGCTGAGCGGGCGACAGAGCTGCACCCTCCCACTGGGAGGACCGATGCGACCCGCTGCTCTGCCGCCAGACTCCTCTACTGCTGGAGATCTCAGCACACACATGCTAATCGCTACCAATGCTCAGTCTGGAGTTTCTCGACACGGAATGACGAGACTTTTAAAGACTTGACTGGGAGTAACATCAGTCAAGGGTGTTCACATGAACAGTAAAGCGTGTTTATCTGTTAAGAGTTGTCTTTGAAGTGGACTTTGAGTGAGTTGTTGTTGATGTGTCGGGACTGGAGAGAGACTGATCCCGGACCCGCTGTTATGACAACAAACCTACAGCGAAAATGAGTGCTTAAACTAATTTAATGGTGAGTATCTTCATTACTCAAGGAGTAGTAATGTTTGGGCTGATTGATAATTGGTTGAAGTCTAACTATGTTGTGAAAACAGGCTGGACTTTAGTTGGTTTGTGTTTTAATAGTGAATTATCGCTAATATACTGAATTATCCTTTCGATCTCTAGATTTCTCGTACTAATAATCACCAGGTTAACAATAGTGTCCGCCAAAGTATCACAGTAACTACAACTATTGTCAATTTTAAAATAGTAAAATATTAATATGAGATCTCCTTCAGTGCGAGTTTATTTTGATGGCAGTGGAGGCTATATATATATATATATATATATATATATATATATATATATATATTAGTATTTAACTATGGTACTTAGTGGAAACAGTGGTTACCATGGTTTTTTTTTGCAAGGACTTTATCTCTAGAGATTTGATTAAAGTATACCAAACTCGTATAAAATTACATCAACACCCTCCTAACCTATTTGCAAACTGCTGGTTAAAATGTATCTTAACCCTAACTAGCAGCATTAACTCTCTGATTGTAGACCACGGTAAAGAAATTCAGACTTTGATTGGCTATAAACCTGCTATGTGCTATCGTAGACATGTAAATAATGTTGCATGTGATTTTTCATGATTTGTGAATTTAGATGACATCATGCTCCGCTCTGCAATCGGTCGTTTCAATTTTACAACTCTTCATTTTCTAATGCAAATAGCTCCAAATGTTGAACACCTAGAAGAATGAAACCCCTCTCATCTTGACCAGATTGATTTGTGAATTTGTTCACAGCAGTTTGTTTTCCTGTCAACCCTTTTTAAGTCCATGAGTCGGGACGGTGACAATAAGCGCTCTTCACTTTTCACTCTTCACTTTCACAATTCCACAAAACAGGCAGTCTGTGTTCATGCAAATTTACTTGTTTTAGATAGAGCCTGATTTGTGAAAACTTTCACAATCACATTTGGTCACGTTTGATTGCGTCTTACTGCTCTAACCTCATTGCCTTGAGTAATCAAAGGAAATCAGCTTATAATTCTAAAAACTTTCACAGATTGATTTTACTCAGTTTGATGGCTTTGGTTTGTTGTTGAAATAAAATTTTGATATGGATGATATGTCAACTAGTTAGTCATTTTGTTTAACCCTTGTGTGGTGTTCGGGTCATTTTTGACCATTTTGATTTAGTTTCTTTAATAAATATTGTATCCTTCATCTCAGTGGACCAAGGCTTGGTTACTTTTCTTTCATTTGCCATCTGAACACACAAAACAATTGGACTGTATTCAATGAGTTTAGGCCGCGTGACAAAAAAAGTAACACTTGTGGTGTTCCATGTCATTTTTGACCCACCATAGGAAATGAATGAGAAAGACTAAAACACAGAGCAATTACAACACTAAACCTATAACTCTGATTTTTCAGATAAACTGTTGACTCAAGGATTCAAAAAAGGGTTAAATGACAAAAACCGATCTGTGAAAAAAATTCACAAATCAGGATGGTCTATTTAAGCCTAGTGTGACCCGTCTAGTTTGTCATTTTGTAGAACGGTAAGAAGTTTATTGGTTTTATGGCATACATTTTTTTTCTCACAATGCCAGTATGCATTAAGCCATCAAACTGAGTAAATTCAATCTGTGAAAGTTTTCACAAATCCAGTTTTGTGTGAAATTAGTGTTTTTCTATCATAATTATCATGTGTTTCAAGAATGTGACCTCTCAAAGCCTAAAACACAGATTTTTCAGATAAACTGTTGACTCCAGAACTCAAAAAATGGTTAAGAGACAAAAACTGATTTGCGAAAAAATTCACAAATCATAAAGGTCAATTTGAGCCTACCCATCTAGATTGTCAGTTTTTAGAGTTTTAGGCCTTTTATTACTTTTATGGCATATATCCTTAATTTTTCACAATACAATATGCATGAAACCATCAAAATGAGTACAATAAATCTGTGAAAGTTTTCACAAATCCAGTTTTGTGTGACTGTGACTGATTTTTCAGGTAAACTGTTGACTCCAGAACTCAAAAAATGGTTAAGAGACAAAAACTGATCTGTGAAAAAAAATCACAAATCATCAAGTTCTTTTTGAGCCTACTATGACCTGTGAAGATGGTCAGTTTTTAGAATTATAAGCTGATTTCCTTTGATTACTCAAGGCAATGAGGTTAGAGCAGTAAGACGCAATCAAACGTGACCAAATGTGATTGTGAAAGTTTTCACAAATCAGGCTCTATCTAAAACAAGTAAATTTGCATGAACACAGACTGCCTGTTTTGTGGAATTGTGAAAGTGAAGAGTGAAAAGTGAAGAGCGCTTATTGTCACCGTCCCGACTCATGGACTTAAAAAGGGTTGACAGGAAAACAAACTGCTGTGAACAAATTCACAAATCAATCTGGTCAAGATGAGAGGGGTTTCATTCTTCTAGGTGTTCAACATTTGGAGCTATTTGCATTAGAAAATGAAGAGTTGTAAAATTGAAACGACCGATTGCAGAGCGGAGCATGATGTCATCTAAATTCACAAATCATGAAAAATCACATGCAACATTATTTACATGTCTACGATAGCACATAGCAGGTTTATAGCCAATCAAAGTCTGAATTTCAAACCGCAAACTATCATTACCGTGGTTGATTGTAGTCTGTTTTATAATGGTATGAAGAAATGTGTTATCTCACTTGTTTGTTTATTTCTGCACACGTGATGTCTACGTGCTCAGCAGTGGTGTGATGTTTAAATATCTAGGCTGGTAACCTTAGGTTGTAGGTTCAAACCTTGCCAGAATTGATCCATGGACTGTCACCATTGTTTCTCTGCTGTTTGTTTTTTCTTCTATTATTAAAGATGCTACATGGCTAAACATGGTCAATAAAACCATATAGGTTCTGTCAAGTCATTGTGAATTGAGCACTTGTCCGTTTTGCTAATGAAAAGTTTCATGTTGTTATTCAATTAAGCAATAAAGTGCAAAAATACAAATATTAAAGGGATAGTTCTCCCAAAAATGAAAATTATCTCATCATTTGCTCACCCTCATGCCATCCCAGATGTGTATGACTTTCTTTCTTCTGCTGAACATAAATTAAGATTTTTAGTAGAAGATTTCAGCTCTGTAGTTCCATTCAGTTCAACTGAATGGTACAGAAACTATGAAGCTCCAAAAAGCACAGAAAGGCAGCATAAAAGGTAATCAACACGACTCCATGTCTTCAGAAGCAATATGATAGGTGTGGGTGAGAAACAGATCAATATTTAAGTACATTTTTACTGTATATTCTCCCTGCCCAGTAGGTGGCGATATGCATGGATAATGTGAATCGCCAAAAACAAAAGAAGAATGTGGAAGTGAAAGTGAACCTGGAGATTTATAGTAATCATTTTTGGGAGAACTATCCCTTTAACCTCAGTTTACTCTGGGACAACTGAACCTGTAATAAGTGCACTGTAAGATGCTTTGGATAAAAACAACTAGTAGTTTACTGCAGAGCAGAGTCATTTTGTAACAATGATCACATGTCAATGGATGCACATTAGAGTTTTGAATCCTCTAAAGCAGTCATTCTTAAACTTTCTCGGCCCAGGATCTGTAAAAATTCTCATAAAGTTCAATCAAAATGCTATAGCAGTATCATAACAGCACTCCACCCTGCCTAAAAAAAATCACACATTGTCAGAGGTTTGGCAACAAAGAAAAATCGCATGAAAAGCCTGACTATTGGCCCTGAGGGAAACCAAAGGAGGACGTTATCATAGCTATTGGGAATGACAGCTTTGCCTACTCCCTCACTGTCTTTTTTGGGTGTGTAGAGAAGGCAAGACCATGCAGGCTTATATAATGGAGGACTGATTATGCTCATTTAATGCTAACGCTGTGACCGAGCCACTGGGCAGCCTGACCGCTGAATGTGGAGTTGCCATGTGCTACATTGGATATGGTTATTGTTGTTTTCTTTCCCCTAAACGGTCTCCTCCTGAGGAATTTTACAGACCACACATTTTATGACCAGCGTTTCAGTTGCTGTATGATTTTTGGCTTACCGTTAAGCCTGTGATTTTTTTTGCTTGGACAGCAAGTACGCTTGAGTTGTCAGCTAAAAATGTCTTGATGGCATGCCGTGTTTCAGTTGGCTGCTTTTAACTGTTTCTTTTCACTACTACAGTTGAAGTCAGAAGTTTACATACACCTTAGCCAAATGCATATAAACTCAGTTTTTCACAATTCTGGACATTTAATTGTAGAAAACATTGCCTTAGGTCAGTTAGGATCACTAATTTATTTTAAGAATGCGAAATGTCAAGATAATAGTAGAGAGAGTGATTTATTTCGGCTTTTATTTCTTTCATCACATTCCCAGTGGGTAAGAAGTTTACATACACTTTATTAGTATTTGGTAGCATTGCCTTTACATTTTTTAATTTAAATGTTTTGGGTAGCCTCCCAAAAGCTTCTCACAATAAGTTGCTGGAATTTTGGCCCATTCCTCTAGACAGAACTGGCGTAACTGAGTCAGGTTTGTAGGCCTCTTTGCTCGCACACGCTTTTTCAGTTCTGCCGACAAATTTTTCTATCAGATTGAGGTCAGAGCTTTGTGATGGCCACTCCAATACCTTGACTTTGTCGTCCTTAAGCCATTTTGCCACAGCTCTGGAGGTATGCTTGTGTGGAAGACACATTTGTGACCGAGCTTTAACTTCCTGATTGATGTCTTGAGATGTTGCTTCAATATATCCACATAATTTTCCTTCCTCATAATGCCACTTTTGTGAAGTGCACCAGTCCCTCCTGCAGCAAAGCACCCCCACAACATGTTGCTGCCACCCCCATGCTTCACAGTTGGGATGGTGTTCTTCGGCTTGCAAGCCTCACCCTTTTTCCTCCAAATATAACGATGGTCATTATGGCCAAAACGTTTTTAAAAAAATTCATCAGACCAGAGGAAATTTCTCCAAAAAGTAAGATCTTTGTCCCCATGTGCACTTGCAAACTGTAGTCTGGCTTTTTTATGATGGTTTTGGAGCAGTGGCTTCTTTCTTGCTGAGCAGCCTTTCAGGTTATGCCGATATAGAACTCGTTTTACTGTGGATATAGATACTTGTCTACCTGTTTCCTCCAGCATCTTCACAAGGTCCTTTGCTGTTGTTTTTGGGATTGATTTGCACTTTTCGCACCAAACTACGTTCATCTCTAGAAGACAGAATGCATCTCCTTCCTGAGCGGTATGATGGCTGCGTGGTCCCATGCTGTTTATAATTGCATACTATTGTTTGTAGAGATGAACGTGGTAACTTCATGCATTTGGAAATTGCTCCCAAGGATGAACTAGACTTGTGGAGGTCCACAATCTTTTTTCTGAGGTCTTGGCTGATTTCTTTTGATTTTCCCTTGATGTCAAGCAAAGAGGCACTGAGTTTGAAGGTAGGCCTTAAAATACATCCACAGGTGCACCTCCAATTGACTCAAATTATCCAATTAGCCTATCAGAAGCTAATTGGCTAATTGCCTTAAGACTTGACATCATTTTCTGGAATTTTCCAAGCTGCTTAAAGTCACAGTTAACTTAGTGAATTTAAACTTCTGACCCACTGTAATTGTGATATAGTCAATTAAAAGTGAAACAATCTGCCTGTAAACAATTGGTGGAAAAATTACTTGTGTCATGCACAAGTAAGATGTCCTAAACCAGTGTTTCTCAACTGGTGGGTCGTGACCCAAAAGTGGGTCGCAGGTCTATTCGGAATGGGTCACAGACAGCAGGGAAAGAACAATGATTTTTCGGTGGCCGCCCAAGTGATAGAGATTATTTAATGATAATATAATATATAATGAAGAGATTTAATGATAAGCTCGCATTCAGCTAAAGGCTTCTCATTTCCCAGCTCGCGCTAACGATCTCCTCTGCTCTCTATGACGCACGCGCACGACAGCCGGCCTTCCCTCGATATTGCGGCGCGCTGATCTTAAAACTGATGTGACCCATTTCAATTCTAGTAAGACTTTTCTAGTTTAAAGCGTCACAGAGGAAGTCAAGTCAAACCCATCAAACAGGCAGCCCCGACATGCCAAATAGCACTGATGAGGAAAAGAGCAACACTGTGTTATGCGCTAAAAAAATTAATTAAAATAATTACACATCATCACCTTTACAAAGTTTCACGATTTTACATGAGTAAAAGTAACTGTTATATTTTGTCAAAATGTTATAGTTTCATATGAAATAATCTAAAGAATCTATACCTCATTTTTATATCAACAGTTGCAGTTGTAGTTAAAGTTTCAAAATTGAGCTAAATACTTTTTATGCTCATTTTGAAAGTTTCAAAATTGAGCTAAATACTTTTTATGCTCATTTTGAGGGAAATAACACCGCCCTCGCGGAGAGAGCTCTCGCGGCCGAAGCTACAGAGGTTAGTTCACTCTCCGTCTCTGTAGTGAATGTAACCCGATCCTTCCGATGGGTGAATATCCGCAAAGCCGCGGGTCCAGACGGCATTCCGGGCTGCGTCATCAGAGCGTGCGTGAACCAACTGGCTGGTGTTTTTACGGACATTTTCAACCTTTCCCTCTCTTTGTCTGTAGTCCCCACATGCTTTAAAATGTCCACCATTGTGCCTGTTCCAAAGCAATCCAAAATAACTTGCTTAAATGACTGGCGTCCTGTTGCTCTGACCCCCATCATCAGCAAATGCTTTGAGAGACTAATCAGAAATTACATCTGCTCTGTGCTGCCTCCCTCACTGGACCCATTGCAGTTTGCTTACTGCAACAACCGCTCCACTGATGATGCCATTGCATCTACAATACACACTGCTCTCTCCCACCTGGAAAAAAAGAACACTTATGTGAGAATGTTGTTTGTAGACTACAGCTCAGCATTCAACACCACAGTGCCCTCCAAGCTTGATGAGAAACTCCGGGCTCGGGGCTTAAACAGCTCGCTGTGCAGCTGGATCTTGGACTTCCTGTCAAGCAGACGCCAGATGGTTAGAATAGGCAGCAACATCTCCTCATCACTGACCCTCAACACTGGAGCCCCGCAGGGCTGTGTTCTCAGCCCACTCTTGTATTCCCTGTACACACATGACTGTGTGGCAACACACAGCTCCAATGCCATCATTAAGTTTGCTGATGATACGACGGTGGTAGGTCTGATCACTGACAGTGATGAAACAGCCTACAGAGAGGAGGTGCACACTCTGACACACTGGTGTCAGGAGCACAACCTCTCCTTCAATGTCAGTAAGACAAAGGAGCTTGTGGTGGACTTCAGAAGAAAAGACAGAGAACACAGTCCCATCACCATCAATGGAGCACCAGTGGAGAGAGTCAGCAGCTTCAAGTTCCTGGGTGTCCACATCACTGAGGAACTCACATGGTTCATCCACACTGAAGCTGTTGTGAAGAAGGCTTATCAGTGCCTCTTCTTCCTGAGACGGCTGAGGAAGTTTGGAATGAACCGCCACATCCTCACACGGTTCTACACCTGCACTGTAGAAAGCATCCTGACTGGCTGCATCTCCGCCTGGTACGGCAATAGCACCGCCCACAACCGCAAAGCACTGCAAAGGGTGGTGCGAACTGCCAGACACATCATCGGAGGTGAGCTTCCCTCCCTCCAGGACATATATACCAGGCGGTGTGTGAAAAAAGCTCAGAGGATCATCAGAGACTCCAGCCACCCGAGCCATGAGCTGCTCTCACTGCTACCATCAGGTAGGCGGTATCGCAGCATCAGGCCCGCACCAGCCGACTTCATGACAGCTTCTTCCCCCAAGCAATCAGACTTCTGAACTCTTGATCTCTCACAATCAATATACATCAGCACTGCACTTTATTACTCTTACTCTTATATCTCACACCGGACTGTCATAAATTATATTATTATTATATTATATTCTCTCTTAACAACTTACTATCAACCGACAGCCTGAATGTCAACACAGTACAATACAACCTACTGTACATTTTATATATACTATATATAATTTTTTAATGTATAATGTGTGTTCTATATTGTGTGTATTGTATACTGTACATTGTATTTTATTATTTGTATATTGTGTTGTGTGTAATTATGTGTATATTAGATTTTAAATTGTGTTGTAAATCTGATGTTTATTGTAAATTGGTGTCATCACTGTCTCATCACTGTCATGACTACTATGTTGCTCGGAACTGCATCCAAGTATTTCACACAATATTGCACTTGTGTATATGGTTTTGTGACAATAAAAGTGATTTGATTTGATTTTATTTGAAAATGTGTTTCAGCTAGTATTTCTTTTGTCAATAGGCTACTATAATTTATTATTATTATTACTTTTATTTAAGACTAGCTACATTGACCTAACCATGGTAATGAGGAGCCTTTTCTCCTGTGTAGTATGTATGTTCTGTTTGAATGATGTTTGAAATTAGGAAACAAACGGGATAATAATGGGCTCATAACCTATAAATAAATATGCTATTCAATTTTTAAAAGGGGGAGAGAAAACGTCCTGTAGATTTTGTTGTTGACATCAACAACAAAAATAATGTCACTTGATGCATACCCATATACTTGAAAACCATGAACAAGTCTATGCAACATAAAAGGAAATGCTACCCAGGATACATTAAATACAGGTTACGTTTTTACTATAGGGGGTCGCTACTTGACTTCCAATATAAAATCTGGGTCCTGAAGCAAAACCAGTTGAGAACCACTGTCCTAAACGACTTGCCAAAACTTTAGTTTGCTAATATTAAATATGTGGAGTGGTTAAAAAATGAGTTTTAATGACATCAACCGAAGTGTATGTAAACCTCTGAATTCAACTGTACTTTTAACGGTTCACAGCTTAGGCAAGCATCACTATTGCTATTGCTCATATGCCTGGGGAGGGATTAAAACAAACCCCTAAAACTAAGGCCAGAAACATATACACCGATCAGCCACAACATTAAAACCACCTGCCTAATATTGTGTAGGTCACCCTCATGCCGCCAAAACAGCGCCAACCCTTCTCACCACAATTGTACGGAGCGGTTATCTGAGTTACCGTAGACTTTGTCAGTTCGAACCAGTCTGGCCATTCTCTGTTGACCTCTCTCATCAACAAGGTATTTCCATCCACAGAACTGCCGCACACTGGATGTTTTTTATTTTGGCACCATTCGGAGTAAATTCTAGAGACTGTTGTGCGTGAAAATCCCAGGAGATCAGCAGTTACAGAAATACTCAAACCAGCCCATCTGGCACCAACAATCATGCCACGGTCCAAATCATAGAGATTACATTTTTTCCCCATTCTGATGGTTGATGTGAACATTAACTGAAGCTCCTGACCGTATCTGCATGATTTTATGCGCTGCACTTCTGCCACACGATTGGCTGATTAGATAATCGCATGGATGATTGTTGGTGCCAGACGGGCTGGTTTGAGTATTTCTGTAACTGTTGATCTCCTGGGATTTTCATGCACAACAGTCTCTAGAATTTACTCAGAATGGTTCTAACTGACAAAGTCTACGGTAACTCAGATAACCACTCTGTACAATTGTGGTGAGAAGAATATAATCTCAGAATGCTATTCTGAGATGTGGGTTGGCGCTGTTTTGGCAGCACGAGGGGGACCTACACAATATTAGGCAGGTGGTTTTAATGTTGTGGCTGATCGGTGTATGCAAGTAGACCAAAGCAGACTCGAATGCTTGGCCAGTGCGTTGCTAGTGTGTGGTCCCATTGTACATTCTTAATTTGTGTCCTGCTTACTGTGGCCGTAACAAACCTTCATTAGTGTGGCCAACTGTGTGCCATATTATTTTAGCCGAAATTAAGACTGTATGTCCGGTATGCAAGTGGAAAAAATTGAGACCCACCAAATGCCCTGTCTGTGTGTGGTTACCGAAATGTGAACCTCTGCCCCAGTGGCCGAAGCTGGAAGTGTTGTTTACCACATTCTCTGTGTGAAATGTCCACAGAGTGGCACCAAAAGTGAGTTGTATTTTCTATTGTAAATGATGCAGTACCGTCAACAGGAATGCATATTTTATTAATTCCTATGCCAAAACCCAAACCCAAAACCTAAACGTCAGTGGAGTAAAATTTTAATTTTAGAGTAAAAATGCAACTTCTGGGTTTATTTCAAGGTACATAAACATTCGGAAGCAGAATGTCGATGTGATCATGTTGTGCTCTACCATGTCAGGAGTCCTGAAAGAGAAAACAGACTGTAGAAGTCTGTGAATTCCCCCTATAGCACCCCTTGTGGCACTGCAGAGAATGCAACATGTACACATAATTTGGAACACAAAGATTTGTCAAATTGAGCTTGCGTAGAGTTTGGATGAACCCAAGCCAAATGTAGGGACCAAAATATTATAGCTCTCTTGTTTTGGGCCAGCACTCAACCACCTAGAACAACCACATAGAAACATGCAACAAATCACTCAGAACACCTTAACAACTGACAAGCAATGCCCTATCAACAACACACAACACCCTAGAACCATGGTGGCCAGTTTTGCATTGGCAGCCGCCACTAACTTTTTCTTCAGCAAATGTAAAAATCTAGTTGGACATTAAAAAGTCTACTATGTAGTGAAATAAATACAAGACTTTGGCAATGAAATGTAGCTTTAAGTACGCAAAATCCACCTGTTTCCTTTCCCTTAGAAGGAATTGTTTTGCTCTTTCTGAGTGAAAGGATGTATTTATTTGCTCTGTACTTGGCTAATGTGTTAACAGTACTGTTTTTTTTGCAGACTCCTTTTTCAGGTTCTGGTCTGCTGGACCAAGCAGTTCCGCTCCAGTCATCCCAGCCTTCTAAACCACAGCATCAACAGAGCCTCGATGCTCTGCGTTCCCAGAAACTGAGCTCCACAAGACCCAAACCAACTACCCAGAAAAGGCCCTGGAAACTTGAGAGCCAAAAACCGATAGGGAATTCTTTGGACAAAATAGATTTTCCATTTCCCTGGCCTTCTGCATCCATAACCAGACAGAATATTGAAGTCAATGGTCTGTTGATTTTGATGACAAGATTGTTGGAGAGATACAGATATCTGGTATCTTGTGGTTCCTGCAGTCGTTTGGCTGTCAGTTACACTGACTGAAGTACGTTTTACCAGAAGAGAGAATCCTGGGATAGGTTAATGTGGCGGTCTCGTCACTGTATGGAGGTGTAAGGGAGGAGTAGGACTCTTGTGGAACGCTGGTGGAGTTCTGGCTGGTAGGAGAATATGGGAAAAGAGCAGGATCTTCTGCAAGCGGTCAAGAATGGAGATCTAGCCACGACACAGAAACTGTTGACCAAGGTCAAAGCCAGCAGAAGCAGTGAGTAAAGTCTATACTTATTGGTTGAACAGGCTTCGTTTAGTTCAAATAAAAATTATGACGAAATGCACTGCCGTTTTTGTTCTGCTAAGGTGTTCATTTGGTGATATTTCTCCTGTTCGCAGACATTCTTGACATTGGAGAACTGAGCTAGTCGAAGGGCGTTGATGATTTATTAAAACTAATTGTGGGTGTGGTATGGATGTGATGCTCTTTAAACATTTATTTTCCTCAACAAACTAATTTTAAAACGGTGCTATGCATAGCATAAAAGCAGGCTTTGTTCACCTCAGAAAGATTCTCTTCAGACTGTCGCTTCACAGATTGACCACACTGGGAGTTCGGCAACCAGAGTTTGAAAATCCGGCTGCTGAAATCGGTCTGTGCTTGCCATAATTCAAAATTCAAACCATTGCCCCCAGTGGCCAAAGCTGGAAGTGTTGTTGACCAATTTCCAAATGAAATGTCTACTAAAGATTTTTAGTTGCTAATATTTCCAAGGAAAGAGATGGTTCGCACACGAATGTCCATAGAAAAAAAAATCTTTCTGGAATTTTATTAAGAGGCCATAATGGCATAAATTTGGCCTCTTAATAAAAAAATTTGTATGGACATTCGTGTACGAGCATTCTCTTTCCTTGGATTACATTTTTTGAGGCTATGCACCAAAGTAACATGGATATATAAGCTTTTTCAGTATTTGGCAAGGACGTTTTTTCTGCATTTTGTCTACTATTAGTTGTTAATAATGTAATACAGCAACAGGAATTAGTGGTGCACCGTTCAGGAAATTTGAGGCCAATGCGATTACCGTTATTTTAACACTGTAATCAGCCGATACGATCACTGATATTTATTTTTACAGTGCGCCCTGCCACAATTTTACAGTTACTGTCAAATGTGCATTTCAGTGGGACAAATTCAGTTTCGGTATCGTCCGAGAGTTCAGGTATTGGAATCAGATCGGGAGAGAAAAAATTTGTATCGGTGCATCCCTAATTTTAGAGCAAAAATGCAACCTCTGAATCACTCACCATTGTTTATGTGAAAACTTTCCATGGGACCAGAACCCATGTCTCAGAGTGAAAGTGATTACTTCTGGTTCTTTCTTTCTTTATTTTCGTTCCTTTGGGAGAAAAAAGTTCAGCTTCTTCCACTGTGTAAATTAGACTTAAAAGTATACTACACTCTTGTAAAATCTAAAGAATGGATTCGAAAGAAACAAGAAAACAATGAAAGAATTGAAAAAAAATTAAATAAAATCTTCTCACCTATGTGTCATTCAATTACATTTTCCATTTATTCATTTGGCAGACGCTTTTATCCAAAGCGACTTACAAAAGAGGAATAATACAACATAGGCATTCAATGACAGTTCACAGTGACCACAGCTGTAAATCTCCTAAAAAGTACTGTAAAAGTAGTATAAAAGAAGTCTTTGTAGTTGAAAGCACAAATTAAAGTAAGCACAATATTTAATAAACACACAACTTTGTGAATGACGCCTTTTGAATTCTGTGGAAATCTGCTGCGCTTTCTATGGAATTGTGTGGGTGTAGATTCTGGGCAGATATATGGTGATCATAGACCTTATCACATAAAGCCCATTTATTTACTTTTATTTTTTATGTTTTACCTAAGTATAAGAGATATTTTTAGGTTCAAAGTTTGGGACCCGCTTGTCAGCTCAACATTGATAAATGGCGATTGTTGTTATGGCTAAGCATATCTTTGCATACTGTACCTTTTTAATGATCCTACATGAATGAACTTTGTGAAAGGAGAGCCCCATTCATTACTATTTTCACATTGCCACCAATTAGTCCTTGCTGGAAGTTTATCTGTTGTCCCGGTTCATGTTCGACAAGAGGTACATGATTGGTATTTGAAACACCTTGCCAACATGATAGCATCAACAGACTCGACTCTGCCTTTGCCTTTTACTCTACTTTTATCTCTTAATGGCAGTACAGGCTGTACTGCATTATCCACTCACTCAACTCCAGCATGAAGAGCTTGTGTTCTCTGTGATGTGGTCCAGTGGGAGTATGTAAAGGGGAAGAGAGGTCCCCCCTTCCATAAGACCTCCCAAACTGACAGACTTTAGGAGAGGGATGGGGTCTTTTCTCATTTATAAAGACAGTTATTAAAGCAGTAAGACTGTGCGTCACCATGATTTTTCTATTTTAAAAGAGGTTTAGATATGCAGTATGTAAAGCAGAGTAGCTGATTGCTTTTATAAAATGGTGACATCAGTAATATGATAAAACACATCATCATTTAATAATAGTTGAATTTATTAATAGCAATAAGCGGAAAAAGTCTTCCGTTTTTCTCTTTCAGGTTAACACAGCTTTTATTGCGGTGTATGTCCATTCATGCTTTTGTTATGGTGTTGGGATTTTGAGGATAGCGTGTATGATTTCATGAGGACATACATCAATAACTATGTCAGTTTGTTACTGAACAATAATAAACTGCAAAAAAGTAATAAAGACAAAGAAAGCGAGAACAAAATTGGCGTGCTGTTTCTCCCAGATGCAGCTGAGATTTAATCTAAGCACAAACGCAACATTTCGAGCAAAATTATCAGTTGTTTTAGTGGAGTACCTATGTTAGTTCAGCTTCAGATGTGTGTGCTTGAACTTGTCACCTTGCATGTTCAAATCAGACAGACACACTGAGGAAGAGCCGTGAAGTTCTCATCCTTGGGTATGTAATCACTTTTTCAAGTTGTCTGATCGGACGGTTATTTCCTTTTAAATCCACATGCAAGTTTAAACTTTTCGGTGGGTGATTGACTGACGAGAGGTGGTGCTTTGCTGCTGTCCTGGATGCATCAGAACAGCATTTTAAACCTCAAATGCAATGTGATTTTTGACTACCTTTGTATGTGTTTTTTGTGATCCAATCACTAAACATTTTGCTCCCCATTTACAACTATATTTAGCACTGACTGTTTGCGATCGGATCATCCGAAACGCGTTTTTACCAGCTGTAAACGGTCTAAAATTACTGCAGCCAGAGCTAGGGAATGCTATATTCCGGCGGAAGTCCCACCCACATTCGTTTCCCCAGTAAGACACCCATGAAAAAGGTGGATAAATCTCACATTGACTTACATTGATAGAATATTCAGCATTTAAAATGTAACTGAAAACTTTGACGCCATTCCAATTAATTATTTACATACAAATTCCAACTGGACTACTTTTTTACATATATTTGCATACTGAATTTTGATAAGTTACCTTCACACTGCAAAGACAGTATAGAGCACAACAGTGCCCACCTACTTTTACAGACGTGTTGGTTCCAAAAGTATTTTTACCATTAATTTTTTTCCAGAGGGATTTCTTAAAGTACTTAATAAAAGAGTTGTAAGCCATGAATCAAACCAACCAGGTCCGATGTGCATCACAACATTACAAATTTTTGATTTGAAGGAAAAAATTATTCGAAAATCAGACAAAAAGACAAAGGTACAAGAATAAAACCAGTTTTATCATATCACTAGATGTCTTTAATGAGGGAATTAACTACAATCCCATGAAGCACTGCGAATGACCTAATCGAATTACAAACGATGGAAAAAAGTAAAACTACTGATTTAAAGTTGTTGGTTATAAGTATAGAATCAATATATTTTAATTTTATTGCAAAATAATTAGATATATACAAATATATAAGAAGTTTGAGAGTGTTGGAAGACCGACTCGATTGTGTAAGGGGATTGGGAAGTTCTTGCAGATCTCTTTTGCCACGGTTTGTTCTCTTGTTCTCTTTGCCACTATTCTCTGATTGGTGGATTGTTCTCTTCTGAATCATAGGTAGTATAGTTCTTCACCAGCAATTCCGCAACTAAACACAATTTCTATGAAATTAAGTTGAAATCATACAGACTGATTGCTTCAGTAGAAGCATATACCATCAATTAACAACCTCGGAGCTCACAGTAGGTTTGTTTTTAAAGGTTTAGAAGTTATTGTTAATAAACAATTCCACTGTGGAAAAATTAATAGGATTTTATTCCGGATCCAGACAATTGCACTCAGTAACTGCTTAGGGATAACAGCCATCAGAAAACAAGACACTTGATGAGTGTCATGACAGAGGTAAAGCAGCTGTGAATCAACTTTTCATTTACACAGAACCAAATCTTAAAACCTAAACGTACCTAAAACTTGAAACACGATTCTTTTGCTGCCCTGCAAGCACTGCTGTTTCCTTCAGGAAATACAAATTTAATTGTTTGAACACCTGGTCACCAAGATATCTCATTTAACAATTGACCAGGTTTTTTTTTTAGGGAAAACAGGTTCGTGCTTGGACTCAAGCTTTAGGGTTTGATTTCCAAGGCCAGCAAGAGGTCAGGTATGATAACCTAGCACCACCTCCACTTTTCTTTCCCAAGTGTGTGTAAATACACACAGATAATGCACCCACTTCAAGGGAGGACAGGGTTACAAGGCGATCTCGGGTATAACCTCCTCTTTTGTCTTTTCAACCCAGAATCAACACCTAAGCCATTGTGCGAGCGACAAGCTGCCTGAGTAATTGCTCCATAATGGCATCTTCATTGTGCTTAGGGTCATAAACGCTTTCATACAGTCATTAACACACGGCAGGCTTTTGTGGCCCTCATCCTTTAGGCTGGAGAAGGCCTGGCCAGCTGACTAGCCTACTCTGCATGCCTCCACCCCTCCGTCCCTGCCCCTTTGTCTGAGTCCCTGAGAGGCTGCACCACAGCCTGTCCGATTACCCACAATCTTTTGTTCAAACTCGCAGCTTTACTAATTAATCACCTTGTGCTTCATACACTTGCTCATGAAGGCTGTGAATTGCCACGACGCACAATGCAACAAACAACACCCTCTATTGCATCCATTGATAATGAATGCATCAATTGCACCCATTCCTCTTTGACATCTGCCATCGCAGGTTTGCTTTCACCCTAATTCAGACGCTCGTAAATCATGACCCAGATGGTGCCCAGACAGATTAAAAGGTATTAAAGGAGAGACCCCCAAAGCTCACTTCTTATCATGTCCTATTCTCATTACCTATGTTTGATCTCCATGTTCATGTCTGGTTGAAGGCTCTGGAAAGTTCTTTGAGTCAGGAGAACATCGGATGTAGGCCTGCTGCTGACTCTGGAATTTTGCTGGACAGATTTTTGCTCCCTGACCTCTTTTTATTTCTACCCTCACAATAACAGATGGATGTCCGAGGATGGGTTAGAATTATACAATAATTTGTTGTGTGTATGATAATGTTGTTAAATCCATGGTGTAATCCTCTATGATTTCCATTTTCCTGAACGCTGTGTCCTTAAAATTGTTGCTTTTAATATTGGGATGTTTACAAGAGCAATACATGTTATTCAAGCCAAGGTTTAAGCTGAAGTGTGTCATTTCTGCACCATTAGGGGCTTTTACAGGGACTGTTATATGCTAGCGCCAAGTGCCGCTGACACTACACTCCATGGAGCCCAATCTATTCACTATGTTGACGCAAGTTATGTGGAAGCCCCTTTACATCATGATGGCGCCGTGGATGGCCACCTCGGTCTGGAGTGCTCCTATTGTTTTGTTGTTTTTGTTTGTTTGTCCTGTGTTTAGTAATCTTTTTCCAGTGAGTTTTAACAGAGACGAACTGCTGAACATTCGACAGCTTATACCAGACAGTCTTTTCCCAGTTTTTGAATATTCAGATGTTTTGCTAGACATTTTAGTTGGAGGCACGGCTTTGTTGTTCAGGAGACGAAGGCGAGGAAGACGAGTCGGTGCGCTGGTCAAACTCCGTCGGTGGGGCTTTCGAACAACGCTGCCGAGCATTCATCTTGTGAATCTCCACTCTCTTCCTAACAAAACGGATGAACTACATCTCCTCACCCGCACAAACAAGGACTTTTCAACCTCTGCTGCCTTGTGCTTCACAGAAACCTGGCTGAGTGAAGCCATTCCGGACAGCGCGTTACATCTGCCGGACTTTCAGCTGTTCAGAGTGGATCACATTGCGGAGTTAACAGGGAAAACGAGAGGTGGTGGAACATGCTTTTACATCAATGAAAGTTGGTGTACAGATGTAACAACGTTAAAGAGGATGTGCTGTCCTAATTTGGATGCGCTTTTTATTAACTGTAAGCCTTTCTACTTGTAACAGGGAGTTTTCCTCGTTTATTCTGGTGAGTGTGTATATCGTGCCAAACGCGTGTTTGAATCAAATCAAAGACATAGAACAACAATACCCGGACTCAGTTATTATTAGTCTTGGGGATTTTAACAAAGCAAATCTCACACGTGAACTGCCCAAATACATACAGCACATTACATGCCCCACCAGAGGCAGGAACATACTGGATCATTGCTACACAACAATAAAGGATGCATATCGCTCTGTCCCTAGAGCAGTTTTGGGACTCTCTGATCACTGTCTGGTTCATCTTCTTCCAACCTACAGGCAGAAATTTAAATCAACCAAGCCAGTAGTAAGGACTGTAAATAGATGGACCAATGAAGCAGAGCAGGAACTACAAGCCTGCTTCGATTGCATGGATTGGATTGTTTTTGAGGCTGCAGCCACAGACCTGGACGAGCTCACAGATACTGTTACATCATATATCAGTTTCTGTGAGGATATGTGCATTCCTACTAGGACTTATTTGAAGTTCAACATTGACAAACCGTGGTTTACAGCAGAGCTCAGGCAGCTTCGTCAGGCCAAAGAGGATGCTTACAAGGGTCTGGATAAAGTCTTGTACAATCAGGCCAGGAACACACTGAACAAGGAAATCAGAGTGGCTAAAAGAAGATACTCTGAGAAGCTGAAAAACAAGTTTTCAGCTACCGACCCTACATCAGTGTGGAGTGGCATGAAACAACTCACAAATTACAGGACTCCTACCCCCAACCCTGTGGTGGACCAACAACTGGCTGACGACCTGAATGTGTTCTACTGCAGATTTGAAAGGCCCAATCTCACACCCCACACCCACTCTGACCTTCACTTCACACAAACACCAACACCTCCTGAAACCCCCCTCCTCCCACTCCTGCTACTCAACCTGCACTTAAGATCTGTGAAGATGATGTGAGCCGCGTCTTTCGGAAACAAAAGACGAGGAAAGCTTCAGGCCCAGGTGGCGTCTCACCAGCGTGTCTTTGATCCTGTGCTAACCAGCTGGCACCCATCTTCACACAGATCTTCAATAGATCACTGGAGCAGTGTGAAGTCCCATGCTGCTTCAAACAGTCAATCATTATTCCTGTCCCAAAGAAACCAAAAATCACAGGACTTAATGACTACAGACCTGTCGCCCTGACGTCTGTGGTCATGAAATCATTTGAGAGACTGGTGTTGGCCCACCTGAAGAACATCACTGGACCCTTTCTAGATCCCCTTCAATTTTCTTATCGAGCAAACAGGTCTGTGGATGATGCAGTCAACATGGGATTGCATCATATCCCGCAACATCTGGACAGACTAGGGACAGGCAAGGATCCTTTTTGTGGACTTCAGTTCGGCTTTCAACACCATCATCCCAGCTATACTCCAGAATAAATTACACCAACTCTCTGTTCCCATGTCTATCTGTCAGTGGATTACCAGCTTTCTGACGGACAGGCAGCAGCTTGTGAGACAGGGGAAACTCACTTCCAGCACCTGTACAACCAGCACTGGTACCCCCCAGGGATGTGTGCTCTTCCCACTACTCTTCTCCCTCAACACCAATGACTGCATCGCCAAGGACCCCTCTGTCAAGCTCCTGAAGTTTGCAGACGACACCACTGTCATCGGCCTCATCTGAGATGATGATGAGTCTGCATACAGAAGGGAGGTTGAACAGCTGGCTGTCTGGTGCAGTCAAAACAACCTTGAGCTGAACACGCTCAAAACGGTGGAGATGATTGTGGACTTTAGGAGGAACACCCCAACACTGACCCCCCTCACCATTCTAAACAGCACTGTGGCAGCAGTGGAGTCATTCAGGTTCCTGGGCACTAGCATCTCACAGGACCTGAAGTGGGAGACACACATTACTCCATTGTGAAAAAGGCCCAGCAGAGGTTGTACTTCCTTCGCCAGCTGAGGAAGTTCAACCTGCCACAGGCACTGGTGATACAGTTCTACTCAGTGGTCATTGAGTCTGTCCTCTGCACTTCAATAACGGTCTGATTTGGTTCAGCTACGAAATCAGACATCAGAAGACTACAAAGGACAATTCGGACTGCTGAGAGGATTATCGGTTAAATCACTCTGGACCCCACTCACCCTGCCCACTACCTTTTTGAACTGTTGCCCCTGAGCACCAGAACCCTCAGGCACAGGAACAGTTTTTTCCCTCAGGCTATCCATCTCATCAACAGTTAAATTACCCCATTGAGCAATAACTATGTGCAATACACAGTTTAGTCTTTTTTTATATTTATCCAACACATCCAACCTCTTCTGCCATTTCATTCCTCTGAAAAAACAAAAAACAAAAAAAAAAACATTTGCACTGTACATAACAGATTTGTATTTGCACTGTACATAACAGATAACAGATTTTTATTAGATTGCACTATGTATGTGTATGTATGTATGTGTGTGTCTGTGTGTGTATGTGCGTATGTGTATAACTATTTTTTATTTTTTATTATTATCTATGTCTTGCTGCTGTTTTTGTATTGTTGTACACTGGAAGCTCCTGTCACCAAGACAAATTCCTTGTATGTGTAAGCATACTTGGCAATAAAGCTGATTATGATTCTTTAGTGTCACCAAATGGAATTGCAAAATAAATGATTGTTTTCAAACAGTTTTAAGGAATATTCCCCACAATTGCCACTGGTTGAATAAACAGGATGTTCTGCCCTAAACTTACAACATTGGTTGAGTCAGTGTTGCAATATTGTCACTGAGCCACAGTGGTTACACCTTTTACAGAAATCAACTTACGAATAGCTTACTTATAGTTGTCTCTGCATCTTTAGTTGGGGATATCTTAACATCGAAAAAAATAAGAAGTTCAACACCTTAAGAAAATCCACGATAAAAAGACACCAAGCAAAAACTAGGATTTGAGAGTGACCATCAACATCTGTCTTGATTCATTTGAACTTTGTGAGATTAACTCAACCAGTCTGGCTTCTCTTCATATTGGTTCTGTTTCCTCCTCTCTTCCTGATGCCCATTACTTTTCCATAGTAAAACTGTCTGCTTTGACAAATTAATTTACCATTCTTGGAAAATAGAGACTTAAATACTCAGTCCAGCTTTTAGAGTGATGTCTAGACATGACTACCAGTCCTTATCAGACACATGATCCCAATGAATAAGTCATGACGGCTCTGTTCAAACTGATCTTAGCCTACCTCAACTCTCTCATGGGGTTTCTTGTGTTGTAATAAAGTTATTTACAGATCTCCAGCACCTTGGATCATGCAGCAGATGTTCATCAAGTTCCCCATCTGCACTTACTCTCATTTAATACTTGTTTTACTGTATACAGTACTTTCAATTACTGTGCAGTACCAATGTGGTTTTGATCATTTACAACAGATGACACAAATTTGGTTGTGTCTCAAAGAAGAGGTGGTGGTTTCTCAGTTTGTAATGACGGCACTCTACATCAGAGTCACAGACAAGTTTCATTCTATCCTCTGAAATTGTTTACAGTGGTTTTTCATTCATTAGTCAGTGGTTGAAGTTTATGTTTATGTGATGCTTCTTAATATCCAGCAAACCCCCACCATGACTGATGGTAGCAGGGGAAGCTAATGAGATTGTCTCATTTTGGGGGGGTGGGGTATTGAAGTGAACATGCTAAAACTCTTTTAGACAGACTGTGAAATTCTGTCTCTGTATGGCAGTAGCCTGTCGAGTCTGCCGCTTGTTTGCTAAATGTTTAATTTCCTCACTAAAGAAAAATGTGAAAGGCAGACTGATCTCACATTGAATTCAGCAAAAGTAGGTCGACAGTTCTTGAACTAAACTCGGCCTGTTCTTACCGAAATTCGAAGCACTGCCCCCAGTGGCCAAAGCGGGAAGTGTTTTTGGACATGTGGACACATATGAGCTCCCGTTTTTGGGTGAAATGCCCACAGAGGGGCGACAAAAGCGAGTTGTTTTTAAATTATGTAATACAGTGAAGAGGAATGCATATTTTATTAACTACCCCCAACCCTAAATCTAACCATTAGTGGAGTAAAAATCTAATCTTAGAGGGAGAATGGAAGCTCCGAATCATGGTTTTCACTGATTATGCGAATGCGATTACTTCCTGGTTTCAACGCGGGATGAGAAACCAGGTCTTCGACTCTGCAGACACAACGCGCTATTGGTTGCGCCACAGGAGAAGCTAAACATGCTTGAACTGATGCAAAAATGTCTGATGCCGCCTTTCCGAAACTCGACAGAAGGGGACTGATGACATCTCCCTTCGTATTAAATGTAAAAATATATGACCCTTCTTCTTTATATTAAAATATTAATTTAGGTGAAAAACTTGGCTACTATGATAGTGTTTAGAAAACGTATTTCTCAAATAGAAAGTTCATTCAATCATTGGGATATTTGCAATGTTTATATTTTCAAAAATATCTTAAATATTTGATATATTGTCCAGGATCACGCTACATCGATCATAGATTTATTGACAAAACCACTCTCAAAAATGGAATGATTTTGAGGTTTTCTTCGAAATTTGGAAAAATGGACGAACCTTTAATCACTGACCTCCACATGAAATCTGTCGAATAGAGGCGTAAAACAAGATTTCTCAACAAGAACATCAAATTTCAAGTCTAGTAATTCAGCATTCAAGTGTAAAATTGGTTGAAAATGTCTTATTTATGTTTTGTATTTGCCCTCACCCTGTTTTTTCTCTGGATGGCTTATCTCATCATTGTGTCCATCAGACACACAGACGCAATATTTAGTGTGTGACAGATAAGCTTTGAGATTACTGCATTTATTTTTTCCCTCTGAATGAGTATTCAGACTTTATCTTCCGGACACAGATGATATGCGCATAGAGGAAAGCTACAGTCCTGCCTGAGGCCAGAATACTGCTGAATAAACCAGAGAACCTTGCATGCCTCAAATGGCACTTTGCCGTAGTTTAGCTTACACTACCAGTCAACAGTTTGAATACACTTGACTGAATTTATGTTTGTGTTATTTCATAGTTTTGATGACTAAAATGTGGAAAATTATAATAATAAAGAAAGAGTATGCTTTTAACTGGTAGTGTACATACAAAAACAGTCTTTATTGTGTATTCTCTTTTTTTTTTTTTTTTTTTTTTGGCTGTGTTCAGGAATGGAAAGTTACTACACAGCTCTTAATACAACACCAGAGTGGAGCTCCATAATACTGCCGATTAATGCCTAAGCCCCACCGTATGCGCCCTGCGCTGTGCGTGACTACAGCAGGGGTCTCGGGTACGTTTTTTCTTTTCCACTCAGGAATGCGGGAGCAGAACCTGGTAGTACACAGGGAAAATTGGTCCATATTGCTTCAGAACACTGTACGGTGTGACATATGAGTCACTGCTGCCTTAAACTGGAGCTTAATAGTGTTACACAGATATTTTTCTGGAATTCTTCCTGCTCTGAGCGTGCCAGCTATTGTCCAGGCTGCGACATAACACTCTGAACTTGAATGAGGGGAAAGTAAGCACACAAGAATAGGATAGATGATGTCAGCTTGAGGGAATGTACACCCTGGAGCGCTGCCTCTGTCGTCTAATGAGGAATGAATGTGTTCAGCAGGTACTGCAAAAAACGATCACACAGGATGTCAGAATGTTGCTTCCGAATGTACCAGTATCCTAAATCGGACCCATTATGGAGGGTTACTGACAAGCACCATCTCCCATCAGGTGTTTTTGAATCAGTTCAAGCACGTTGCATCAATCGTCTGGGAGACCCTGTTTCTCGTCTCGCGTTGAAACCAGAAAGTTATCATGTTCACAAAGTCAGTGACGTGCGCGATTCAGAGGTTCCATTTTTCCCTCTAAGACCCCATTTCCACCTGGTATTACGATGTGTCTCAAGTTATTGAATCACATGTGATCAGGTGAGACACATCGCTGTTTACACCTGGTCACTTAATTGCGTCTCCTGTGACCACTTGTAATTGGATTTGGAGGGGAGAGTCTCTGTTTCATGATGACATACATCAGTCACTATGTCAGTGTGTTACTGACATAACTGTTACTGACAGTTACTGAGCACGAAAAAAACGGCATGCTGATTCACCCAGATAAGGTTGAAATTTAATCTAAGCACAAACTCAACATGTCAAGCAAAATTATCTGTTATTTTAGTTGATTACCTGTATTAAAGGAGCTTCAGGTGTTCATGCTTCTCATAACTGTGTATGTATCCGCTTTTTTAAACTTTTTTTAAACTTTTAAAGCCGGCTAAGTTTAAACTCTTGATTTAGCACAGCGGTTGATTGACAGGTGAGAGGTGACACTTCTCTGCTGCCGGGATGCACACATTAGCGACGGATTTACACCTCAAATGCGATGCGGTCACATGCATTTTGTGACCACATATGTGGTTTTTGTCACAAAAAGTTTTAGACCCTGTATTTAGCACTGACCATGTGTGATCGCATCACCCGAAACACATCTTACTACCAGGTGGAAATGGGGTCTAAGATTAGGTTTTTGTTCCACTGACGGTTAAGCTTAGGGTTGGGGTTTGGGTTGGAGTTACATTTAATAAAATATGCATTCCTGTTCATTGTATTGTATTTGACCCGGAAACGGGAGCTCACATGTGCTTTTACGTTTAAAAACACTTCCCGATTTGGCCACTGGAGCAGTGCTTTGAATTTCGGGAAGCACAGACAGAGTTTAGCTCCAGAAAAGTCAACCTACTGTTTCCGAATTCACTGTCAGATCAGTCTGAAAAATTTGTCTATGGTGAGAAGGCATTAGAGCTACTACTGGAAAAGGGACAATGAATTTCAAACAGACACTTTGGCGACTTTCGGAAAGGAATACAATTGTACAGCTTACTGCATACTGCACAGTACATACTAGTTTTGGTTGACCGATATGGCTTTTTCCATAGCTAATACAGATAACTAGTGGCGATAGCTTTCAAGCAGACATTTTGTCTATGTTCAGAATAGATAACAAGCATATGGCTAACTGCATACTGTGCAGTATATACTAGTAGTGGTCGGCCAATATGGGTTTTTCAATGGCTGAAACCGATAACTACTTGTGATAACGTCAAGTAGACATTTTGGCTATATGCAGAATGGAATACAAGTGTACTGCGTACTACATTTATGTACTGCGCAGCGCATACTAGTAGTGGTTGACAGATATGGGTTTTTCCATAGCTGATACAGATAACTAATTGTGATAGCTTTCAAGTAGATATTTTGGCTGTTTGGAATGGAAAACTAGCATACAGCTAACTGCATACTGTGCAGTATAGTAGTGGTCGGCCAATATGGGTTTTTCAGTGACTGATACAGATAACTATTTGCAATAGCTTTCAAATATTCATTTTGGCTATGTTCGTAAACTAGCATACTGCTAACTTCATACTACGCAGTTTGAACTACTGTAATAGTGGTTGACTGATATGGGTCTGATTTCGATAACTAAAGCGCGGGATGGCCGATAATGGTGACACTGATGGACGAAGTAACTTACTAAATGTGTTGACGTTACTAACTTTACTACATTTTTCAGTAGCGTCACAGTAACAATAAAAATAATGTTGCTTTTCCAGTAAAGAGCTACTTTTTTTTTTTCAGAGTGTAGCATGATAAAATGTGTAAAAGAATTGTTTCATTGTATTACTTTTTTAAAATGTTTTATTTTTATTTTATTTTTGTATTTCAGTGCACAGTGTACAACAGAAATAGTTAAAAAATATTTTAATAGTAGCCATTCTGAACATTCAGAATTGACTTTTCTTGTGTTTTCCTGTAATTTACTATTGAAACAGGAAAGGCCCAGATATACTTCATAAGAAATCGAAGAAAAAACATAATTTAGAATCTGGCCAAAAAGGTGGTGTTTTTGCGTTTGTTTCGGTGGTTTGGAACAGCTTGCCTGGGCGAACTTTTAGGAAAACTTCTAACCGGCTGCTAAACCCCTTCTTACTGCCATTGGTCCATGTCATTGGTAGGTGTGACCTGAAGCGCCACCTACTACTTTGTTTACGTTTTTAGTCAGTATTCAGCATGAACATACGATCGTTCACGTAGAGACATTTTCCAAGGACATTTCATGCGATTTCCTTTGTTTAATTAGTCTACAGAAGGAGCCAAATCTACTCAAATACTCTCAAGTGCCCATTCACTCATGTGCCATCTGCAGCGAAAGCCATTCTCACATCTGCCCAAAGTAAGATATGCCTCCATAACCATTTTTTAGTCTGTATTCTCTTTTATAAACCTATCTTTGCAGTAGTATTAGTATCATCATAAATAACAATAACTGAGTGCAAGTTGCGCATATAATGGCCACATGTAGTGTGTTAGCGCATTAGCGTCATAAATTCACAATGTAAACAAGACAAATGAAACATTTTTCTACTTCATATATATTACTTAAAATCATCATCGAGTGGTTAAAACAGCTCATGTAAATTGTGCTCATAGAATGAGGCATAAAGTCATTGATAACACATTTTAATGTCACATTAGTTAAGGTTTTACTGTGCATCCTCATATTTAAATGTACTTCTAAACACCTCCCACAGCAGTCTGACGGGTGTCTGAATGTCCAGGAAAAGTATACATCACTTGGTTGTTTAGAACTTCTTTTTACCCCTGAATGAGTCATCAATATTTTTGGTCAATTTTTTTTCTAAGAGAAAGACTGTACATTTTAAATACGTATAAGAGTTTATTTTATAGATTATTTTATCGGGGATAGCATAAAGATGGCCTTAAAGCTAACATACATGGACTAAAAGCCAGAAACCTATGATTTTAATTTTGATTTTCATGGGTTCTGTAATATGTCTCAACAGGAGAGATGGAAACAGTCCTGCTCTTTTCATATGGAGATGAGTGGACGTAAGCCAAAGCCCAGATATGAGAGAACAGAATAAAGGGCAAGAGAACAGCTCTAGGCAGCTCTAGTGCTACCTGCTGTTAATCTGTCACCTTATCTCCTGTACTGCCAGCATATCTCGGATACGGCCAATCACATGCCAACAGCACGTCATAACTGCGGAAGTGTGTGGGAGGGAATTCTGGGTAAACTGATGAAAGTTTGGGATCAGAGGGGGGAAAAAATATGAACAAAGTACGGGGTGTCAATTTCCTTTCATCCTGAGAACAAAATATGTAGGTTTTTCCTGTGTATGGGTGTGTGTGTGAGCAGTGTTGAATAACAGTTTAAGATGCTACTCCATGCACTGTAAAGAAAAATTATGTCACAATGCCAAAAAATCTATAATCCTAAAAAAACAGGCTTAATTTACTTTAAAGGAATGTTCCGGGTTCAATACAAGTTAAGTTCAATCATGACAGCATTTGTGGTATAATGTTGATTACCACAAAAATTATTCTGACTCGTCCCTCCTTTTCTTAAAAAAAAAAAGAAGCAAAAATGGAGGTTACATTGAGGCACTTACAATGGAACTTAATGGGGCCAATTAAAAAACGTTAAAATACTCACTGTTTCAAAAGAATAGTCACAAGACATAAACAGTATGCATGTTAACATGATTTTAGTGTGATAAAATCGCATACTAACCTTTTCTGTGTAAAGTTATAGCCAATTTTACAACTTCTTTGCCATGATGACGCAATGCCATAAACCCTTTAATCCCAGTAAATGACAATTTACACAACTTTACAGCTCAAAGCATACACAAGTTTTAACAGAAGAATGAATGAAAGTGCTTTTATAAAATTATAAGCATCACATTTTTGCCTTCAAACCCTCCAAAAATTGGCCCCATTCACTTCCAGTGTAAGTGCCTCACAGTAAAAAAAAATAAATGTTTTTATGTATTACAGCAATGAGAGTTGGTGTGGTAAATAATTCTTAATTCCATGAAAATAATGTGACAATGCAAAAAATCTGAATGGTCCTAAAAATAGGCCTCATTTTCCCTGATCAAAATGTAATTTCATGTTTGTTCTTTTAATTTTGGGGTGTAATATGATCTGGGTGAATTTAAAACATTCCCCAATGAGTTTGCAGCTCTGTGCTACACAATTTAAAACTTGTAAAAATTGAATGTGGGGTAGTGGACAAAGCTCAGCGCTGGTAACCGAAAGGTTGCTGGTTCGAATCCCATAAGGAGAGAACCATTAGCTATCACCATTGAACCTAAGGTAGTCAAGCTTAGGTTACTTCAGGATAACCGAACCTGAAATCAATTAATTATTAGCATCACTGCATGTTACATATCACATTGTAAGTTCGGTGTTCTGATTGGTCTCTCCATCATCATCATGAGTGCCTTTCACATGGGCTGAAGTGATAATTTTTTCCCCAATTTTGTCATGCCCAATTCCCAGTACTTACTAGGTCCTCATGGTGGCGCAGTTACTCACCTCAATCCAGGTGGCGGAGGACAAGTCCCAGTTGCCTCCGCTTCTGAGACAGTCAATACGCGCATTTTCTCACGTGACTCGCTGTGCACGACACCGCGGAGACTCACAGCATGTGTTGGCTCATGCTACTCTCCGCGATCCACGCACAATTTACCACGCGCCCCATTGAGAGCGAGAACCACTCATCACAACCACGAGGAAGTTACCCCATGTGACTCTACCCTCCCTAGCAACCGGGCCAATTTGGTTGCTTAGGAGACCTGGCTGGAGTCACTCAGCATACCCTGGATTCGAACTCGTGACACCAGGGGTGGTAGTCAGCATCAATACTCGCTGAGCTACCTAGGCCACCGGCTGAAGTGATACATTGAGGTGAAGGGCTCATGGAGCATTTTGGTGTGTCAGTGTGAATGAGTGCCTGTCAGCTGGGTCAACACTGCACTGATGTTTACTTCAATCAATGCTCTAAACTCTGGCTCTGTTACAAACACGAACCCAAACCTCCTGCAGGACTCTTGCAGAAATATTTTCATGGATTTGGTCTCCAGTAACATATGGTTGTTTGAATTTGCAGAAGGACTTCATGAAGTTAAGTGGTGGAGATCTCACAGTTTGCTTGAAGCAGAAGTTCACCTTCAATTCTGTCTTTATTTACTGAGCTTTATATCCATGGCCACTATTAACTACCAAAGTATGGGAAAAAAAGCTTGAACATTCTTCAAATAACATACAATGAGTTTGGAATTACATGAGAGTGACTAAATAATATTTGGGTGAACTCTTCCTTTAATGCTGGACTGAGAATAGAAGATCTAGGTCAGTGGTTCTCAACTGGTTTTGCTTCGGGACTCCAAATTTACATTGGACATCAAGTGGTGACCCGACATAGTAAAAAACTTAACCTGTATTTAATTTAGCCTTGGTCGCATTTGATTTTATCTTGCATAGTCGCACATGTGTATTCTTCAGTTCCAGCATATTTCATTAGGGTTGAGGTTTAGGTTAGCGCTATGACGATACAATTCTACCTCTCCTTCACTTGCACTTGGAGGGGCATAGTGATAATTTGGTGGTGGGCAAAGCCATCCCAGCAACCTCCTAGATCTGGCCCTGCACAGTTGTAATAAAAATGAGGTCTAATAGATTCTATCTAAAAGATTATAAAATATAAAACTATACTATTTTTGTCAAAATATCACAGTTACTGTTTCAAAGCACAGTGTTGCTCTGTTTAGCATATCGGGGCTGTCTACTGTTTGAAAGGTTGGACTTCCTCCATAGAAGATTCTCACTAGAATTAAAATGGGTTGTATCAGTTTTGTGGTCTGCGGTGCGATATCAAGGGAAGTACGGTTGATGCTTGTGTGCTCTAGAGATACAGTATGTTAAAGCAGAGCAGATCATTGGCGCGAGTGGTTCTGTGATGGTGTAAATATCGCGTTGCAGATGAGAAGCATATTTAGCGCGTTATAATCTCTTGAACGCGAGATTATCATTAAATTTGCTTCGGCTGCCGAAACGTTTTCATTGGAGGGAGAACCATGGCATTGTTCTTACCCTGCTGTCCATGACCCTATCTGAACAGACCTGTCACCCACCAGTTGAGAAACACTGATCTAAGTTACCAGAAGTCACATAGAAACAGGCATGCCATCGCAATACTGCTGCAAAGCAGTGAAAGCAATGCAGCATCGACTCTCTCTTTTCTATTTGCCTCGTCTGTGTATATCACACACCCATATTTAGAGCCTTTCTTTGCTCTCTCAGTTGGGTTGGGCACACAGAGCACTGAATATTTGCATGTTACACTACCTTTTATCTGCTGCATAGTGCCTATTATCTTGCTTTGCATACTGCCGTAATACACCTAAAATATTTTAGTGAGTTTAGTGTTGCCTAAATTGACTGCATTCGGTGGCATCATAGGTGAGTTGTCTCAAATTGTAAGATGCAGATTATGTGGCCTATAGAGGGCCACCTGAATGCCAGTGCTATTTATAGATGCCACCAATGCAATTGTCCAGATCCACTGGCTCTTGCGGGAAACCCCAGGCTTGAAGCAGATGTTTCCCTCTTGTTAATTTATGTCTCTTCGGTTGTTTTTCAGAGACATAATAGGATGCAGTAAGAGGAAATGACCTCTTTTCAATCCTAGTTTAAAAGCATTCCTCTTGTGACCATTGGCACAACGTTGGACTTCTGAATGCTGGCTTGTGACATTGCAAATTGGATTTATATTAAAGTGCCATCAAACAGAATTAGCAATAATAATGACTGTTTTCAGAAAGGTTTCATGAACACTCCTCACATCTTCCATTAGTTGGACTGACAGATATTCCCGCACAAACTCAAGGTATCGGTTGAGTTAATTATGCTGTCTTGGACTGATACTCAAACTTCAAAATCAACCTACAAATAGCATACTTAGAGCTGTCTCTGCATATTAAAATGGGTTAGAAGAAAGAATTATAACAATGAAATATCACCTTTAATGTAAGTCAGTTTTTAACCCCTATAAATTTTGAAACAATACCAGAAAATGTGTCAATCTAAAACTCAATATAGAATGCATTCAAATGTGACCTATTTCTTCATGGTGTAGGTTTAGTTAAGCTTGGGTGTAATTTAGTATGACAACCTATTATTTCTATCTGAGAGCTCAACAGTCTGCAGTTTACAGTCATGGATTGTTTTATTGTTTATTACTGGCTTCATAACCTGTTTGCACTTCACTTATCAAATTATAGTTTTTGAGCTCATCTCTTGCACATGCATAATTAAAGTGTTTTCATGCCTCTAGTCTTGAAACATTTAAGAAGTTTTCCTCCATTGGAACGGCAAGAAAATGTGCTTTACACAGTCCTCATGCTAAAATGTGCTAAATGAAGCTGAGAGTTTTACATGTTTATTGGTAGTTGAAAGCATTATCATATTAGACAATATATTTAAAGGAATAGTTCACCTAAAAATGACAATTCTGTAATTATTTACTATTTTATAAAGTCTCCATTTGCTTTAATGTAAGTGAATAGTAAGGTCCAAAAAAAAACGTTCAGCATTAAACCACCGTAAAAGTAATCGATGCGACTCGTGCACTATTTTCCAAGTCTTCTAAAGCCGTACAATGACTTTGTGTGATGAACTGGAACAGAATGTAATTTAAGTTGTCATTCACTCTCAAATCAAATCATATAATTAATAAAGTGATTCAATCAAATATGGCGGCTACATCGATAACATCAAACCTCATTGGTTCTCATCGCACCTCATGACCAAACGTGCAACATGATGCATCATGATATTTTCTCATTAGACGCAATGAGAACCAATGAGGTTTTAAGTTATAAATGTTTGATTTAAACGTAGTCGCCATATTTAATTTAAGCGCTTTACTTTATTAATATGATTTTATGGTTTATGCGTGTTTTGTCTTGGACAGATATTCCCATCCCAAACTCAAGCCATCGGTTGAGTTAATGTTGCTGTGCCGGACTGATACTCAAACTTCGAAATCAACCTAATGGCATACTTATAGCTGTCTCTGCATATTGAAATGGGTTAGAAGAAGGTATTTTTAATGAAAAATGTAATGAAAGTAAAATGTTAGCCCCTATAAAATTCTAAAACAATACCAGCAAACCAATGAGGATCAATGAGGTTTTATATTATAGATGTTTGATTTAAATTTAGTCGCCATATTTAATATAAGCATTTTACTTTATTAATATGATTTGTGTTCTGTGGAAGAAAGAAAGTCATACGGTTTGGAGTGACTTTAGGACACGTTCACACTAATCCGTTTTCGTTTAAAAACTCAGTTTTCAGTTTCCTAATGTTATCTTTTTCAAAGTATGCGGTAATGGAGAGCGTTTTCGAAACGCTTGTGGAAAGTGGAAATGTGCCTGTCACTTTAAGGGTCTGACACCAGTCCCTAATGGCACAGTATAAAATGGCTGCTTGTTAAAGTGAACCAGGTGTGACAGGTGTGGTGGAAAACCAAGTACGCAGAGACATTTGAGGATCAAGATTTGCCATTGTGTACTGTGTGTAATGGGAACACTATCAGAGGAGAGAGGACAAAACCAAAAAAGGTACTGATAATCAGCATTTCCTGCAACATGGTGCAGCTAGAATTATATACCGGGACAGAGCTACTGAACAGGCATCTCAAGTTGATGTGGAGTGGTGCGAGTACAGAACCTGACCTGCCGAAGTGCTCTACTACTACAGAGTTTTATTGGAGCTAATTGTCAAAAGCTAAAGGTCGTTAGATCTTCTGACCTGCCTGGATCCCCTAATTTTTTTTTTTTTTACTCTTCCTCTACACTCCTGCAACTATTGCCTCACTCATCCAGGTACATGCAAACTCTCCAGACTCAACGCAGACTCATTCTCCTACCCCAAAACACCTGAACACACATTCTAACACACACACACACACACGCACACATATACACACACACACACACCAACATTTTGATTGTTATGGTAATTTTTTTAATTTTTATTATATGGACTATTGGCATTAACATTTATCTGTTTGATTGGTAGTTGTTTTTAGAATAAACAAACCAAGGATTAAGTTATTGATAATTGTGTTTTATTTCTTTGTTTTATGAGGTTTCTTATTTTTGCTGTGATAGGTGTTTTTTTTAGAGTGCTATCCAGGGTTAAATTATTACATGTTGACAGCCCAAATCCTGTCTGGCACCCGAATTTCATTTAAAAAAACATTTGCTTAAATTTATTTTGGGGCCGCCACCGTTACAAGCTCCATTTTTGGTGGAGGAAACCGCCGTTCTAATGTGGATGAGAGGCGTAAACGAAGCGAAATGAATGCGTTTTCAAACAAAAACGAGTGGATGTGGCCTTCGAGTAAATGGTAAACGAATTTTCAATTTTGAGTGAACTACAGTGGCAAGAAAAAATATGAGAAGCCTTTGGAATTAGCTGGTTGTCTGAATTAATTGGTCATAAAATGTGATCTCATCTTCATTAAAGTCACAAGTATAGACAAACACAATGTGCTTACGCTAACAACACACAAACAATTACAATCTTTCATGTCTTTATTGAACACATCCCATTAAACATTCACAGTGCTGTGGAAAAAGTGAACCCTTTGATTTAATAACTGGTCAATCCTCCTTTGGCAGCAATAACCTCAACCAAGTGTTTCCGGTAGCTGCGGATTAGACCTGCACAATGTTCAGAAGGAATTTTGGACCATTTTTCCTTACAGAACTGCGTCAGCTCAGCTGTATTCTTAGGATGTCTGGTGTGAATGGCTCTCCTGAGGTCATTCCACAGCATCTCTATTGGGTTAAGATCTGGGCTCTGACTGGGAGGCCAAAAGGTGGATTTTCTTTTTTTTAGTTTACTTCGTTGTTTAGGGTCTTTGTCCTGCTGCATCACACAACTTCTACTGAGCTTCAGATGGTGCACAGCCACCCTGACATTATCCAGTAGGATATCTTGATAAACGTAACAAGTTTTTCATTTTTCCCTCGATGATGGCAAGCGGTCCAGGCCCCACAGCAGCAAAGTAGGCCCAAATCATGATGCTCCCTCCACCATACTTCACAGTTAGGATAATGTTTTCATGTTGGTATGTGGTGTCCTTTTTATGCCAAATGTAGTGTAGCGTGTTCTTCGCAAACAGTTCAACCTTAGTTTCATCAGTCCACAAAACATTTTCCCAGTAGTGTTGTGGTGTCAAGGTGGTCTTTGGCAAACTTCAGATGTGCAGCATTGTTTTTGTTGGAAAGCAGCGGCTTCCTCTGTGGTGTCCTGCCATGGACACCATGCCTGTATTTTTTTATGCCTGTACTTTCAAGCTTTATGCAGTGCAACAATTCTTGGGTCTTCTGAGATCTCTTTTTTGCGAGGCATGGTCCATATCAGCAGATGCTTCTTGTGAATGGCAAACTCAAAATGTTTGAGTGCTTTTTATAAGTCAAAGTAGCTTTAACCCACACCTCCAATCTCATTTCATTAATTGGATGTCAGGTTTGCCAACTCCTGACTCTAATTAGCTTTTGTTGACATCATTAGCCTAGGGGTTCACATACTTTTTACAACCTACACTGTGATTGTTTGAATGATGTATTCAATATGTACAAGAACAAAACAATAATTTGTGTTATTATTAAAAACAGATTGTGTTTGTTCATTATTGTAACTTAGATGAAGATCAAACCAGATTTTAAGACAAATTTATGCATAAATGCAGGTAAAGGGTTCACATACTTTTTCTTGCCACTATATATCATACATTGTTTTAGCATTTTTCTCTGAGGTCCACTATGTCATTCAAGTTGTTTTTTTTTTTCATGATTTATTTATTTTTATTTTTATTTTTATTTTTTTTATTTTTTTACAACCAAACACCCTCTCCCTCCACAGTTTGTTTTTGGCTGCTTTGAATTCAGAAAGCGCCCCCTTCACATATAGTAGGGTCAAATGTTCTTTTTAACTGCCCCATCCTTCAATAGCAGCCTCTTTGCAAACAAAATTATGTTGTCACATGATCACAAAATAATCCTTATTTTTGACTTGTAAATGTGTGTGGCCATATATTTATGTTTCAGGCTTCTGATGTCAAAAACTTGAGAATTTGGGAATGAGTCATATTTGCAGTTTTGTTTCAATAAATAGTATTTTTAGATTGGAAGGTTTGAGTTCTGACATGTGCAGTATATTTTCATTGTACAATTTAACTCTTCTTTTTTTGCTTTTCTCGAAAGGTCAAGGAAAATATGATTCCCCGTTATATGACCTGTTTAATTAAGAAACACGCAAAGAACTTTGCGAATGAAAGATGTTCCAGTTCTGTGGAAATCTTCCACGTGTTTCTGCCCATGAGTCAATTTAACCGTGAAAAATGAAAGGTGTGTTGGTGCTCTGTGTGTGTGAAAGCTCTCTTGCGGGTCTCGGGGCCTCCTCTTTGCTCTCCCCAGCGGGGCCCGTCAGTTGGCATGGAGATGAAAGCGTGCCTCGTGCTCCTCTGTCCTCTGTGACAGCCTGACCACAGTACCGTCACAGACGTGTCCATTAACTGTACCGCTGGCCCACTGACAGCAAAACTCTCCTGAAACCGACAGACACCCGGAGGCTCCAAGCTGCAATCATATGCACAGTATGCTCATTACTGATTTATTAGCACGGGATCTCCCAGAATTCATTTTTTACCTGACTTTAAAGGGAAACCAGGATTGGTTTCTTAAGGATATAAAAAGATGGAATGTGTTTGGTTTGGATATGCATACCTTTCCAGAGGCCACAGATCCAGGCTTTGGCAGCGGCACGCGACCACGATCTCTCTATAGAATGGCAGAGCTCTTTGAAAAGTTTTGTGACTTGAAGGCGTAGTGAAAAATGTATGTAAATTCTGTTGCTTCCCTCGTTGCGTTCTGGACTAGATCTCAATCATTTGGGGAAATTGAATGCTGCAGCTCTGCATATATGCATAAAGCATAATGTACTGAAAAGTCTGAACTCGAAAGCAAATTGAATCATGTTAAATTACATTGACATTTGCACTAAAGTTGTTCGTATTAATGTGACTTGTGATTCTGAACATAAAATGCAAACTTGGACATCAAAACACTCAAAGTTTATTGCAGACTTTCAGTACACTAGTTTTGCCCACTATTTCACTTAGTCTGAGAGAATAGTCAGTCGTTGAACTTTTAAACCATGTCATTGTTGAGAAAGGCCAATGATCATTTGATTTGTTTGTTTTACCATTGGTTTGCCAGCGTGGAATGGGTTTGATCACTCTTGCACAAAAGCCATTTGGAGCTGGGATGACTTTGTTTCCCAAACTTAACACTCTGGTGTTAAAGGTAATCCTGAGCTTAACCTTTGCCCCTTTCCTCTGACCACTGAGAGCAACTCCAGCTTAACTTCACTGACCCTTTTAGGGGGCAGTTCTCCTCCTCTGCTGTGGAAGAAATGAACCCTAATCTTTCAAGACTTGTAGCACGTAAGATGAAAGCCAAGATGAAAGTTTCTTGTCCTCAAAATCTACTGAGTGGATTAACTTTACACATTACGAGTCTTGTATTATTTCTAAAAGTTAAACGCTAAGTATTAGTGATCGACCGATATATTGCCGAGGCCGATAAATCCAATAAATATTCAGAATTTTTTAATACATTTCCCTGTGGCGGATTTGTTTCTTGAGGGCGCTGAGAATCACCTGCTTGCATGTGAAGCGACTGAGACATGTAAATGACCAGTCGCGGTTCGTTTTGTTGTTACAGACCATCGTGTTACTAGACCGGTGTGCAACACAGTGTCACTTCAATAGTCCGCATATCAGAGGCAGGCGTGTTTGAGCTCATAAAGTTAAAGTTGAGTTAAAGTGCTCGCCTGTTTCATTCTCTCTCTCCTCAACAGCTGAACTTGTAACTTTTAACTGTCTTGTGTAATGATAAAAAGGCAAATATCACTAAAACTAATATCATATACCGTCTGCAAATATGAGTAAATCTTGTTTAAACAGATGTAATAAACCAACCTCACACAGCTTCAGCAGATCCAGCATCCTGTGGAGCGCTCATATATCTTCCTCTGAAACATGTATTCTAACAGTCTCTCCTCAACAGTTCTCTGTAACGTTTCTAATGATAAAATGCAAATATCAATAAAACTTCTATTATATACCATCTGCAAATATGCAAGAAATCTAGTTTAAACAGATGTAATTCACAAACCTCACGAAAATCCAGCATTTTCTTCCCATCGAGCGCTCATCTAATATCTTCCTCTGAAGCGCATGTTCTATCAGCCAGAATCAAAACTTCAGAATCAGGATCAAAAGTTCCTCTGATTCACAAATCATGACAGTTACTCTGTGAAAATCCAAGCAGACGATCCAGGCCATTTAAACTGTCAGGAATTGCTGCTCGCGCTGGATCCGCATGAGCACGTGAGTGCAACTTCAAAGTAAAAGCGCTTCATGTGCGCTATAAGTAAATGTGTTATTCACAATGCACTGTGTATGTGCAATTGGTTTGATTCGGTATTTGTTTGAGAAAATGCGATTGCTAACGTGGACATGCCATCCATGGTTGCTGGACTACTGTGTGTACTGTTATTTCCTTCTTCCTAATATATTATTAATTTCTTAATGTGCAAATAAATTACTAAAATTTGAGGACTAAAAAGAAATAAGAAGAAACTACTGCCTACTATTTAAAATTCAATATAATTTTTTTACAATGTTAAAGTTACATTTTTTTTTTTTTAGCAATTTTATGTTATTTACTATATTAAATTGTGTGATATATCTGTATTGTATCAGCCTATCGGCCACCCTGCTCTCTGGATATCGGTATCGGCCATTAAAAAACCCATATTGGTTGATCACTGAGTATTAATGTCAAACGTACTGGTACATTGGTACCAAGTCTGTACCAGTCTTTCAGCAGTATCAGTAGTCCTGAGAACCGACTCAGTTCGGTGTATGCACAAAATCTGACTGACAGACAGCTTCTTTCGAATGCTCACTTTCATAAGTACATGTGCAGAATGCTCATGTATACCTGTCTTGATGAGGTATTAATGTTAACACAGTCATTTTGTTTAAAATGAATTAAATAGGTGGGACAAAAATAAAATCAGATTTTTGTCAAAATGTCAGATCTGTGCTAGTGATTGACCGATATATCGGCCAGGCCAATTAATTAGCCAAAATGTGTCAATTTTGTCGGTTTGTGTCGGTTTCAAAATCCACTAATAGATTTGTCAAGGGATAGTCAGCACTTTTTGTTTTCAAGGTTTTTTCTTTTCAAATTCATGCACATTTGTGTAAATATTGCATAAAATAAGTGTTTGTTTCACTTTAGACACAACCCATATTGTTCAACCACTAACCTGTATATGAGACATTGCAGTGTTAAAGGAATAGTTCATCCAAAAATACAAATTCTCTAATCATTTACTCACCCTCATGCCATCCCAGATGTGTATGACTTTCTGTCTTCAGCAGAACACATTTGATGAAAAATAGAAAAATATCTCAGCTGAGAAGGTCCTTAAAATTCAAGTGGATGGTGAGCAGACATTTGCAGCTCCAAAAATCACAGACAATCAGCATAAACGTCATCCATACGACTCCACTGGTTCAATTAATGTCTTCTAGAACAAAACGATCGCTTTTGCTGTGAAAAAGATCAGTATTTAAATACTTTTTAACTATAAACAATCACTTCCGGTCAGGAGCAGTATGTGCATTCACGGAATTCACAAGGTATCTCCTATGACGTATTCGTGTTGGCATGTTTGGACGCAGTCTCATAGATTTTCAGGCTTAAATCAGGCTTGTGTCCTGCTAAACTAAGGCCTTGTTCAGAATGCCACTACAAATCCGAATTTTCTTTTTCATATCCAGATGAGTTTTTGATAGTCTGGACAGCAAAAAACCACATGAAATCATGATTTTCTCAGATGCTTCTCAGTCTGGACGCTCTGGCTGCTCAAATCGGATTTCAAATGGTCTTTTGCATCACTCTTAACGCGACACACAACAGTGACCTCAAAAATCGGTGACTGCAGCACAGAACATCACAATATTTACCAGTCTCCTCCGTTGCTGAGTTTTTCTTGTGCGACAGAGGAGTTCTATACCGCGACTGGACAGGGCGCTTATTTGGAGAGCGAGATGATGCACCTCCATTTTTCCCACATCTGTTTTGAAAGCATCGTCACGTGGGTTACCTACGTCATTACCAAAGCAACTCATGCAGATAGGTTGTTTATGTCTGAACGTGCAAATCTGATTTGATCACTTGCAATTAATAGTGCAGACAGTCTGCCTGAAAAGATCTGATTTGAGGAAAAATCCGATTTGCCTGTAGTCTGAACATAGCCTAAAATCATTCTTGTTCAAATAATGTCCAAACAAACGCATGCAGTTACAGTCTCCAGTTACCTTTTATCACTTTTTGCGAGATGGGGATTTGGGCTAGTGAAAATTTTGAGTGGCTAGTGACCTTAGAAACTACTAGCCACAGTGGCTGGTGAGCCAAAAAGTTAATTTTTAAACCTTGTTTGTATTATTACTGACTATTTACTTCTACAGTTACTTGGAAATCATGAAGCAATTTTTACTTGAAAGACTACTTGCAATTGTTTTAATTTAATATGTTATATAAATATTTAACTTTAACAATCCTGTTGTGCTTGGGTAATTGTTTACCCATTTAAGCATTAAAAATAGCAAAAAAAAAAAAAAAAAAAAAGAGAATCTTAATCTTGTATTTGGTCAAAATTTCTTTGGATTCTCCACAACAATTAATAAATGACTAAGTAAAAAAAAAAAATTATTACTACAATTCTTGATGATTGTTTACTGGCCCAAGTCAAACGTGACCATCCTCAAGTCTTTAAGACATCCTGATCCCTAGATATGTGTGGGGACCTTTTCAATGGAAGTCTATGGGATTTGTTTTGGCATTTTTCTTCTGCTGGGTGGACATTTAAGGCCCAGATATACTTATATGAAATCGATGAATGAACGGGTATGACATAATTTAGAACCAAATCTGTCCATAAAGGTGGTGTTTTTGCGTTCCTTTCGGTAGTTTGTAACAGCTCGCCTGGACAAACTTTTAGGAAAACTTCAAACCGGCTGCTAAACACCTACTTGCTGCCATTGGACCACATCATCAGTAGTGTGACCTGAAGCTCCACCTACTATTTTGATTACATTGTTCAGTTAGTATTCAACATGAACACACCGGTGTGTAGAGTTATTAGCGAGCTGGTGCACATTTACTTACATCATTACGATCGTTCACATAAAGACATTTTCCAAGAACATGTAATGAGATTATTTTTTTTCTTTTGTCTGTATTATGAACATTAACACTTTTATACTCCCATCATTGCAGTAGTATCAGTGTTATCATAAATTACAATAACAGAGTGTAAGCAGTGCATGTTATGGTCCGCATATAGCGTGTTAGCGCATTAGCGTCATAAATTCACAATGTAAACAAGACAAATGAAACATTTTTCTACTGCATATACTGTATATTACTTAAAATCATCATCGAGTGGTTAAAACAGCTTCTTTTACTGACTGTGACTTCTACTCAAAGAATGAGGCAATTATCAACTTTTTTTACACAAAATGAAGAGTTTACCTCTTTATATCTCTTGTAAAACTATAATACCACCACTGACATATAGGTGGAGCTCTTTCCAGATGTAATGTTACTATAAAAGTACTATTGTTCAGTGTCAAAAACAAGCCAATGCTTTTTTTTGTTTTTTTAGATCATTTAGAGGTCGACAGATAGTGGATTTTGCTGATATGATAACAAAGGCAATGGAAAAGGTCAATAACTGATGAATCGGTCAGTAGCAGTGGCGGGCCGTGCATTTGCAGTCTAGGCCTTCAGTGTGATTCATGCCATTAAAAAAACACCGGTTCAAAATGAATAAGACACCCTATGCCTTTGAGCATCATACATTATGTCACAGCTAACTAATAATACCAATTGACATTTTAAAAACACGTCCACGCACGAAAGCCAGAACTTGAAAGGACACATAATGCTCATGACTGTTTTGTGAAATGAACGTCTCCCAAACAGACATTCAAAAATCATAATTTTCATATGAATCTACCAAGGAGGTCTATAATACCTGGAAAAATCTATCTAATAATATTTGTGATTTAAATGTTGCTTGCAGTAAATTTCATTTCGACAGGATACATGGTTATGCTGCGTTCCATTCAAGTTAGATGTGGGATATTCCTACTTGATATCTCCGACCATAAATGCATTCCATTCCCCGATATTCAGAAGATGACGTTTAAGGAAACAAAACTGCAAGGCTCCCATTAGCTTAGCAGGGGTTTGACTCTCATTAGAGATGTCTCCTAGCAACCCAACTGATAAACAATCTGCAGCACTAGCATTTGTGCTTCAGGTGTACGATTATCAAAAGAGATTATAATGTTTTATACACCTGTTTCTGCAGGCATTTGTTAAACAAGCTTTAATATCATGTAATGTGGAAACTAACTCATTTATCGATATTACTTAATAAAGTGAATGTTTATCACTTACTTTGTATATCTCCCTGAGTATCGACATGTTTGTGTGACATCATGCCCCTGCATCTCATTGAGAATTTCTGCACTAGCCTACAAGTTGTAATTCTGACTTAAAGATGCATTCCATTGCACTTTTCCTAGTAGGAAGTTGTAAAATCCGACTTTCCGAGTTGAATGGAACTGCATCACTTACTTTTCAAAACTTGATCCGACACTGAACGCTCAAGCAGCCTAATTTACACTTAGAAAACTCCTGATGTTGCTATAACAATGCAAAAAGCACTTCCCAATTTACTTGAAGTGAAAATCAGTCCTCCTTTCCTGTTTAATAAATTAAGCAATCGCACGATCATGCAGAACATCTCGTGTTTTTAAATCCATAAGGATCTCTTTCTCAACGGCGTTAGCGGCAGTGATAACAGCCGACTCGTCAGCAAGATCTCGTGCTCGCTTTCAAATTACTTCACTTTAAGCGTGATTGCGTCACTCAGAGCCAGCTAGAAGGCCTCGACCGGGACATATCCTAAAGACCACACCCACCAAGAACAAATAATTCAATCTGATTGGCTGATGAATCTGACTTTAGTTGCTCATTCATTTGCATTGTTGAGGGATTCTGTGGAAATTCTGAAGGCCTGACGGGGTGGAGCTCAGGCTCACGCGCTGCTTCGAGCATGCGATTTGTGAAACAGTTGTCACACTTAGTAAATTCTGACTGGACGAACTTTTCGTTTTTCTGTATTTGTTTGTAGATTAATTAAGAGTGGAAAGCGATTAAAAATACATAGGCAAAAAGGTGATTGAGAATGAAAGGATGAAAAATATTTATTTATTTAGCATGTTAGGCCAACAGAGAAGGCTTTGCTGGCCCTGAGAATTCGCCACTGATCAATAGTTTTTAAAATCAATTTATGGAATGTTACTTTTTTTTTTTTTTTTTAAGTATTTCCTTCCTGTGACAAGCACAGACAGAGGCTACAAGAGTACAAAATGTGTAAAATTCCAGATGCATGTTTATTGTGCAGTCAAAATCCCAATAATAAATGAACATTTAGTATTTAAGATGTATTAAAATAGAAACTTTATAAAGTTAACGTATGTTATATGGGCTAATAAATATTTTTGTTTATAATCGAAAGGGATGTGTGCTGTATACATACTGTACTCTACCGGGTCTTTTTTGACCCAAACAAAAACATCAAATCAGAGTTTTACACGTTAAATTAAGGAGTATGTTTAATAGCATAGAAGTTTCTATTGAAAATAGCTGTGGTTTTGAAATTGGTATAAAGTGAAATTTTACTAGTATCTGTATCGACTACTAAAATTTTGGAATCGTGACCACCCTAATTTGGGGTCTAAGCAGATGTTGACTGTAATCTGTAGCCATTTTTTGACTCCTCTCAGTTGAGGCCAGAGGAGGTCTGTGTATGTTTAAAGGCAGAGCTCTGCAGCATGTTTGAGTTGGCTGCATGCGTGACCACACGTTCCTCTGGGCCCATCTGCAGCGATTATTTATTTACATGCTGTGATGCTTAACCCTGAGCAGGGCAAGGGCATCACAAACCTCAGCAGCAGGGCAGGATGGACTTCTAATGTACCAAACCTGTCTCTTTAAACTTAACTGTTATCCATCTTTCTCTCCATTCCTCTCTCATTCATTCGGTGAGCCTGCTTGATTCTTCCCAGACCGTCACTCATGACATTCTTAGGGCTCCAGACTAAGAAAAATGACTAACAATAAGCTATGGTATGAGGTGATCTTAAAGGTAAAGTGTGTCATTTTTTCTTACCCATTTCTCAGCTTTATAAGTAGAAAAAAAACAACCACTAGGCCATTCATAATTTGATTCCCCTCAAAAGTGTAAACTAAAAAAAAAAAATTACTCTGAGCATCCCGACCAGTCCGACATAGCAACATAGGCTCAACCAATGGTGTGATTGTTGGGGTGGGACTATATGTTTGTCCATTTTCTAATGAAACATTTAGGATCCCAATGACTTTTTTTAGTTGACAAATGACAGAATCGTTCAAAATTTGAAATGTATTTTGCATTTGCGACCATTTTAGTCAGTCTGGAGCGCTGATTCTTACATGCGCTGTTTACAGCCTGGGACACTGGAGAAGACAGATATTACACGGATGAAGTAAGACTGGCGTTATCTGTTATGGATGGTCTGAAGTCCCTGTTATCAGGGATTCATCAGGGCTCTTGAAAACAGGCTAATGTAGTCTCTGCATTCCAGTGTGGAGAGGTTTATCTGTGTGAAAGGTCTGCCATCCCACTTTGAACAACGAGCACTCTGAACTGGGCCAGTTATTCACCTTTATCTCTGTCCACAGCCCTTGGTTTTCCAGTAATGCTTCACTAATCTTTTTGGAGGGACCGCTGGGGTTAGTGTGTGACTAATTGCACAGCTCTGTAAAACACTTTTGTTTCTCCTCAATGGTTTATTTTTCTCCATTCATTTTTGGGTGCATTTGAAATTTAGAGGTGTTATTTTTTATGCATTTAGTAACTGAACATCACATCTTGCTACTTAGGGCTGGACAATTTAGCAAAAAAAAATTTCAGTACTTTAGACGGTTTTTAATATACAGTATATCTCAATATTTATATATTTAATCTGTCTTCTAGGGTTTTACTTTTTTTTTTTTTTAATCAAAGAATCCATCATTTTGACCAAATGGCCATTAAATAAATATATGTTTAAAATAAAATGAAATGTATAAATATGATTACAAATAATCAAGGCATGTTTTAAATAATGAATGAATGATATTTAATATATATATATATATATATTTTGTTTTCATTTAAATGCAGAAATATACATATGAATAAAAAGCTATATTTAACTACATAAATGTATGTGGATTACTAAAAAACGTCAAAGCAAGTAAATAGCGAAGTGGGGACTTGAGTGAACACTGAGTGATGATGCAAATGCAATGTTGAATCAGCGTTTATAACTAATTCATCGAAACGGACAATTCAAAATAATTAAACTTGCAAATATATATATATATATATATATATATATATATATATATATATATATATATATATATATATATATATATATATATATTTTTTATTTTTTATTTTCCATTTTAGCTAATGATGTTTAAAGCAGAAACGTCTTAACGCTTTCATAAAGTCTCTTAGACATACTTTATTTAGATTTTTTGGGCTTGATCTGGACTTAAACTTGCATATCTACATATATGAAAATGGAGGAAATTGGGATAATGTTATTAGATTTGGGTTACTTGAGGCTGGACTCTGACTCTGACTTGATGGATTAAGTCCAACTTTATTCATAAATTGGTAGGAGGAACACTGATATTGACACATTGTTTGTCTTAGTTGTAAAGGTTAAAATAAGATTAAAATATGGATGTAAGGGCGTAATTAACAAATTTTCTCGGACTTGGACTTGATTGGTTAAAGACTGAGGTCTACTTCTAAGCAAGGTTATAATAGTTTAAAAACATTTATTTAGTTTTTATTTCTATTTCGTTTAAAATTGTTGCTCCAATTTAGTTTAGTTTTAGTTTAGTTTTAGTTTTTAAAGTTTTGTAGTTTAGTTTTGGTTTTTCATTACATTTAGTTTTTATTTTAGTTTAGTGATACATATAGAATGGGGAAAACAGGCATTTGTGCAACATGGGTCATACGTATACCTGGATACCCAAATGCAGTTTGTAAATAATACTTATAATATTAAAAAATTTTCATTTTAATTAGACCAACTGAATTAAATTACTGATATTACAGTAGAAGAAAACACATAATTCCATAAAACACATAATATTAATATAATATATGTGTGTGTATATATATATATATACAGTTGTGGCCAAAAATATTGGCACCCTTGGTAAATATGAGCAAAAAAAAAATCTGCATTGTTTATCCTTTTGATCTTTCATTAAAATAATCACAAAACTCTAACCTTTAATTGAAGTAAAACAATTAAAACAGAGGAAATATCTAATTATTAAATACATATTTTTCTCCAAAACACATTGGCCATAATTATTGGCACCCTTTTATACAATACTTTTTGCAACCTTCCTTTGCCAAGAGTCTATTCCTATAATGCCTATTGAGGTTTGAGAACACCTGGCATGGGATCTGAGACCATTCGTTCATGCAGAATCTCTCCAGATCCTTCAAATTCAGAGGTCCATGTTGGTGGACTCTTCTCTTCAGTTCACCCCACATGTTTTCTATGGGGTTCAGGTCAGAGGACTGGGATGATCATGGCAGAACCTTGATTTTGTGGTCGGTGAACCAGTTTTGTGTTGATTTTAATGTTTGTTTTGGATCATTGTCCTGCTGGAAGATCCAACCAGGGCCCATTGTAAGCTTTCTGGCAGAGGCAGCCAGGTTTAGATTTTTTATCTGTTGGTATTTGATAGAGTCCGTGATGCCATGTATCCGAACAAGATGTCCAGGACCTCTGGCAGAAAAACAGCCCCACAATGTAAAAGATCCAACAACATATTTAAGTGTGGGCATTGGGTACTACTTCATCTCTGTGTATGCCAAACCCATCTCTGGTGTTTGCTGTCAAAAAGCTCTTTTTTTTTGTTTCATCTGACCATAGAACCCGGTCGCATTTGAAGTTCCAGTAGTGTCTGGCAAACTGAAGATGCTTGAGTTTGTTGTTGGATGAGAGCAGAGGCTTTTTTTCTTGAAACCCTCCCAAACAACTTGTGGTGATGTCTGATATTTTTATGAGACTTTCTGACCCCAAGACCCAACTAATTTCTGCAATTCTCCAGCTGTGATACTTGGAGATTCTTTGGCCACTTGAACATCCTCCTCACTGTGCGTGGAGACAATATAGACACATGTCCTTTTCTAGCCCAATTCTTAAGATCTCCAGTTGATTGGAACTTGTTAATTATTGCCCTGATGGTGGAAATGGGCATTTTCAATGCTTTGGCTATTTTCTTATAGCCACTTCCCATTTTGTGAAGCTCAACAACCTTTTGCCGCACATCAGAACTCTATTCTTTAGTCTAACACTGTGATTGATGATTATGGGAATTTGGCCTGTGTGTTACCTCATATTTATACCCCTGTTCATGGCTGAACAATTTCATATTCCTAGTCACCCAGGTGCACTAAAAATGTAAAATATGAATGGGAATATACTTCAGATATATTTTACTCATTAGAATTTCTAGGGGTGCCAATAATTGTGGCCAACATGTTTTGGAGAAAAGTTTTTATTTAATAATGAGATATTTCCCCTCTTTCAATTGTTTTACTTCAATTAAATGTTAGATTTTTGTGAATTTTTTGAATGAAAGATCAAAAGGATAAACAATGCAGATTTTTTTTCACAGCCTTCTTTGCTCATATTTACCAAGGGTGCCAATATTTTTGGCCACCACTGTACAGTTGTGCTCAAAAGTTTGCATACCCTGGCAGAAATTATGACATTTTGGCATTGATTTTGAAAATATGACTGATCATGCAAAAAAACTGAGCAGGCTAGATACTGAGTCATGGGGAGCAGAAAAGAACTGTCAAAAGACCTGCGTAACATGGTAATGGAACTTTATAAAGATGGAAAAGGATATAAAAAGATATACAAAGCCTTGAAAATGCCAGTCAGTACTGTTCAATCACTTACTAAGAAGTGGAAAATTCGGGGATCTCTTGATACCAAGCCAAGGTCAGGTAGACCAAGAAAGATTTCAGCCACAACTGCTAGAAGAATTGTTCGGGATACAAAGAAAAACCCACAGGTAACCTCAGGAGAAATACAGGCTGGTCTGGAAGAAGACAGTGTGGTTGTTTCAAGGAGCACAATACTTGCTGACCCCTCTCCAAACATAGCGCTTATGGTTGTGACCATAAAGCTCTATTTTGGTCTCGTCACTCCAAATTACAGTGTGCCAGAAGCTGTGAGGCGTGTCAAGGTGTTGTCGAGCATTTTGCAACCGAGCTTTTTTTGTGGCATTGGCTTCTTTCTGGCAACTTGACCATGCAGCTCATTTTTGTTCAAGTACCGTCGTATTGTGCTCCTTGAAACAACCACACCGTCTTTTTCCAGAGCAGCCTGTATTTCTCCTGAGGTTACCTGTGGGTTTTTCTTTGTATCCCGAACAATTCTTCTAGCAGTTGTGGCTGAAATCTTTCTTGGTCTACCTGACCTTGGCTTGGTATCCAGAGATCCCCGAATTTTCCACTTCTTAATAAGTGATTGAACAGTACTGACTGGCATTTTCAAGGCTTTGGATATCTTTTTATATCCTTTTCCATCTTTATAAAGTTCCATTACCTTGTTACGCAGGTCTTTTGACAGTTCTTTTCTGCTCCCCATGGCTCAGTATCTAGCCTGCTCAGTGCATCCAAGTGAGAGCTAACAAACTCATTGACTATTTATACACAGGCACTAATTGCAATTTTAAAAGCCACAGGTGTGGGGAAATTAACCTTTAATTGCCATTTAAACCTGTGTGTGTCACCTTGTGTGTCTGTAACAAGGCCAAACATTCAAGGGTATGTAAACTTTTGATCAGGGCCATTTGGGTGATTTCTGTTATCATTATGATTTAAAAAGGAGCCAAACAACTATGTGATGATAAATGGCTTCATATGATCACTAGCCTTAAATAAAAGAAATTTTTTGCATGATCAGTCATATTTTCAAAATCAATGCCAAAATTTCACAATTTCTGCCAGAGTATGCAAACTTTTGAGCACAACTGTGTGTGTGTGTGTATATATATATATATATATATATATATATATATATATATATATATATATATATATATATTACACACTTTCTTTTTATACAAAAATGTCTTGTCAGCTACACATTTTTCCACAAAATTTGCAACATTGGAACGTAAAAGTTAAAATACAATTCCACATTTTCACATTTAAGTGCTTGTACTATTTTAAAAAAATAAAAATAAATACAGCTGTATGAATATGACCTGCTATCTCTTATTTAACACTGTGGCCATGGGACAGTGAACATTTACAGTGACAGCAAAACATTTCAATTCTATTTACACGAGTTGTGCAAAGAAATAGATCGGCTTCTTTCAGCTTGTTAAACATGCATTTTCATTTGGGCATTTCTAATTTGCGTTGGATAATGACAGAGTGCCAAGAGCGTTAGTCGTTATCATAGTAACCAGATAGATTCTGAGCGGATTGCTGCAAAACTAAAATGAAAGTATTGTCAAATCATAATGCAATGCAATAAAATATCTTCCCTTCCCTGCAACACGATACCAAGAAGGACGTTGAAGATATTTAATTTAAAAGAAAAAACAAAATAATCTGTGAGCCTAACAGCTGGAACTGGACACCGGGCTACACCTCGTAAAACTGGGACAGACTTCTGGTCACCCTAGTTTTCTACCTGCTTTGCTTCTCTCCATGATGTACTATGGTGATTCCCTCCCGCTCTGTCTTTGCTTATGTAATGAGGGCAATAGACCATCTGCTAATGCTATCGCTGCCTAGTGGCATCTTCATGTAATGGTGATAGCGGATTTAAAGTTTTAAAGACCTATCGCAACAAAAACGAAAACTACATATTTTTTAATATTATTTTTATTTTTATTTCAGTTTACAAAAATGTTTTTTTGCATTTACTATTCATTTTCGTTTTAGTTTACGATAATAACCTTAAGAAACCCCATAAGTTAAGAAAACCCCTAGCTATAATTGTAAGTGTATTGTCACTAAGGGTTTTTTAAATTTAAGGGGTTTCTTGGTCTTGACATGGACTTGACTAAGGTGGACTCGAACCCAACACTTATGATGAAAAAAAGCAAGTGAGGAGAACAAGAAAAGTGTTTCTTGAGTGAGCTCACCAAGAGATCTTCTCACCCTCAACATGGAGACCTTAAAGTGTTTTACTGGGAAGGACTGAATGGATACAATAGCCTGAGTAGTCCCTCTCTTTGGAACAATGGTCTAGGGAAGGAAGTGTAATAAGGGGCCTATCCCTTGTCCTTGAAAGCATCGCTGCTCTCGATGAGGATTGTCAACAGACCCCCCCCCCCACCTAATCTCGCCAAGGGTCACGTTTGCTTTTCCATCCTCCGTCCTTGCTCGAACAATCCCTCAATCTGTGTGGAACCCCCACCACCCCCCCGCCTCCAGTTTGGGATGGCACAAACCGGAAAAGTGGCTCACAAAGGGAGGTGCATTCTTCCATGGAGAAAACAGTGTGTAAACAAAGAAGACCACCAAGACATGGTAGGTGAACTGAACTGGATTTGTCTTTGCCTGCTGGAGCATAAGTATGCTGCGCCACCCTGTCGCTAGCTGGGAACGACATCTACGTGAGCGCTAGAAATCCATGCCTTGCTTGAAGAGCCAGAGAGATGAGCAAAAAGATGAAGATCAGTTAGAATTTGGTGTCATTGCGTAACTTGTGGCTTGTTAAGAGAATGAGTTTGTAAGGGATGGTGTGTTTGATGCCGTGCCGTCCTCAGTGTCTAAGATTTCTGTCTGGAGATGTGGTAAAGTAAGAGCCCAGCTGTTCATTGAAGGCTTTTTCTGCTTCAAATGCCAGAGGCAAGTATGTTGAAAGGACATAGAAGTTTCCTACAGCACTCTTTTGAGGTGTGTCTCAATCAGCTCCCTGGTTTATAAGGAGGGGAATCGAACAGAATTTAACGATTCTGGTTCTGATTCCTCTTAATGATTCTGGATCCTTAATGGTTCTATTAACAATTCTTTAATACTTTTGAGATACTTAGTACTTTTTACTTTTGAGGCTTTTTCTACACTAGTAGCATTATATGTTGTGTGCTGCTCGATTGAAACGAACCGGATAATTTCAGTCAATTCGACCGCACTGGACAAGCTGTGTTTCACACTGTAGATTCAAAAGAACCAGCTCATTAGAGTCATTTTATTGCTTACTTTTGTGAGGGACATTGTCATGTTCTCAGTTTTCTGATAAGGCACGGAAACCCAGAGTGGTAGCTGTCGCCAGTCCTAATTTACAGAGCCGATAAGAGGGGCAGTGGAGCTGTCTTTCTCCTTCCTTAGCCAAACATGCAATTTCCCAGCACTCCAGTGTCAGGTCATAAGGGCTGAAATGAAGTTGTGAACTTCCTGGAATCTGTCACCTCTGATCTGCACCTGGAGTTTCTCAAACATGTAAGACGTAACTGATGCAGATGCTCAACAGTCCGCCCCTTCGACTGCTTTCCTTCTGTGTATTCAAGAGATTCCTTCAGTAGCCATTACAGAAGAGGAAGTTCATCTGTCATCAAGCCATTGTTTCAGGGGTCATTCGCTCATGCCTGCCGAGGGTTTTTGCTGGAGCAGGAAGAAGACGATGTATAGAAATCAAAAATGTACAAACAATTAGATCAAATATCATAGCTGCACTTGTAGACATTACATACTATAGTGGTGCAAGCTGGTACAGCTCCTTGAATGGGGAAAGATGGGAATCTTGAAAAATGTTTGCCAAGATTTTGTTTCAGTAACACGTCAAATCACCAATGAAGTCTGACAATAATGGCATATTTAGTTTGACATGAATGGAAGCAAGGATAAGAGGGATAGGAGTACAGTCTTTTCAAATGGGCTGTTCTGTCCTAAGGTCCTAGGTCATGTCTAATTTTCACAACCCAAGTTTTACTGACTTTTTTGTCCACTTGAATAGTTTTAAAATGAGGTATTTTCATTGTTTCGTAAGCTAAATTATCAACACCAATGTACACAACAGTACAACCCATTGAACAATGTATTTCTATCTCTCACAGACTTGTTTTCATTTGTGTCAAATTAAATACAGTATATCTACACTGACTAAAGTTTATAGCTTCTTTAGCTCAAATCCCCCTAAAAACTGTGTTTTGCGGGCTAGTCCAGGTACATTCTGGTGACAAAAGACCAGACGATACCTTGGCCTAAAAGGTTGGCGATTGGCTCTTTGAATTGAAAGGCGGGATATCCACTATGAAGTATGAAGTACATGCATATTTGTATTAACTAAATCACAGCCGTTTTAGCTTTATTCCAGTTCTGTTGAGGTTTAGTAATTGCGCAAGGCCATATAATAATTTTGATTTTAATTTGATTAGTTTTGCAGCCTTAATTTGAACCTCGGAGTTACCAGCTCGCGTCTTTAACCACTATGCACCACAACTCATCAGTCACAAAGTTCCCATTCAAAGACTTTTGTCTGCATGTTTTTGAGTACGTACAGTAGAGTTTAGTTAAAATTTGAGACGTAATGCAATATATATGTTCGGTCTGACTTCCTCTTAAACAAGGCCTTTTTAACATTCATGGCTCATTTCAGATGGAGCACAATCTATGCAACTCAGCTAACACTGCCAGTGAAAAATCCTGTCCCATGCTTTTCTCTTGGGTGTGTATGTTTACGACTTGGCTCCAATGCATTGTCAGTTATAGCAGTGAAAGGCGTTGGCTGATCTTTTATAGATGAACATATAATTGTGTACTTTTGATATAATCAGTGGGTGTCTGAGTTTAGTCTTTTCTTTTTTTAACAACAGATGTACTCCAAGTGTCACCCCACAGAAACAGGCAGACACTTGAAGTCAGCTTTACGAGATTCTCGATTGTGCAGAGTCAAGTCAAATGGGCCAAATGCATTCTTGTGGCAGAGAAAACCATTCTACATTGTACCTACTACTTTTAGCTTAAAAAAATTAGAATTAGTCTAGGCCTTACCAGTGTAGCAACCAAAGAGGAGATATTTTTTCCTGCTCATAAACTGCATTAAAAATAACTTGAACAAATGTTTAGCAGATGAAAGTTCTGTTACCCAAACAAATAAATTACATACAGTTTCTGCCTCACATCCAAAGACAACAGTGGTGAAGTTACCATTAGTTTTTAGAAATAGTAAGCCTCTTCTTAAGACTCATCCCTATATGATGCATATATGAAAAGTAGTTCTGTATCAAAAACCATTAAAAAAAAAACACAGGAACAAAATTATTTTTTAATGAGGTCTGGTTCCGTTAATGGTTCTTGAACGTCTGATTTCTTCCACCAATGTGGACTGAACACTGTACTAAAATACTCTTGTGGTCATTCACACAAGATGCGCTCTTGCACTCAAAACAGCTAGACTGAGCCAATAGAATGGAAAAAAGTAGAACAGTCTCTATGTATTTTGAAAAGTTGAACTACTTTTAACTTGACAAAGCATTTCTAAAATGTGACACTCATGGCGTGAGACATGGTGCAACAATCAAAGACGTTTATCTGGTGAATTTGTACATAGATAAACAGTTAAAGATGTGTTTTTCAAAGTTACCCTACTTTTATTCTTGACACAGCATTTCTAAAATGTAACACTTGTGGCTCGAGACGTGGCGCAACAACCAAAGCCGTTTGTCTGGCGCATTTGTACATACTGCAGATAAACAATTAAAGGAGTGTTTTTCTGTGTTGAACTACTTTTAACTTGACACAAAGTTTTTAAAATGCAAAGTCATGGCACGAAACATGGTGCAAAGACTAAAAACATCTGTTTGTCAAATTTGTACATAGATAAACAATTAAAGTAGTGTTTTTCCAAGTTGAGCTACCTTTAACTTGACACAGCATTTCTAAAATGCAACACTTACGGCTCGAGATGTGGTGCAACAAACAAAGACATCTGTCTGGCACATTTGTACATAGATAAACAATTAAAGGAGTGTTTTTTCAAGTTGAGTTACTTTTAACTTGACACTGCATTTCTAAAAAAAAAAAAACACTTATGGCTCGAGACGTGGTGCAATGACCAAAGACATCTGTCTGAGGCATTTGTACATAGATAAATAATTAAAGGAGTGTTTTTCCAAGTTTAACTACTTTTAACTTGACACAAAGTTTTGAAAACGCAACACTCATGGCATGAGACATTGCGCAACAACTAAAAATGTCTATTTGACAAAGTTATACATAGATAAACAATTAAGAGTGTTTTTCCAAGTTGAACTACTTGACGCAAATTTTTGAAAATGCAACACTCATGCGTAAAACACGGTGCAACAACTAAAAACGTCTGTTTGACAAGTCTGTACATAGATAAACAATTTTTTTTTTCTTTTTTTTTTGGGGGGGGGAAGGGGATTTTTCCCCTTTTTCTCCCAGTTTGGAATACCCAATTCCCAATGCGCTCTAAGTCTTCGTGGTCGCATAGTGATTCGCCTCAGTCTGGGTGGCGGAGGACGAATCCCAGTTGCCTCCGCGTCTGAGACAGTCAACCCGCGCATGTTATCACGTGGCTTGTTGAGCGCGTTGCCACGGAGAAAAACACTTATGGCTCGAGACGTGGTGCAATGACCAAAGACATCTGTCTGAGGCATTTGTACATAGATAAATAATTAAAGGAGTGTTTTTCCAAGTTGAACTACTTTTAACTTGAAAAAATGTTTCGAAAAACGCAACGCTCATGGCGTGAGACATGGTGCAACGACCAAAGACATCAGTTTGACAAAATAATTCAAAGTAAAAACATTTAAAAAAAGCACAGATGGAATGCAAGAATGCATGTGAATAGCCCCTGAATTGAATGTGATGAGAAATAATACAAAGACAACAAACAGACAACACATATTTATTTTGTGATGTTAAACAAAACATACGCCTTTACAGCATGACCAGTGTTGTCTGATTCGCAAACAAATGAGCAGGTTCTTTTTAATGAATTGGTCAAAATTACTCACAAATCAGTCAGTCAAGAATCAGCTCACCAAAAAGTACTACAAGAACTGTTAATTGAATCAATAAACAGAATCGGAACCAGAACACGATTCCCATCCCTAATGAAGAGCCTGTGTTTGGATGAAAGCTTGCGTATGGAAGGTAACTAGGTTGCATTGAGATCCTGTCAATTAACTGCTCCTGTGGATTGAGAGGTTATAGAGCTTTACTTCAAAGGGTTTTTTTGTTGCTTTGGTCACTCATGACTGACAGCTCCAAAAAAGGACGGTCGATGGGTCGTCTCATCACCATGACTTCACATCATGGGTGTATCCAGTGACTGTGTTCTAGGTCCCATTCTACCCCAATGTCGTCACTGTCTTGAACTTTGACTGGGAATAAGAACACTGACTGACATTTAGGAAGACACTTTGGTTTCCTCTGACTCATCTGGCATCTGGTTAAATTGTTCTTTTATTAAAGGGGAAGGGATCTGGAAATACGATAAGACTCATGTTGATGCCGTGGGTCTTAGAAGTCATAGATTGAGTAATTACACCTAAGTAATATGGAACAGAATTCAGGCCACATTTCTGGGTGTGAATGTATTTTACTAGCATGGAATCAGTATTTGATTCGTTAATAGTAAATCCCCTTGTATTGTTCTACAGTGATGAGATAACTGACTTAAATAAAAATAAATAATGGTAATTTTGTTTCTCATGGCACAGTTTCTACAAGTCGCTAACTAAATGCAATGTCGTGTGTTGTGCTGTCAACATTGTTCACTTATATCGGTTACATTTACAGAAGACATGAAATGGCATGACTACACTCCTCATCTGCAGTTGTTCAGACTGTCAGATAGTCCCACCCCCAACTCAAGCCATTGGTTTTAAGCGGGTTGCTCTTAACAATCAGGAATTTTCATAGCAGCACAGAGACACAGTGTTTACAGTTTACGAGAAAATTAACCTATGAATGACTTACTTATACAGTATAAGTTATGCATAGGTTAATTTTCTCATTAGGTTGTCTCAGCATATTATGATTTATGTATGATATATTATTATAATATATATTTTTATATATTATTATAAAAAATATTATAGTTGTTTCAATGGAGAAGAAAGTTCAGACAGGTCTGAGGACACTGGCTATGTGCTGCAGTATTGTTTCCCTCAAGGAACACAATCTCTGAAGTTCAAAGTTTCTAGGAGCACTAAAGTGTGGTCTCTCATTTTCCATCCTCCTGCCAGTCTAACGCCTCTGAGCTGGCCAGTAAGATCACACTGAGGTCAGAGGTTAATGAAGTGCCCTGTATTGTTCCCAAGAATACACAATGTTATTTAGTTCTGTATCTTCTAGCAAACTAACAGAAATCTCTAGTGTTCATCCAACCCGATGTCATTAGAATTGGCTAAATCGTATGAAATCGAATGAGTTTGTCTGTATGAGTTCATACGAATTCTAGATGTGCAAATACCCGGATCTATAATTTGGAAGTAAGCGAAAGTTCCACATGTCAGACGTTGTGTACATGCTTATTAATTGTTAGTAGGGATGGGAAGATTTGGTTATCTCACGATTCAGTTGGATATACGGTATAAGGTTCACAATTCGATATAATCTCGATTCAATATAATAACACTTAACTGGCAAAATATTACAGAAATTGTTTTATTTTCTGAAAAAATGTTTGAGCAAAATACTCATAATTTCTCTTCAAAGTAAAGTTCTTTAATACGCAATATAAATGTTCAAAGTTTGAATAATAAGATTTTCTCTATAAGAAAAGATCGCAAAAAAAATAAAATAATAAGCTTTCAAAAATAGTGGGCTAAATTCAGGCTGATCAGGTGCAGAACAAGCAACAGAACTGAACAAAGCCTGTACTGAAAAAGTATGTGAAAGTATATGTTTTATCTTTTTAATAATTTGTTTGTCATCATTATTATAATCAAAATTGGACTTTGTAAAAATAAAAAAATTCTACATTATATTAATATTATATCATGAAATTGTGTACATAATAATGATATGAGCTATCACTGTTTGAAATAACGTGTACAATGTACAAGAAATAACATTCATTTGTATAAGAAATGCTAAAAAGGTTACTGTCTCTTAAGTGTTTAATGGGCGCCTCACCGTGTTTCGGTTCAGCGAACATCAACGAGAATCTCTCTGTTTCTTTAGCACATCCATGTTGCGTGAGATTAAAATCAATATTTATTTTTACTTTTTTATCTGACTGTAAAGAACAGAAAGGATGTTAAGACACATTATTCAATGAAAGTGGAGTCCGCCTCATCATTGATGGACACACATTACACGGAGAAAACAATCCATTTTAATCTCAATCACTTTTCATCAAAACAAGGTGATTTTCCAGGTATTCCAGTTCTAAAAGTTCTAAAAGCTTAATTCAAGCACTTCAAGGCGCTTGTGTGAACCCTGTAAACAGTGTATAAAAAAGCGCAGCAGTGGTGTTTGTGATGTTTGACGGGTCATTTCATTTATGATCACATGGACAGAAAACAATGGTGCAAATTTCAAAATATCGAGTTATGCCACGATATGGTTCATAATTTTTTTGGTGTGCGATATATATCGAAATTCAATATATTGCCCTATCCCTAATTGTTAGGGTGATTTGAAACATAAAGAGTATGTTTTGTAGGATGGAAGAAAGTAATTTTCACGTTTTAGGAGACAAGGGAGAGTTACCTGATTGACTGTTGCAAAAGTACAAAATTTAGCCAACTCGTACGAATCTGTACGATTTTGCCGTGAGAGTGTGCTGGTTCATCAGACCTGCTCAGCAGCCTGTATCCCACCCTCTCATGGTTAAGGCTGAACTTCGACAAGTTTAGCCTACAGTTGATGGTCTGTAGACCTTTGAAGTCCATTAGTGCATCCCAATTTGCTATCCATACTATCCATACTCTATATATAGTAGAGCCTGACCGATATGGGATTTTTGAGACCGATACTGATTTTAGAGAGGGAAAATTCACAGATTACCAATATGGTGGCCGATATAGTTAATTTTTGAGCTGGAATGAAAACAGACCTTTTCTATGTGGATTTTTCACAGATTTTGCACAGATATGACTATGCAAAGGTACTCAGAAGGCTGCTTTCTTAAACAAATATTTTTATCAAAGAATATTTGACATTATTATTATTCATTGTCAACAAATTCTAGAATTGAACACTGAGAAAATAAAGAATAAATAAAAATACAATAAATAGCTTAATAAACATCAGTACTGTATGTTTAGTATAAGTCAATTGCTGACCATTTAAATAAAGAATAAATAAAAATAAAACAAATAGCTAAATAAACATCAGTACTGTTTAGTATCAGTCAAATGCTGACCATTAAAATAAAGAATAAATAAAAATAAAATAAATAGCTAAATAAACATCAGTATTACTGTTTAGTATCAGTCAAATGCTGACCATTTAAATAAAGAATAATAAAAATAAAATAAATAGCTAAATAAACATCAGTGCTGTTTAGTATCAGTCAAATGCTGACTATTTTAATACTGCCAAGTCAAGATAAACAGATAAGCAGCGGTGTTACACCATATTCTGCTATATAAATTCAGGGGAAACTTTCAACGGTGGAAACTTTTAAATATTACATTTTATAAATGCAATGACTGGAATTGTTCGGTTGAAGGGGGTACCAAACTGTGAATCCTGAACAAAACAGTTTGGTGAATACGTTTACTCATTAGCTTCCACTCAGCTGACAACAATGAAAGTAGCTACATGATTAGCTAGTTAGCTATAAGCTCGTTGTCACGGAGAGTAAAAGATGGATGTCGTTTATTTTACTTTCCAGCATTGTGTCTCACCATCTAGGTAACAACATAGTGTGAAATCAACACTAAAAAGACACAATCCACCACCGCACCCATTGTCTGCTGAGCTGCAAAAAGATGCTCTGATGTTTACCTTTCAATCTGCTACATTACTGACTGCACTGACAAACTAAAGCTGGCTAACAGCAAACAGATATGAGTGACATGGTTGTCAGGGACAAGGTTACTGTTATTCAGTATTGAAAATGGAAAATGATGGGGTCATTGTTTATTAACTTTCCAGTATGTATTTCACAAACTAGTTAATTTACCGAGACACTGCTGAACTCCGCCCTGTCTGCAGAACCACCGTCAGCTCAGCTCTGTAAACAATGGAGTCGGAGCACACTCTGCTAGACAAACTACGCTTTGACACCAATTCTAAAGCATTGTTTTCTGCATTATATGTTCTGTAATATCGATATATCGATATATCGGTCGTGCACTAATATATAGTATGCCAGATTAGGATTAGTGTTTATCATATGCCAAAGGTGAAGTTGCATTCGTATATGGTTTTTGAACTAATATTGTCCACAACCCTTAGCAATTCAGGATTCTTTCGACTTTTCGATCTGTAGAAAATGTAGGGTTTTTAAATTTTTTTTAAAAAGATTTTAGCATGAACTAAAAACAGTTTAAGGTATAGTGTGGAAATTTTTGTGCCGCTAGTGCTTATCTGTTTTGAAGCCGCTTAGTAACCACCCAGAACACCCTAGCAATTGCCTAGTAACCACCCAAATCACCCTAGCAACCACCTATAAATGCCCTAGCAATCACCCAGAACACCTTAGCACTTTCCTAGCGACCAGCCAGATCACCCTAGCGTCCATCTATCAGTGGCCTAGCAACCACCAAGAACACCCTAGCAATTGCCTAGCGACCATGTATCAATGGCCTAGCAACCACCCAAAACACCCTACCAGTTGCCTTGCGACCACCCAGATAACCCTAGAGACCACCTATTAATGCCCAGCAACCACTCAAGCTACCACCCAAAACACCCTACCTAACAAACTGTTTTAAACTTGGACAATTATAAACAATATTTACTTGTCTAGTCGCAGGGTTTTGTTTTACATGGAATTCTGTTTATGTGCATGGGAGTTGACTGGTGCCGGAGAGGTTAATTGTGTCTGTTCGTGTACACTGATGTGAGTGTATTAGAGACCTGTTATCACACAGAGTTATACAGACACATTCCACACTGTCCAATGTCCAATGACAGCCTGTAAACACACTAGTCTCTCATTTACCTCTTGTGACACTAAACATGTACTCTCAGGAACTGACGAGAGAACAACAAGTAAAACGCTGTACTGTGTTGTCAGTAAGAAATTAATATCGAGTCAGTGTAGGTTAACAGCCTTGCTGAAATAGTGATTGACCAAAATATCGGTCAGGCTGATCAATCGGCCAATATTTTCTACTTTGGCATTTGTGTTGGCTGATAACCCAGCCAGAATACAGTATGCTGACAACCTCATCAATGGATAATGCACATTTTTCTTCTTGCAAATATTTTGAAAAAGCTGTCGCAGATTGCAAATCTTTATTGGCAATATTTGGTCAAAGGCTTTCTTCAGGTATTTTGAAGTTCTTTAACTTTTAAATGCAACAACTGACAATAACTACATGTGGAAGAAGCAGATGGAAAATTGGAAATTTTGTTGCCAAAAGATCTTACAGACCAGACTGAAACGAATGTCCAAAAATCTTATTTTGAATGAAATTCCCAACCCCATATGATGTATGTGGCAATGTGGCTGGATCGGTTTGTAAAAATCTGTTTTCATGCAGTTCAGACTGTCGACTGTGCATAAATATCCTATCGAGGTTACCAGTGTGAAGCCTTGTTTTGTTTATTAGTTGATATTTTTTCTCGGAAACCCCGAGAAGTCAACTGAGTCCATGTTTGATTGAAATGGCAGCCCTGCTTTATTAACATCTTGTACTGGTTTCATCATCCTTTCATTGACTTTCTCCTTTCAGTTCTTGAATGATTTGCAGCTGATGTTTGTCTTCTGTGCTCTCTCTCTTGTGTTGTAGAGTTACTGGGCTCCACCAAAAGACTGAACATTAACTATCAGGATCCAGATGGGTGAGTTATTATTCAAAATGTTTGTTGTCAGTTAGTGCTGTCAGTCGATTAAAATATTTAATCGCGATTAATCACACGATTTTTCATAGTTAATTGTGATTAATCGCAGATTTTAAAAGTGCTGAAATTTGAATATATATTCTTCTTTTCCTGTCAAAATGCATTTAGTTCCTTCTTAGAAAAGAAAACAATATTGTAAAGGGGTAAGAGGGAAAGGAGGAGGCGAGAACCGGCTTGGCAATGTAAATATACAGGGCAGCTGCCCATAGTTCTCTATCTCTCTCGAACGGCCGTCCCCGGTTGTCTTTATCCCTCGCTCGCCTCACCAGGCTGATTGGGGTCCGGGCGTGTGTAATAATAAACTTTTTTTTTTTTTTTTTTTCACCCAATTTGGAATGCCCAATTCCAGTGTGCTTTTAAGTCCTCGTGGTCGTATAGTGATTCGCCTCAATCCGGGTGGCAGAGGATGAATCGCAGTTGCCTCTGCGTCTGAGACCATCAACCCACGCATCTTATCACGTGGCTTGTTGAGCGCGTTGCCACGGAGATATAGCGTGTGTGAAGACTTTACGCCATCCACCGCGGCATCCGCGCTCAACTCACCATGCGCCCCACCGAGAACGAACCACATTATAGCGACCACGAGGAGGTTACCCCATGTGACTCTACCCTCCCTAGCAACCGGGCCAATTTGGTTGCTTAGGAGACCTGGCTGGAGTCACTCAGCTCGCCCTGGGATTCAAACTAGCGAACTAGCGAACTCCAGGGGTGGTAGCCAGCGTCTTTTACCACTGAGATACCTAGGCCCTGCGTAATAATAAACTTAAACAAAAGCACACAATCATAAACACATACAGGCAGCTGCCCATAGTTCTCTCTCGAACGGCCGTCCCTGGTCGCCTTTATCCGATGCTTGCCTCATCAGGCGAGGGTCATTCTGGCCCGGCCTCGCCCTCCTCCGCGCCACAAATATGTAAAAATAATGTTTTATTAACATTTTTCAAACAAAGCATTCCACAGTATAAAGATAGAAATGCACTAAATAGCGTATCATAATCACACATCACAAAGTTTCCGCTCTATTCTAGCCAGTGTTCAGAACTCACAGGAGCTGAATAAAATGTCAGAATCTGATGTGAAAATTGGCAAATGCGTTAATCGCGATTAAGAAAAATGAACGCGTTAAACATTCTAAATTAATCGCATACATTAACGTGTTAATTTCGACAGCTCTAGTTTTTTTATGATAGAGATGAATGAAATACATCTCTAAATGCACAATATAATATTTCTTTCAATTCATTATAATAGAGATATCAATGTCTTAAAAAAAGCTTACATTTCATTTTAAAAAGACTACAGGACTGAACTATTATCCATATATTGACCCATATATTGTTTATATATATTTTTTTATTTGAGAGAATCACATGCAAGTAAAGTATATTTTGCATAAAGAAAATCAAGTCAATTTTTATGCCATGAGCACACTTCCATTATTCTCAATGTTGACTCTCATTAGATTCTCATTACTGTCATACAGTATTGTTTACTGTATTACAGTAAAAATAGTATTGTTATAATATTGTTTTATCATAATATTTTTTAATTAACATGAATTAAAGGCAGTAGAACAAATGCTATCATTATGTAAAAATATTTGACAACTAAATAAAAAAAAATTCTGCATTACATTATGAAAATTGTGGGTGAAAATGTCATAATGCAAAAAAAAATATCAATCAACCCATACAACTTTTTTTTTTCTGTGGAACACAAAATATGAATTTTTAAAGAATATCCTTGCCAGTCTTCCAAATAATAAAAGTGAAAAGGTATGGGAGTTGTCAAGCTCTAAAAGACAAAAAAAAAAAAAAAGTAGTCCATTAATTTGTAGTTCACTGAAAATCTTCCCCTTCGCTGTAGCTCTCAAATGAAATACGGTGCCATTGACTTTGAAACACATGAGAGTAAATGGCGTTTCCTATTGATGTACCTTTTTTTGTTTTCCACATGAGTTTGTAGTGAATAACAATTTTGGTTTCGGTATTCATAAAGCTATTAGATGGCTTCAGAAAACTTCAAATATATTGCATGAGTGTCGTATTTTTAGATACTTTCATGAGTTTTCTTTTTTTTTTTTTTTTTTTTACTTGACAGCACCCGTCCCCTTCAATTTCATTATATGGAAAAGAATGTCCAGGATACAATTAAAAAAGTCATGTTATGTGACCCACAGAAGAGACTTGTAACCACATGAGAGTGAGTAAATGATGAGGGAATTTAACTTTTCTGTGAACTATTGCTTTATCCCTCTGTTAAGTTGCACTTTCATGCAAGCTGGATGCCTTGAAATAACTCTGCCATCTCTTCATCTTTGACATGATCATGTTTGATGAACTTCATATACAAACTAACATTTGTGTTGTATATACGTCTAGTCTAATTTCAGCCAGATACCTTACCTGTGTCGCCTCTTAAACTGACAAAGTACTGCTGCTTCCACAGTCCATTAAAACATGTTATGTCAACAGTGTCTTTGAGATAAGACTGGCCTCTCACAGGGCTGTAAAATGCTATATTGACCACATATATTAAGAGTCAAGTCTTTGGCGACATTTAGGTGCTTGTTTTTGGGTCACCACCACCTATCTGGCTTAAAGACGGAAAGGGGGGTGGGCTGGTCGAGGGGTCAGAGAAGGCCATTAGTGGAAAAAGACCTTCGAGAGAACGAATGAGATAGGAGTGTTTACAAAGCACCCATCATTGAGGCCGGATGGGAAAGCCAAAGGGAAAACATGGAATGATGGATGGAGATTTATGGGAGGTATTAAGTGCTGATCCCTGCTTTCATGTGTGACTGGTGTGAACACAAACTAATGGAGTCTGTCATGAGGAAATCTGGCACTATATGACATTAAACCACTTTACTGATATTAAAGATAATATTAAAGATAAACTTCATTGGGTTAGACTGGCTTATGGTCTTAAACAGAGATCAAATGGAGATTGTACAAATTGGGCACTGAAAATTGGGCCTTAAAAATTCACTTTGTATTTTTTTCAGCAAATGGTATCTGAAAGGAGCCTTCAGAACATGTTGATCGTCAACATCAGGAGGTCAAACTAAATATTATATCAGCTGTTTTTTTTCTATTGCAAAGTTTGACAATGACCATAATGAGCTGTAAATTATCAGTTATTGTATCGGCCATAATGAGCTGTGAATTGTAGTGAACAGTATCAGCCACAATGAGCTGTGAATTACCTGTTATCAGTATCGGCCACAATGAGCTGTGAATTATAGTGAACTTATTGGCCACAGTGAGCTGTGAATTATCAATGATCTGTATCAGCCACAATGAGCTGTGAATTATAGTGAATTTATCGGCCACAGTGAGCTGTGAATTATCGGTAATCATATAGGCCACAATGAGCTGTGAATTATAGTGACTTTATTGGCCACAGTGAGCTGTAAATTATCGGTTATTGTATCGGCCACAATGAGCTATGAATGATCTGTTATCAGCCACAAGGACCTGTGAATTATAGTGAACGGTATCGGCCACAATGAACTGGGAAATATCTGTGATAAGTATTGGCCCAGAAATTCCGTATCATTCATCCTTAATATAAACATCAAAATTAAATAGACAAATGATATTTTTTGGCAAATTTAGCCTAAATTATCGCTCAGTAGGAGCTAGCTAGATATGGACCAAATGTTGGTTTGTACTTATTGATAAACATACATTTTCTAACAATAACTAGGGTAACAGGGTTGAATGGTTGAGCTTGATAAATCCAGTCAACACTACAATTTGTGTTAAAATTAAGTAAATTGAATAAGATAATTTACTTGTTTTCCCACCTTGCTGTAGAAAGGGTCCAAACAATAGCCTATAACTTTTTGGGTGTCACAGTTTTAAAGTATGTAAATTTTTGCTCAAAATGTGGGACACAGCTAAATATTAAGTTTTTGGTTAAAACATTTGTTTTACTACAATTAATTGAATATCCTCTGAGGTGGAACAGGCCAAAATCACCATATTAAGGACCTACAGAAATTTTATGTGTTTAATACTAAGTACGTTTCATGCTAGGTTAATTTTATGATAGAAAATAGTTTATCTAACATGTTCCATAGTTCTCACAATGGAAACTTGGGATTTGTGCATCTAATGCTGTAAAAAAGTACAGTTAATAGGACTGCAAAGTGTTTGTGGAAAGTGCCTGATAGCAGTCCACTCCTTTGAACAAGATGCATCAGTCATGTTGTTTTATTTTGTTGTTTTTTTAAGTTGCCATGGTATCTGCTGGGTTTGGTTATGTAACATCTCTGTCAAATGGAACATTTCTGACAAAAGAGGAAAACAGGATAGGGGGCGAAAGAATGTAGTTAAACTTTCTCCAAGTGTGTGTAACACAATCATGCAGAGGCACGAATCAGGCTTTGGGCAATCAGGGTGAATCTTACAAAATATGTCCATATCCATATCCACATTTTTTTGTTTTTCTGTTTCAAAAGTGGCTTTTTCTTTGCAATTTTTCCCATAAGGCCTGCACCCCTGAGTCTTCTCTTTACTGTTGTACATGAAACTGGTGTTGAGCGGGTAGAATTCAATGAAGCTGTCAGCTGAGGACATGTGAGGTGTCTATTTCTCAAACTAGAGACTCTGATGTACTTATCCTCTTGTTTAGTTGTACATCTGGCCTTCCACATCTCTTTCTGTCCTTGTTAGAGCCAGTTGTCCTTTGTCTTTGAAGAGTGTAGTGTACACATTTGTATGAAATCTTCAGTTTTTTGGCAATTTCAAGCATTGTATAGCCTTCATTCTTCAAAACAATGATTGACTGATGAGTTTCTAGAGAAAGCTGTTTCTTTTTTGCCATTTTTGACCTAATATTGACCTTAAGACATGACAGTCTATTGCATACTGTGGCAACTCAAACACAAACATAAAGACAATGTTAAGTTTCATTTAACAAACCAAATATCTTTCAACTGTGTTTGATATAATGGCAAGTGATTTTCTAGTACCAAATGATCAATTTAGCATGATTACTCAAGGATAAGGTGTTGGAGTGATGGCTGATGGAAATGGGGCCTGTCTAGATTTGATCAAAAATGACTTTTTTCAAATAGTGATGTTGCTGTTTTTTACATCAGTAATGTCCTGACTATACTTTGTGATCAGCTGAATGCCACTTTGGTGAATTAAAGTACCAATTTCCTTCCGAAACAGCAAAATCTGTACATTATTATTATATGTCTGCTGTGTGTGTGTGTGTGTGTGTGTGTGTGTGTGTGTATAGGATTTTTATTTTATTTTTTATTTTTGACAATTAAGCACTTTTTATTCATAATTTATTTTTTTTATCATTTTGTGCTGAAATTTGACCCAGAAATCTTTTTGTGTGATTCACCCTTATAAGGGACACTGTAGTTGCACATCATGCTCTTAATTGTGAAAGTGTTTAATACTGGTGTATACCCAAGTTTCTTACTAAAAAAGGAGAATTGAATCCTGGGGGTGGGGGCGTTCAGCAAATTATAGTGGTGTAGCGTTTAAGGTTTTGCTTGCCTGTGAGACAAATTTGTATTTGAGGCGCCTTTGATTTTCTGGGTAACTGTTGGGATTTGTATGGGGGACGTTTCCATGGCAAAAGTCCTGGAATGTGTGTGAATGAATGCCCGGGCCAGTGTGAGAGGGACTCTTTGGAGCCCTGTCCTTTGTCCAGGCAGGGCCGTGCTGCCAGGACATATCAAATCCATCCTGACATCCCGAGAAATGAAGGCGAAAGTGGAAAGGGCTCGTAACATAAGGCCCTCGCTGAGCTCTGGGAACATTTACGAATTGTGCAGTTTTGGGTAAATCAGCAACTGCTCAGTATCTCTGCAGGCGTCCTGCAGTGTAAAAATTTGTTTTTGTCTGTTGGGATGGCAAAGTGCAGCAGACCTGTGTAGCTAGAAAAGAACATGGTATTATTCCAATTTTATTCAACTAATTCTAGCATTTGAAACATTTAAAGTATTAAGCAATTTGCCTCTTTTCACTTTTAATTGGTGCTGAACAAGTTGATAATATTCTAAAGGTTAAATAACAGCTTAAGGGTATAATATACGAAGCACAATAAAAGCATCATAAAAGTAGTCTAAGACTCGCTGTATTCCAGGTCTTTTGAAACCATATGATTGTGTGAGAAACAGACCGAAATTTAAGTTGTTGTTCAATAATCTTTCCCTATGCCATAGGTCTCAAATTTTACTTGCAGTTGCAGTTGAGGGGAATATCACTGAATATTGGCTTAAATAACAAAGAATCAGTCACTGGTAAAACATCTATAATATAATGAAATATTTGTGATTTATATGTTGCTTACAAAAAACTGTATTTCTTCTGAATACATGGCTACTTTTGAATTGCCGGCAATGGGGCTAAATGCCCTTGCTAACCAGCCAAACCTTGACCCCTTCGGTTCACTTAGACCAAGAGTATTTTCAAAACCACACATAAAATGTCCATGCTACCTGACAGAAATCAAACCTTTCTCTGTGATAGCCTGAGACTTTGTTTGCTCTCACTTTTTAGCCAATCAGAAACACTCTCAGTGTGAAACTTTATTGCATGCTCAGGTTAGCTGACATCGGGTTGGCTGTTATATCTTTGGATGGTGGAGTTTTGGAGAGAGTATGTGGTTGATGGGATGGGGGAGGACTAATTCAGTGGCTGAAATCACTTACAGCACCTTTAGGAAATATTGCAGATGGTACAATAGAATGCGTCGTATGTATATAAATGTCATGTGCTGTGGATATAATGGCAGTTAGGGTACTGAGAGGTTTATCTCAGTTCTCTTAGAGAGTGTGCATCCATCTTGGGTCCCGTCTACAGGGATGAAGAGAGATGAAAGATTCCTGGAACCCTTTGGAAAGGGTCACTACTACAACCACCCATCTCTCCTCACAGCTCTCTCTGTTTTCCTAGAGAGCTTCTAACACAAATGAAAGAGTGTTAGGAAGCTGGAGGAGAAGAGTAGACTTTTCTGTTCAGGGTAAAGAGAGCTCTTTCTCTACACAGTTTTCTTTCAGCGTCTTTATTCCCATGCAGGGCTCTCAGGTCCTGCCAACAGCAGGTCAGGTAGAGGTATGAAAAAAGACTGCACAGAGGAGCGATTGTGCCACATACCCCAGAGTCCTACACCTCATAACCAAGCCTCAAATTCCACACTTGGTAGGTGTGACACCCTCATGCGAAACTTTTTTGTTTTGAACCTGCTAGTGAGACGTTGGCTTTAATGAGCTCTTAGGAGAATGACTTGTAACTGATGAGAGTTCACAGCGGAGGGGGCCACTTGATGTTATGCAGCGGAAATAGAGTTGACAGAATGTCTTGGCGTTCATCAGTTGTCGCTGTCATGGCTAGTTAGGACAAAAACTCTGATCAACATGGAAAAGATGCCCTTTGTCATGTGTCATTTTGTATTGTGTCTGGTTAGGTCACGGTGTAACACAGCCAGATTCAGAGTTAAATTCATGAGGTTATGCCCATTGCTTTGTGCCAATGAGCCCCTGGCGCTCTTCATTTCCTGTCTTAACCTGCCCTCTTGTTGCAGTGCCAAGGAATGTTCTCCCATTTTGAAGGTCTTTGGTTAGGAACTAGTGCACTAGTAACTACTGATCTTTAGTCCACTAGATATCCAAGAAAGTATTCGACTAGTCAATGTTTAACTTATGTGACTCACCACACGCCATGCAGCAACAATAGTCTGATGGCCAGCTGGAGAGCGTTCTGCACTGCTGATATTAAAATGAATGCTTATGGAACTCCATTAATGCTGCTTGCATTTGTCATGGATGGTGCAAAATGGAGTGATTAGTTGACTAGTTGGTACGAGTTCTAGTAGGAATTGTGTAATGCTGAGCATTGCCTCTTATGAATTCTACTTAAACCGAATCTTTGTTCATTGCTAAATGACTGACGCCAGTGGAGTATTTCTGTGACTTTCACGCAAAGTCTTATTAAAGAACATAATAAAGGTCCAGGGCAGGCCCCATGGAGCAACCTGGGGTCAGGTCTTAGGGCACAATGGTAATGGCTTCTTGCAGGGTGCGAACCAGCAAGCTTCTGGTTTTTCTAGACTTTACTTTTAGCCATCATGCCACAGTCTCTTCATTATCCATCTAAAGATATGAATGTGAACTGGATTTTTCTCATAACTTTCCAACCTTCATGACTGTCAATAAGTTTTTCAAGAGTGTCAAGAATGTCCACATTTGCACGTCAAGCGGCTTACATCTGAACGTTTCCATCAAGATTGGCAAACTCTGTGTCCTGTGTGATTCAACACAGTGTGAGAGTTTGACACCAGCTTGTGATCCGAGGATAGTGAAGACCCTGGAAAGTTCCTGCTGTTCAAAGCCCCATTGGCAAAATGTTTGCCCATGTTTGAGTCTTATTGTGTACATGGAAATAATCAACTTTGGCCTTCATATTTATCCAGTCTGATCCATTTCCGCTCTACTTCTGCATGTTGTCTCATATGTGGAGACAGCTTTCACTTCTGATAGATAGCTCTGAGAAGCCATGGGTTCAGGAAATTAACTGTTGTTTTTTTTTTTTGTTTTTTTTGTTTTGTTTGGATAACCCCATCTGGTTTCATATTGAGTGAAAGCTTCTGACTCTCTGACTTTATCAATGTTCCCTTTTGATGATTCAGACATGTTGTGGGTTTAAATGCAGGAATGGACAATGTTTTCAGATTTGTGTCACAGATGCACCGATATAAAAATATTTGCCCAATACCGGTTTTAACAAAAATAGTTTAACCAAGGTCGTTATATGATATATTGTCACTTACCAAGTTTTGTCATCAGATTGCTGTTTCACTTTGGAATTATGCTTTTAAATTTTGCAAAGAGATACAAAAGCTTTTTTACTGTTCTAACAATAAAGTATTTCCATTGAACATGGATTTGATTTGAACACATGACAGGCCAAAATTCTAAAGAGAACCACTATGAAAGATAAATAAAAGATAAAAAAAAAATTAAATGTGACAACATGACGATTGATATGAAAAAAGATTATTTTTGTACTTTCTTTGCATTACAAAGCAACATAACTCACATTTTACATGTATGTACTCTATGATAGAACATCACATCTTCATACTATCCATATGTTGGGTAATTTCTCGGAAATGTCAACCACATCATGGTAAAATAAAAAGTTTAAACCAAAGGAACAAAACCCCCTTTTAAATTACATTTTATAGTAGTATAATGGACAATGGGAATGCCGTCCAGACCGCTAGAGGTTGCCGCTTGCTCACACAGAACTGACTGAAGTGCTAAATGCAGACTATATTTTAATATGCAGCCTTTTAAGGTTTAGTAACCACACAAGGCAATTTTGCAATTTCAATCTTAATTAAATCAATCATGCAGCATTAAAGGAATAGTTCACTCAAAAATGAAAATTTGCTGATAATTTACTCACCCTCAGGCCATCCAAGATGTATATATATTTACATACTTTTTAACTACAAATGTTCACTTCCGTACATCTCTGTGACGTGCGCTCATGAGAGGGATGACGTAAGCTCATTGGTAAGGCTTCCTGACTCCTCCTCCACGTGACGCGTGACCTTACCAATGAGCTTATGTCATCCCTCTCATGTGCGCATGTCACAGAGATGTACGGAAGCGAACATTTGTAGTTAAAAAAATATAAGTATTGTTTTGTTTCTCAAAATAATCAATCGTTTGCATTCAGAAGAACTTTATTTGTCGACTGGAGTCACGTGGATTACTTTTATGCACCTAAATATGCATTTTGGACCGTTAAAAAATGGAGGACATTCACTTGCATTGTTTAGAAGAGGAGGCCGGAAATGAAATCCTAAAAGTCTTAAATTCTGTTTTGATGAAGAAAGAAATTCAGATACATCTTGGATGGCCTGAGGTTGAGTAAATTATCAGCAAATTTTCATTTTTGGGTGAACTGTTCCTTTAATGGTTATCATACCGATGTCTCAGAGGTCAAAGTCTGCTGGTTTCAAAGCGTTTTGGATGGTTTCTCTCACCATGTAGCCTATTGGTAAGTGCCGCTTTCACAACTGTCACATTCGTTTATTTTTTTCTGCATTAACATGAGAACGAGAAAGTAATATTGAATTCATTATTACTATGTTCTAAGGAGTGCCAACCCTTCTATATACTGTGGCTATTATTCTTCTGGATTGTGTATTTGAATTCACAGATTAATTATAAATAGACCATTGGTTTTTCATATCTGCATTTTCATGCTTATATATGCTGATGGTTTAAATTTGGTCAATAGTTGATCAATAAATATCGGCAGACGATAGATACATCGATGCATCACTAATCTAAACATTTAAGACTTGTTTCTTGCCCAAGAAAATGGGCGAATTCCAGACAGCATTTTTGCGTACCTTGAAAGGAACTATGGGAAGGGGACGCCACTTGAAGAGTCGTTCCCAACAAAAGTAAGAAAATGAATCTTTTAACCACAAGACTATTAGTGAAGGGTACATTAATACAGTAACGCCATGCGCCTTTCAGAGAGCCCATTTCAAGGGCTCTGCCCTTCGGTGTGAGAAGGGCACAGGGATGATAACTTTTGGTTGGAATTTGCCCAATGGCTCTGTTCTAAAAACCTAGTAAACTGAATATGTTACACCAAACTATTGAAATCAATTTGGAGTCGAGTCTCCTGTGCACTTCATGTGAGGAAAGCTATTTGTATGTTGCACAAAGTTGCTGTCTATATAGAGTGTTCCAAATCAGTCACTTATGAGGTTCAATTTCAGTTAAGATGCTGCCTTATAAGGCATCTGCCTATCAGAGGTCAACCAGTTAATAGTTTTTGCAGATTAATCGGCACCGATAGCTGCTTTTGAGACTATTGGTTATTGGCAAAAATCAGCCAACGATAGTTTGCTAAAAGTTTTTGGAAAGACAAGTAGAGCAGTGTGTCATCGGAGCAGCAATGGTAAGAGAACCCATGTGCTTGAACGATTGGTCCCAGTTCCAGTTGTGTATATAGAGAAGAGAAGTGGTCCAAGCACTGATCCTGGAGGTACCCCAGTAAGTAGCTGATGTGACTTGAATACTTCACCTCGCCAGGCTACATTGAAAGACCTATCTGAGTAATAGGATTTGAACCAGCTAAGCACAGTTCCTGTGATGCCCAGAGTAGAGAGGGTGGACAGGAGATTTTAAACACTATTGGCCAGTTAATTGGTTATAAACCTTTTCCACCACCTTAGAATCGGCAAAATCCAATTTACCTCTACTGGCGATGTCGGTAGTAAACAGCAAGGCAGCTCACTAGGTTTTGGAACAGAGCCTACCTCTTAAGTATTTAAGAGTAGAAACTCAGTTTTCTCGATTTCGTCTCACTGTTTTAATGCAGTCTGAAAAACTCTCAATGCTTTAGAAATGACCTCCAAGCTGTGACATTAAGGGTCAGTAACATGGTGTTGCACTTGTGCCACAGTACCACTCCAGACTCGACCTTCATTATACCAGCAAAACCACAGTGTTTTTCAAGGGACAAGATATTGGGCAGAAACTCAAGTAATTCAGCCTCTGGTGCACGACTTATTCCAAAAGCGCCACAGTATTGTTTTACGTGCCCTGTCTGTTTTGGCTCCTCCTTTATGGGACAACTTGTGTTTCAAGTGACATCTAACCCCTACTAAAGTGATGTGTTTGCAGTAATTGCTGTGGGCCACTCTGTCTGTGATGACTTCACAAAGAGAAGGATATGTATGAAGATTTACACCTGGGATGTCTGAAACACTTGAGGGGAGGGGTAGTTGAAGGCCTGTTACTCATCTTTGAGAGGTCTTGCTTTAATTTCGGCATGTCCTAACAAAAGACATCCTCCCCAGACAAGAAGCATTTTAATTCGTCATACTTCTGTAAACTTCTGAACATATGAGGGCGTCTTTGCCCAGGGGACACTGTTTTTTTGCCTGAGCTTGTTCTGGATTGAAAATATCTCCCCTTTCAGCACTCTGATTTAGTTTTTGCCTAATGAAACCTTTTAAATTTTAAACTTCAGTCTTTAATTGTGCCACAATATGGGGCAGATTTACAAGGCATTGGTTTTTTGGCAACCTCACATGTATTGGAGTTTTTTATTTTTCCATTCTCTTTACGACCACACACGGCCTTAAGTAGGGACTGATTAAAGTGTAATTGTGTTCTCTGGTATCACAATAAACTGATGAAAATTTATTTGAGTGGCTTCTTTATTATTTGGCTTTGCCTGCATTATTCCCAGAAACACTGTTTATCATTTCCTAAGGCACCGTCACATTTACCTCTGCACTGCAAAATCTCAATGGGAATCCATGCTATCGTGAATTTCAGATGATGGACTTCTGGTGCTGAAGAATTTCCCCTCGTAGATTTCACGTGGAGTTAAAGATTAGTGAACTTTGACAGGTGAATTCGCTGTGTTGACCAATAGGAGGTTGCTTGGTTTGGCCGTGACCTCTGTGTGGACGGTGCTTTGTACACAGCTACACTGAATATTCACAATGGACAAGGATATCATTTTAGCGGCGAGTTAACTTCACTCTCTCAGAGTATAAATTGCAGCATTAAAAAGAGGCAATTTTTGCTGGTTTCACATGTGCTCAGTGTCCACCCATGCCTTCTTCGCACGCCGAGTTTTGCCGTGCAAAGGTGGATGTGACTGCGCCTTTAACAGTTTAATTATTTTGGTGTTTCCCTCTTCATCTCTGTAAAGATCATATTAAATTGCTTAACAAGTGAAGTTTTCTGTTTGGTGTTGACATATTTCCTAATGAAACCTATTGAGGAATTTGTGGCAGGGCGTATCGAAAGGCCCATCCCCTTCTCTTTTTTTTCTCCCCTTTTCTCCCCAATTTGGAATGCCCAATTCCCAATGCGCTGTAAGTCCTCATGGTGGCGTAGTGACTCACCTCAATCTGGGTGGCGGAGGATGAATCTCAGTTGCCTCTGCGTCTGAGACCGTCAATCCGCGCATCTTATCACGTGGCTTGTTGAGTGCGTTACCGCGGAGACATAGCGCGTGTGGAGGCTTCACGCTATTCTCCGCGGCATCCACACACAATTCACCACGTGCCCCACCGAGAGCGAGAACCACATTATAGTGACCACGAGGAGGTTACCCCATGTGACTCTACCCTCCCTAGCAACCGGGCCAATTTGGTTGCTTAGGAGACCTGGCTGGAGTCACTCAGCTCGCCCTGGATTCGAACTCGTGACTCCAGGGGTGGTAGTCAGCGTCAATACTCGCTGACCTACCCAGGCCCCCATCCCCTTTTTTTAACAGCCAATCAGTTTTAGGTATATCACAGATTTTCTACTTGCTGGTTGGTATTTGATTGGACACAAATCTTTGTAGTGCGACATGAGTCATCAATATTTTTGGTCCGTTTAAAAAAAAAAAAAAAGACAAACTGTAAATTGTAAATGCATAAATCTGCTAAAAGTTAAAAGTTTGTCAACTTTTAGAAGAACATGACCATATAAATGGCCCCAGGAATTAACTTGAACTAAAAGCTAAGGTCTGTTTTTTTCCCCTCAGGTTTTCAGCGCTACATCATGCTGCTCTCACAGGCACTACAGAGTTACTGTCTCTCCTTTTGGAGGCTCAGGCCGTCGTTGACATCAAGGACAGTAACGGTTAGAACATAGCCATCTCATTTACTCATCTGCCTTTTGTAAAACTCGAAATGTTTGTGACTTTGAAGTTAAATTAACTACTAATGGTTGACCGACTGGGTTTTTAGCTGATTATCTTAAAGAAATCCTAAAACTGAATTTCCAAGTTTAAATAAAAAAATCCATATTTTCAAAGTGATTTTAGACGTTTGGATCTCACTGTATATTATATATAATTAAATTGAATTACAGACAATGAAATGTAAACAAAATTGCTGAATAAATGCTAACTACTGTAAAATTGCTAAATACATTTATTTTGCACAACAATTACTCAACAATTCAAAATTATTTGAAGACAGAAAATGTGAGGGACTGACCACTCGTTACTCTCTATATAGCAGCTGTAGGAATGACAGGCACGTCTTAAAGGAATATTCTGGGTTCAATACAAGCTAAGCTCAGTCTACAGCATTTGTGGCATAATGTTGATTACCACAACAATTTATTTTGACTCGTCCCTCCTTTTCATTAAAAAAAGCTAAAATCTTGGTTCCAGTGAGGCACTTATAATGGAACTGAATGGGGCCAATTTGTTAACGTTAAAGCACTCACTGTGTCAAAAGTTTAGCCACAAGACATGAAGGATGTGCGTGTAAAAATTATTTTAGTATGATAAAGTCACTTACTGACCTTTTCTGTGTAAAGTTATAGCTAATTTTACAACTTCGTTACCATGACGATGTAATGTCAACAAACCTTAAAATGACTGTAAAAATGACAATTTAAACAACTTTACAGCTCAAATAATACACAAGTTTTATTAGAAGAATTAATGCAAGTGCTTTTATAAAATTATAAGCTTCACATTTAGGTGTTTAAACCCTCCAAAAATTGGCCCCATTCACTTCCATTGTCCCCAGAAGTGTCTCTCTGTAACCCAGATTTTTGCTTTTTTTAAAGAAAAGGACAGATGAGTCGAAACTAATTTTTGTGCTAATCAACATTATGCCACAAATGCTGTCGATTGAGCTTAACTTGTATTGAACCCGGAACGTTCCTTTAAAGTTAAAAGAGCTAATCACCTTTTTGATAGAGTTTCTTAACTCCAGAACATAGATGTGCATTAGCTGACCCAGCCTGAAAAAATAGTTTTTTGCATGATTTGAGCTAAAGAAGCACAGTTTATGATACCGGAATTGTTAGATTTAATTGCTGATTTGAAACATGTTATTGAAACATAATCTTGACCAACAGTTTTGAAGATTTTGGTCTTTCCCTTTTTTGAAGTAGACAGTAGCTGTACTTGTGTGCCTGTTGTTTACATAGAGAATAAGTCCATCAGTGGCTGAGATCCGATTGTGTTTGTTTTGCTCTGCAGGCATGCGGCCGCTGCATTACGCAGCATGGCAGGGCAAAGCTGACTCAGTACTCATGCTGCTGCGAACAGGGGCTGCTGTTAACGGCGCGTCTCACGATGGGCAGATTCCACTGCACCTGGCTTCTCAGTATGGACACTACGACGTGGTGAGTATACATTACACAAAATTATTATCCACCAAACTCTGATGCTTCAGAACAGATTGCAGTAAACAAATAGATCACAAACATGCTTACAAAGATCAGAGCTGTTTAGAGTTGTGATGGGGATTGAGTGAGGTGTTGTGGACACAGGGATTTGAGCATCAGTAATGTAAATGTAAGAAGATTTGTTTTATGGAATTAGAGCCACATATGTTTCCTTTCTAAAATACATAACAACATACTTTATATAGTATATGTGTGTCATTCTGACAATGCAGTACATTTACATGTCCCCAACATGTTAGTTTAGTTTCTTTCACATCATTGTTAAGGGAACAATGATGTGAAATTTCATTGGAGATTAACTTAGCATATTTACAGCATTGCATATTTATGAAAGTCTGGTATACCCTTTTATAGAACTACTTCAATTACAACACAAGCATATTCTTTTATTCTTTCTCTCTTTTAAGTTCAAAACGTACTGCATAACAGGAATGACCCATGTTCAAACCACACACATGCACATATAAAGAAATGAAGGCTATATTGGAACAGGATGGCATGTGTTTGTGTGTATTAGAGTGCATGTTGGGTTATTTTTGCCAATGTGTTTGTCTTTAATTTTCATAAAGGATTATACAGACTACCAAACGCAGTCTCCTATTAGCAGAGATTCAGGGCTTTGTGTGTAGAGGAGGTTTTAGTAGAATGGAGGGCATCACTGTACTATTGCCTATACTTAGGGATAGAGATTTAGAAGTATTAAACTTTGACCTGCTTCATTTGCACTACAGACATTAATGATAACTCAAATCATGCAGCCTTTACAGGAGAAGTGTTTTGTTACCTTTTCTAATGGTTTGACTTAAACACCGTAGCAATGCACTAAAACACTCAGAACACAATAGCATCATTGCAACAGCATACACAGGTAAGCACTCACATGATTTTAAGGAAATGTAAAAAATCTAGTGTATTTAAGAATTGCAGTTGAGATGATATCATTCTTCTTTGAACAGAGAGTTTTCATTGAGGTCCATTGAGGTTTTATGGTCCAATTCACTCATGGGGCTGTGATTAAAATGAAAAGACTACAGATAAAATAGCATGAATGGTAGGGTAAATATTGGAGGAACAGTATTGTTGGATCAGCACCTGGAAACATCTGACGTCATGTGGCTGAAATGCCAAGAAATATGATATCAGCCTTATGACATTAACCAGAATGTTAATGTACAGTATATGTGTGTAAATTAGGGCTGAGCGGTATGACGATTAACACTAGCTGGGTTTTCATCGAAATATTTCGCATTTTTTAAGCGCATTTCTAAATATTACACTAAAGAAAATATGAATCGTTGCGTGTTTCCATCCACTATGTCATGCACATTATCTTGAGGGAGCCCGCCTTGTCTTGATGGAGCAGCTGCATGACCTCCTTGCTTCGGGGAGAGTTGTATTAGCAGGATCGGAGCAATTGTACCTTGTTTAATTCAATGCTGCCAGGAGACGCCACAGAATAAATGTAATATCTGATATAATGAGGGCTGAAATGGATGCGATGCCCATACACCGCCAGCCTCCGCATACATGGGAATGCCCGTGCTCAAAACTGTTCTGGCGGATTGTGAGGACCCACTTTAAAGACCAGCTGTGGGTTAAACTTCTGAATGCCAAGGGCTAGGCACAAAGAATTGTGTGTCAAGGTTGGACCTTTCGTTGGGCCAGTCACATCGAATGGTCAAAAGTAAAACTTGTCATTGTTTTGCAAATAAACTGTATATATCACCTTATTGCACATTTGAACTAATGCGAAGCTCTAGAAAATCCACCTCCTCCTAGCACATAAAATTGTATGCAAATTTTGAGTTTATTCGCATATCAAGCGTTTACATTCAGGATTTCTTATTTGCAATTTGAAAATGCGCATAAAAATTGTTGGATGGAAACCCAGCTATTGTATGACGGTAGAATTGTGTTTCTTCGTTGCTCTCATGAATCTCTCTATTGCAAAACGGTACTATTGCTAAAGTAGTTGTGCAAAATCTTTACAGAATTTGTGTATAAAATCGCAAAATCTCGCAAAACGGTACTATCGCTGCAGCGGTATCGCAAAATTTTTACCAGTTTAGTGTATTTTATCACAAAATCTTGCAAAACTTCACTATAGCTAAAACGGTATCACAGAAGCTCTAGATTTCGCGTATAGAATTGCAAAATCTTGCAAAGTGGTTTTATTGTTATAAGCTGTAATGCATAACGTCTGCCAGTTTTGTGTATACTATTGCAAAATCTCTCAAAACTGTACTATTGCTGAAGTGGTTTCACAGAATTTTATAGAATTTGTTTAAAATCACAAAAACACATAAAACGGTACTTTTACTAAAGTAGTAGTGCAAAATCTTTACCGAATTTGTGTATAAAATCGCAAAATCTCGCAAAAAGGTACTATTGCTTAAATTGTATCGCAAAATCTCTACCAAACTTTTTTGGGATACTACTGAAAAATCTCGCAAAACGGTACTATCACTACAACGGTATCGCAAAATTTTAACCAGTTTAGTGTATTTTATCACAAAAACTTGCAAAACTTCACTGTAGCTAAAATGGTATCACAGAAGCTCTAGATTTTGTGTATAGAATTGCAAAATCTTGCAAAATGGTATTATCGTTATAAGCTGTAACGCATAACCTCTGCCAGTTTTGTGTATACTACTGCAAAATCTCTCAAAAATGTACTACTGCTGAAGTGATATCGCAAAATCTTTATTGAATTTGTGTTTAAAATCGCAAAAACATATAAAACGGTACTATTGCTAAAACAGTATTGCAAAATCGTGCAAAACGGTACTCTCTAAAATGCTATTGCAAAATCTTTACTGATTTAGTGTATTTTATCACAAAATTTAGCAAAACTTCACTATAGATAAAACGGTATCACAGAAGCTCTAGATTTTGTGTATAGAATTGCAAAATCTTGCAAAGCGTTATAGTTATAAACTGTATCGCATAACCTCTGCCAATTTTGTGTATACTGTTGCAAAATCTTGTAAAACGGTACTATCGCTACAACGGTATCGCAAAATTTTTACAAGTTTAGTGTATTTTATCACAAAATCTTGCAAAATTCACTATAGCTAAAACGGTATTACAGAAGCTCTAGATTTTGTGTATAGAATTGCTAAATCTTGCAAAGTGATATTATAGTTGTAAACTGTATCGTATAACCTCTGCCAATAAAACGGTACTATCGCTAAACAATATTGCAAAATCGCGCAAAACGGTGCTATCTCTAAAACATGATTGCAAGTTATTTACCGATTTTGTGTATTTTATCACAATTTCACAAAACGTTACTATCGCTATAAGCAGTATCGCAGAACCTCTGCTGATTTTGGTACTACTGCTAATATGGTATGTCAAAATCTCTACCAATTTCATGAAAACCATTGCAAAATCTTGCAAATGGAACAATAGCTAAAACGGTATCACAGAATCTCTATGGATTTTGTGTATGCTGTCACAAAATCTTGCAAAATGTTACTAGCGCTAAAACGATATCACAAAATCTCTACCGATTATGTGCATACTGTCGCAAAATCTTTCAAAACTGTACTATAGCTAAAACAGTATTGCAGAATCTCTAAAAATTGTGTGTATACTATTGCAAGATCTGGCGAAATGGTATCACAAGATCTCTACCGAATGTGGCTCATCCAATCAGAATTTAGAATCAGAATTATCCATTTTATTAGTTTAATTGTTTTGTGTCTGTTGTTTTTAACTCAAGTGTTACATAATGTGAAGCTGTTTTTGGTTCCAGACTTATTAATTTGTTAAGAACAATCTTATCTTTTGATTTGCATCCATCAAGCTCCAAATAAAAAGAGAAAATAATCAAATAAGATGATGTATTTTTGATTTGTTAGGAGTTGAATTCACTGGATTGTCCAAAAACAAGTATTACCACATGACATTTCCAGCAAAAATAATGATAATTTGTTATATAGTTTTTATGATATCAAATTACTCATACCAAGATATTGAAGTTTGATCATACCATCCACCCCTACTGTACTGTATATGTGTGTATTAGTGAGGGATCAGGGATAATCTGCATGTTTTTATCATTCTTTTGTGTCTTTTATGATGTTTTGTGCACAATCACATATCACATACAACCAAAATTGAATTCTCTCCCTCTGTCTGTCTCTGTTTGTCAGTCTGAGATGTTGTTACAGCACCAGTCGAACCCGTGCATGCTGAATAAGGCTAAGAAGACTCCTCTGGATCTGGCCTGTGAGTTTGGCCGGGTGAAGGTCAGTGTTCTCATATCTATAGTGACTGATCATGAATGTTTACACTCATTCATGTGAGATGTCATTTATTACATCACTGTCACCATGGTTACCATCTAATTTGTCATTAAATATGTATGGGTGAATCATAATAAAAAAATGTCATGGCTACTTACCCCCCAAATTTGGAAGTAGCTGGTTTTCTGCATTAATTATTCATAAAATATGATCTCATCTTCATTAAAGTCACAAGTATAGACAAACACAATGTCCTTAAGCTAACAAAACAACCAATTATAATATTTTATGTCTTTATGGAACACATCCCATTAAACATTCACAGTGCTGTGGAAAAAGTAAGTGAATCCCTAGGCTAAAGATAAAAAAAAAAAAGAAAAGCTAATTAGAGTCAGGAGTTGGCAAACTTGGCATTCAATTAATGAAATAAGAATGGAGGTGTGGGTTAGAGTTACTTTGACTTATAAAAAGCACTCAAACACTTTGATTTTGCTATTCACAAGAAGCATCTGCTGACGTGGAACATGCCTTGCAAAAAAGAGATCTCAGAAGACCTATGATCAATCAAGAATTGTTGCTTTGCATAGTGCTAGAAAGGATTACAAAGTTATCTTGAAGAGCTCAGACCACAGTTAGACAAACTGTCTATGAATGGAGATGATTTAGTACTGTGGCTACTCTCCCTAGAAGTGTCTGTCCAGCAAAGATGACTCAAAGGGCACACTGCAGAATGCTCAATGAGGTAAAAAAGAACCCTAGAGTGACAGCTAAAGATTTAAGGAATCATTGGAACTGGTTAACATCTCTGTTCACGAGTCTACTATATGGAAAACATTAAACAGGCATGTTGTCCATGGCAGGACACCATGCAGGAAGCCACTGCTTTCCAACAAAAATATTGCTGCCCACCTGAAGTTTGCCAAAGACCACCTTGACACTCCACAACGCTACTGGGAAAATGTTTTGTGGACTGATGAAACTAAGGTTGAATTGTTTGAGAAGAACACACAGCATTATGTATGGCATATAAAGGGCACTGCATACCAACATGAAAACATTATCCCAACGGTGATGTACAGTGGAGGAAGCATCATGATTTAGGGCTGCTTTCCTGCTGCGGGGCCTGGACCGCTTGCCATCATAAGGGGGAAAAATGAATTCCCAAGTTTATCAAGATATCTTACAGGATAATGTCAGGGTGGCTGTGCGCCATCTGAAGCTCAGTAGAAGCTGAGTGATGCAGTAGGACAATGACACTAAACATCAAAGTAAATCCACTACAGGATGGCTTCAAAAAAAGAAAATCCACCTTTTGGAGTGGCCCAGTCAGAGCCCAGATTTTAACCCAATAGAGACGCTGTGGAATGACCTCAAGAGAGCCGTTCACACCAGACATCCTAAGAATATGGCTGAGCTGAAGCAGTTATTTAATTATGGGATGTGTTCAATAAACACATGAAAGATTATAATATTTTGTGAGTTGTTAGCTTAAGCACATTGTGTTTGTCTATACTTGTGACTTTGAAGATGAGATCACATTTTATGACCAATTAAGGCAAAAAAAACACAAAAAACCCCCAGCTAATTCTAAAGGATTAACAGACTCTTGCCACTGTATATACTGTGTGTGTGTGTGTGTGTGTGTGTATATATATAAAGGATCCTATGAAAACAGGAGGGTTAAGCAAAATATCTTCTTTCTTTTGCGGTGAACTATGAGCCGGAAATGTTCTTTGTACAGAAATATATGGAAATATACAGACAAGGAATAGGCCATGGAGATAGTTATGCAATCAAGTATTATTTTTCCTCCTTTCTCTCTTCATGCCCTGGCTGTGTTTTTTTTTTTTTTTTTTTCTCTCTCTGTCTATGTGTTATTCATTTACTCTGAGAGTGACTGAGAGCTCAGATTTCAGTAGTTGTATTTTTTGTGTGTTCTCGCGTGCGCACACACACACACTGTGGTATGTGATTTCAGTTTAGCTGTGTATTTTTAGAGGCTCTCACTGTGTGTTTATGTGTGTATGTGTGTATGTGTGGTCAGGGTCCAAAATTAACACTCGCTAAGCACCAAACTCAAGTTAAAATTGATGTCAGTGCAACTCACCAGTTGGCTGGTAACTTTATAAAGAACTGCATCATAATGCATGAGTTAAATTGTACTGTAACAATGATGTCTCTTGCTGATATAAGTGACATGAGTGACTCAAATCAAACTGCCTACTAAAAGAAATGTATGTTGCAAGCGACACAAAGACCTGCACAGTTTGTCACAAACATGCAAGACAAAACCAGCTAAATAATCCCTTTGAAATAGGGACTGAAATGCATTTGTAATTAATGAAATAATGCAAAATACAGCTTCATGGCCAGTAAGAAATATTTATTTTTGGTCAATTTACTCGGTTCACTACATCATGTCTTTCTGTTTTATTCTCACACTCTTCGTCCTGTCGTTTTCCCTACTGTCTAAATTGTGTGTGTGTGTGTGGGGGGGGGGGAGTTTGTGGTGCAGATGTTTTTGGGTGTTAATGGTCAATGGGACACTTTAGCATGACCTCATCCTCACCTGTCAGGCTCCTGAGAGCCAATATCCAACTTCCCAGAAATCGTTGCTCTGTGTGTTTGTGTGTGTGCCTTTTTCGTTTCTGTCTACACACTTATGTCACATGCTCTTTCTCTCAGTTCAATTTAGCGTACTTTGTTTTACCAAAAGTGTTTGCGGTAAAGCTATGTACACTGTGCCTCGTTTATGAAACATGAGCAGAACAAATTTCTGTGTAAAACGTTCGTAAAACCATTCCTAGATGATTTGTTGCATTGAACTGAATGCGACAATTTACATAAAAATGGTTTTACGAAGGATCTAAATAGAAATTCGTTCTGCTCGTGTTTCATGAATGCGGGCCCAAAGAGAGTATAGTAAAAATATGAGTAAATACTGAAAATAGAAAAATAAATAAATAAATGAAACGGACTAAAACATAAACACTGTTCAGAGTAAACTGCTGTAGTATTATCAAAGTAAAAATTTGCTAGATTAATTTATTCTGCAACCAAAAGTGTCCAACAATAGTGGAATTACTGACATTAAAGGAATATTCCAGGTTCAATATAAATTAAGATTTTGTGCGACAGCATTTGTGGCATAATATTGATTAACAAAAATTTATTTTGACTTAAAAAAAAGAGAAAATGGAAGTTACAGTGAGGCAGTTACAATGGAAGTGAATGGGGCCAATCCATAAACATTAAAATACTCACTGTTTCAAAAGTATAGCCACAAGGCATAAACAATATATGTGATAACATGATTTTAGTGTGAAAAAAATCACTTACTATCTTTTCTGTGTAAAGTTATGGCCAATTTTACAGCTTAATTGCCATGACGATGTAATATCATCAACCCCTAAAACGATTGTAAAAATGACAATTTAAACAACTTTACAACACACGTTTTAACAGATGAAATAATTTAAGTGCTTTTATAAAAATTATAAGCTTCACTTTTCTGCCTTTAAACCCTCCAAAAATTGGCCCCATTCACTTCCATTGTAAGAGCCTCACTGTAACCTCCATTTTTGCTTTTTAAAAGAAAATGTGGGACGAGTTGAAATTATTTTGGTGGTAATCGATATCATTCCACAATTATGACGATAAACCCACGATTGAGCTTAACTTGTATTAAACCTGGAATATTCCTTTAAACAAGTAGTATTCAGCTGGACATGTGATCCTAAAATGGCAACCCCCATGATGGGTCAACCTGCTCCTTCTATAATGCTACTGATATGACTGGAGCCTTTATCTCATGAGGGTGTGCATAATTTAAATCTTATAACTTTATTTCTATAGGTGTAAAACTTTGAAATGGGGAAAAAGTTTGTAATTGCACATTTAAGAAAAATACGATTTAATATGCCAGTAATAGCGCTCTCTATGTTTTTAACTTGTGTAGGTGGCTCAGCTGTTGTTGAACAGTAATATGGTTGCGTCTCTGTTAGAGGGCGATCGGAAAGATGGGTCTGACTTGAACTGTAACACTCCTCTACACCTCGCTGCACGCAACGGACACAAGGACGTCATCCGGTAAGCTCTTACTGGCTGTTTTCATACTTGGTTTGATTCCACTTTCCTCCCCTGCACCTGCAGGTCTCTTGTCAAAATGTTCTTTTTGGTCCAAACTGTGGTACATTTGTGTCATTTGTGTCCCTTTAGATTTACTACTAAACCTTTACATGCACAGACCCACATTTACATATGTCTACCATGGATGCGTTGCAAGAGATGCGAAGACTGCAAACTGCTTTCTGATGCCAAATTATTTGAAGAGAATCAGCAATGAGAAATGGGTTACACTGTAATAAGTGTGACTAATGTATCAATAGCGGTTCATCAATAGTAGTTCACCTCCACAATTTTGGACGGATTGCTTTCATACTAACTATGAACAGCACTGTACACACCACTTCAGAAAACCACTTTCACACCAACCAAACGCAACAAACTCTGATGTCAAACAGACTCGGGTCTGCACTAAAAGCTTTAGTGTTAAAGCGCCTTAAAAAGTCCTGGTGTGTGAGTTTATGTGTGTGTAACACATCTGTATCCATCAGTCTCAGCTGTCAGACTTTACTGTGTCTCTGGAGAGCCGAATGTGTGTCTGAGCTCTTCTCATGGGGACTAAGGTCAGGTCAGCTCTCTGCTGTGTGTTTAATGCGTAACAGCTGAATTTGATTCTCCAGCTGAAGTGTTAAATGAGTTTTATTCATGCCATTCCAGATGCGCATGACTTTCTTCTGCTGAACACAAATGAAGATTTTTAGAAGAATATTTCAGCTCTGTGGGTCCATATAGTGCAAGTAAATGGTGACCAGAACTTTGAAGTTCCAAAAAGCACATAAAGGCAGCATAGAAGTAATCCATAAGACTCCAATGGTTTAATCCATGTCTTCTGAAGAGATATGATAGGTGTGTGTTTGTGAGATACAGATCAATATTTAAGTCATTTTTTTTACTATAAATCTCAACTTTCACTTTCACATTCTTCTTTTGTTTTTGGCGATTCGCATTCTTCACACCTAAAAATGAAAATTTGTCATTATTTATTCACAAGGGAAGTGGTTCTGACCCTATATTATTTACTTTCTTCCGTGAAACACAAAATGTGGTGTTTTGGAGAATGTTTGTGCTGCTCTTACCATACACTATACAACAAAAGTGAATAGAGACTGACACTGTTGAGCACTAAACAGGACAAAAAACACCATAAAAGTAGTCTATACAACCTGTGCGCTATATTTAAGGTCTGCTGAAATCAAACAGATTGAAATTTAAAGGTGCTATCAGTAATCTTTAAAAATAATAATAATAATAATAATAATAATTTAAAACAACAAAAACTAGAGTCTACATCACTTGTAAGTCATTTAATAAAATTTTAGTTTTTGAATGATAATCTATTTTTTATTGTATTTTTTTTTTTTTATTTTTGTCCTACGTGAGGTCCACTCCTTCTCTAGCCATTTTTTAATCTTCCCTTATATCTTATCTTTACTCTTTAACTTTTGATACAGTTTAAATTGAAGCTGTATTTTGCCTGTTAGGGTTTCAGACTTTTTGATAGTTTTATTGTTCATATCTTTCTTTGGTAGTATTATTATGTTTTATTGATTTGTACAGCCCTTTGGATCAGTGTCTGTTGTCTTTAAATGTGCTTTATACATACAATTTGACGACTTTAATTGACTTTTCCTCCACCCCTTGAATTCAATTTGCGGTTGCGTGGATTCAAATTTTCTGTGTAATGATTCTTTACATGACACTTGAGAACCAATGGCGTTTGGCATCAAGGACGTCAAACAAACCTAGCATGACACATCTAAAGGCACCATTTTTAAATTAAGCAGAAGCACGAATGATTTTTGTTTTCCACAGTAGTAAAAAAAGTCATAAAGGTTTGGAACAACCTGAGGGTGAGTATATGATAACAGTTTTCATTTTTGGGTGAGCAGTCCCTTTAAATGTGGTATCCGACTGTAGTTGAGTAGATATTTGTGTTTTGAGACAAAACACACACCCACTGTACCATCATGACAGACTGATCTTGGTGCCAACAGACAGTGCCTTGTCTGTCTCTGTGACTCAAGGTCCTGAGGGAGAGGTGGTTATTTCTCTACACATGTCTGATCACTTCAGATTGTTGAGTGTGTTTGTCTGTGGATTTATTAAACACTGCTGTTACTCACTTCCTCTAAGACCGACAGCTCTTCCTTTATCACCTCAAACCCTGATAAGCATTGTGCTTTTATCAGAGTTATAATGCGGTGAATCTCACCAACCTTGTCAAGAACATGCCCAGGTCATATTTCATCCTAAAATCTAAATGAAAAAATACAAATTATATATTGCATTAAGAAAATGAAGCCTTGGGGGCCTGGGTAGCTCAGCGAGTATTGACGCTGACTACCACCCCTGGAGTCACGAGTTCAAATCCAGGGTGTGCTGAGTGACTCCAGCCAGGTTTCCTAAGCAACCAAATTGGCCCGGTTGCTATGGAGGGCAGAATCACATGGGGTAACCTCCTCGTGGTCGCTACGTGTGGTTCTCGCTCTCGGTGGGGCATGTAGTGAGTTGTGCGTGGATGCCGCGGAGAATAGTGTGAAGCCTCCACACATGCTACGTCTCCGCAGTAATGCGCTCAACAAACCACATGATAAGATGCGTGGATTGACGGTCTCCGACACGGAGGCAACTGAGATTCGTCCTCTGCCACCCGGATTGAGGCGACACCACCATGAGGACTTAGAACACATTGGGAATTGGGCATGCCAAATTGGGGAGAAAAAGGGGAGAGAATTAAAAAAAGAAAAGGAAGCCTTTTTTTAGGAGCATAAAATTAGGACATCCCTCTATTACAATCCTCATTACCATAATGGGAAAAAATCTAATTTTCTTTCTTTCAATTGTGAAGTATTCATATATCATGTTAGTATTTTTACCTGTATTGTATGCTAATGTGAAAAAAAAATCATTGTATTACAGTAAAAAAATAGAGTAAAACAGTAATGAGATTGTAATAAAAATCACCATTGAGAATAATAGAAATTACAATTAAACTCATAAGTAAACATTCAGGCACATTGGGATAGTGAGAAATTAGGGGAAAATTTGCGTAATTGTCATGTAAAAACCTGGCAATTTTCGTGGAATTTTAAAATTGTGTCATAAGTAATGCTATCAGTCAATAACAATTTGTAATAGCAATTAATTGCATAATTTTTTGTAGTTAATCGAGATTAATCGCAGATTTTAAAAGTGCTGAAATTTGACACTATATATACTTCTTTTCCTGTCAAAATGCATTTATTTCCTTCTTGAGAAAGAAAACAAAACATTATGTAACAATATCATTCTTTATTAACATTTTCCAAACAAAGCTTTCCACAGTATAAAGATAGAAATGCACTAAAATAGCACCAATTCAGTTAACATTAAACATTTCCCAAAGTCTAAGTGGGAGTTTGACTAATTGAAATACTATGCAACCATAGGTTGAATATTCATTGCAATGGCCATTAAATCTCTTAAACTCTCATCCTCCACAGACTGTGGCTATCCGCTTTGTTACAGCAATCGTGAATATGCATGCATGATTCGCGTAAGAGAACTAGCTAGGGATGTGCATTCATCAATAATTTGGTATTTGAATATTTAAGCTCATAAAAAATGAATACTCATATTTAATACTTCATATTTAAATGAAGGTAATTAATGAGAAAGAGACATTGGAAAATTATTTTTTAAGTCAAAAACAAGCTTATATTTTGTCCCGTGTTTTTTTTTGTTGAAAACATTTAAACAAGCAATGCGTGAAAACAAAAAAAGTACAGAATGAATGCATTTAAGCTCATGCATAGCTAAAGAAACCGTTAATAAAGTAGACTGGCGCAATTAACATACAGGACGACTATAAACACTCGGCGTATAATAGTTATGTTTATATTGTATCATGTTTCTGTTGAGAAAAACAAGCATATCCACATGCTCAGTACACTATACTCATTTATGCACACCAGTTTAATTGATGGAATGTCCCTCCGCTAGCAAAGTCTTTCTCGGATGCCATGTTTGTTGTTTACAGAAGCGTCGTGGGGATTACGTTGCTACAGGGACGCTGCTTTCTGACGAGCTGCACATATACGGGAGTAAAGTGTACACCACTTATACAGTACATTTAAACAGGAGCCCAGCTTTCTCACAGTAAGCAACATTCTCACAATAACCCGCATTTGGTATCCATCTAAATGTACTGAAAGAACGGTTTGCTCATCAAATGCGATCAACTGTCCACACTCAACAGCGCCACCCATTCTGTTATATCTGTGAGTTTTAGTTTGTGCGTTCAGGATTTAACAGGCATCTCAATGTATATATGGCCAGCAAAGCAAGATTTTGCGAAATTCAAATAGTATTTTTACTTTTCGAATACTTATTCGACTACTCGTGCACATCCCTAGAACTAGCGCTGCTTTGAACTCCACATGAAAATTGCACCTTACACAGGCTGTAAAATACTTGATTTCTGTCACAAGTCCCATCTGTGTTTGTTTTGTACATCAAATAGCATTAAGAGGTCCTTTCCCCATCATTTGATCACTGACACGCCTGTTGTATGTGTGTTTTGTGGTGTGTGCTTCAGTGTAATGACTCATTGCAAAGGTTACTTTCTACTCCGATCGGTTTTTATGCTGGTTTATGCTTTATTAACGATAATTGTGTTAATTACGATTAAGAAACGTTATTAATCACATGCATTAACACGTTCACTTTGACAGCACTAGTCATAAGTAGATATGTCAGATGTTATTACATAGAAGTAATAATATTCATAAGTCATGTTTCCATCCAAATTACAATTTAATTTATGTGCAAAATTGGAATATCGAATTGCGATATAATAAAGCAGCATTTCCATCCCATGTGTTCAAGAGAACAAAATCGTCACATCTGGGGAAATTGGTGCAAAATAGAAATGAAAATGGAAGTTGAAGCCACTGTGGCTCTTTTTTTATTAAATGTAATACTTTACTTCGGTTTGGAATGTGCAGACAAAACACTCGGACGAACTTCATGTTTGCTAGCGTTCAGCGGCAGATGCCTTATGTGTGGGAGCGAAAGCGTTTCAGACAGTTCTGGGAGGTAATAGCTAGGGATTGCCATTTTAAAAACAATTTGTAGTTGAGTACTCTAACCCACAAAAAATGTGTAATCGATTATTTGTAAATTAAAATGCAAGTTAAAAATAACAAATATGTCACGTACGTGAATTTTTTTTTGTTTTATTCACAGAAGTTACCAAGAACGGTTTCAAAATAAGGCAACTTCAACAAACTATGCTTTTCTTTTGGGGAAAAAATTAAATGAACAATATGCACTAAAAAAAAACATTTAAGTAAAAAACATTTGCACTCACCACGAGCATAGAAACATAGAAAACAGTGCTTACAGCATTAGGCTAATGCATATACAGTTGAAGTTAGAAGTTTACATACACCTTAGCCAAATACATTTAAACTCAGTTTTTCACAATTCCTGACATTTAATCGTAGAAAACATTCCCTGTCTTAGGTCAGTTAGGATCACTATTTTAAGAATGTGAAATGTCAGAATAATAGTAGAGAGAATTATTTATTTCAGCTTTTATTACTTTCATCACATTCCCAGTGGGTCAGAAGTTTACATACACTTTGTTAGTATTTGTTAGCATTGCCTTTAAATTGTTTAACTTGGGTCAAACATTTTGGGTAGCCTTCCACAAGCTTCTCACAAATAAGTTGGAATTTTGGCCCATTCCTCCAGACAGAACTGGTGTAACTGAGTCAGGTTTGTAGGCCTCCTTGCTCACACATGTTTTTTCAGTTCTGCCCACAAATTGGATTGAGGTCAGGGCTTTGTGATGGCCACTACAATACCTTGAATTTGTTGTCATACCTTAAGCCATTTTGCCACAACTTTGGAGGAATGGTTGGGGTCATTGTCTATTTGGAAGACCCATTTGTGACGAGCTTTAACTTCCTGGCTGATGTCTTGAGATGTTGCTTCAAATTATCCACATAAATTTCCTTCATCATAATGCCATCTATTTTGTGAAGTGCACCAGTCCCTCCTGCAGCAAAGCACCCCCACAACATGATGCTACCACCCCCATTCTTCACGGTTGGGATGGTGTTCTTCGGCTTGCAATCCTCACCCTTTTTCCTCCAAACATAATGATTGTCATTATGGCCAAAAAGTTCCATTTTTATTTCATCAGACCAGAGGACATTTCTCCAAACAGTAAGATCTTTGTCTCCATGTGCACTTGCAAACTGTTGTATGGCTTTTTTTATGGTGGTTTTGGAGCTTCTTCCTTGCTGAGCAGCCTTTCAGGTTATGTTGATATAGGACTCATTTTACTGTGGATATAGATACTTGTCTACCTGTTTTCTCCAGCATCTTCACAAGGTCCTTTGCTGTTGTTCTGGGATTGATTTGCACTTTCCGCACCAAACTACGTTCATCTCTGGGAGACAGAATGCATCTCCTTCCTGAGCGATATGATGGCTGTGTGGTCCCATGGTGTTTATACTTGCGTACTATTGTTTTTACAGAACAATACTTCAAGGCATTTGGAAATTGCTCCCAAGGATGGACCAGTGGAGGTCCACAATTTTTTTTTCTGAGGTCTTTGCTGATTTATTTTTATTTTCCCATGATATCAAGCAAAATGGCACTGAGTTTGAAGGTTGGCCTTAAAATACATCCACAGGTACACCTCCAATTGACTCCAATTAGCTAATTGTCTAAAGGCTTGACATAATTTTCTGGAATTTTCCAAGCTGCTTAAAGGCACAGTTAATTTAGTGTATGTAAACTTCTGACCCACTGGAATTGTGATATAGTCAATTAAAAGTGAAACAATCTGTCTGTAATCAATTGTTGGAAAAATTACTTGTGTCATGCACAAAGTAGATGTCCTAAACGACTTGCCAAAACTAGTCTGAAAATGAGTTTTAATGACTTCAACCTAAGTGTATGTAAACTTCTGACTTCAACTGTATATATATATATATATATATATATATATATATATATATAAGGCAATCACATTTTTTATCATTTGACATGTTATTATTCAGAAAAACAAGTGGTGAAATTTTTTTTTATAAGTTCTGCCGGTGTTCAGAGATTTAACACTAATAACAGTCTAATAAGCTCCCGTGTTTCTCGTACTGCTTCGCAGTATCTTTTCACTATAAAATCAGATCTTCGTCCGTTGGTTTGCATGACTCCAACAAAACCAAATATCAATGAATTAGCATTCAATAAGAATCAAAATATTACTAGTGCTAGTGCTACACTGGGCTTTACTTTCAAAAGCATAGATGACATAATTTCTTCTTCTCTTACCCAACACATCGATGACACATATCCACGGCGCCCCCCAGTGGACTCAATTGTAACTGCGAGATTTGGTGAGATTCAGAGGGAAAGTACTGTATAATTCAGCGCTGCTCACGGCAGGCTAATGCACAAAGAAACATCAATTTGCAACATTCAAGTAGTGTTTTTAATAGTCGACTAGCTGGTCCAGTATGAGTATTCGATTAGATAGTTCTAGAGTTAATTTTTTTTAGTTATGCTCTGATCTAAATTATTTCATCAAATAAGTATTACTTGTTTAGAGTAGAAACCTGTTCACAAGACATGTTTATGTCTAATTTGTGATTAAGGTCACATCATTAATTTTGCTACATTTCACTACATTTTTGCCTCTCATCCAGAATGCTCTCCATTACCACAAACCTAGGAAAACAATGACGTTAGGATACTAAAAAGGGAGTTTTCAAACGAAAACAGATGGATGTGACCTAAAATGTCCTTTTCAGTCAGTTCTTTCAATGAATCGGTTAAACTGGTTCACAAATTGGTCTGATTGATTCATTTGCTGATCTATCTGAATTAGAATGCTCTAAAATATCAACTAATCAAAAAATGTATGCAAATTCATTGCTCAAAAAGTGCAGGAGCCCTTATAATGTCGCAATGCAAAAAATATTTGTAATCTTAAAAAGAGGCTTAATTTTCTTAAAAGCAAAATAGAATCTGAATTTATCTTGAATTTTTGCATTGAAATATGAGCTGGACGTGTTCTTGACTGGTTTTGTGAGATTCACTCAAATGACGTTTGTGACTTTGTCTGTGGTTCTTTTCTAGTTGGATGGTCAGGACATGACTGTGTGTGTCTGTGTGCGTGTGTGCGTTGTCTACGGCTGTCACAGCATGAGCAGATCCCCTTCTCATGCCTGACATTCCCACTGCAGCACTGACATTCCCACAGATGAGTGTGTGTGTGTGTGTGTGTGTGTGTGTGAGAGAGAGAGAGAGAGAGAGAGAGAGAGAGAGAGAGAGAGAGTGTGTGTGTGTGTGTGAATTCCACATGTCTGTGTGTATTGCCGGCCCTCCATTGTGAAAATATGATACAGTATGTTAAAGAGGATGTCGTCTCCTCTTGTTGGATATATCGGCTACAACAAACTATTGCCAATCCATTCATTCTGTTTCCATCTCTCTTTCTATCTCTGTCTGTCTCTCAGTCTTCTTCTGAAAGCAGGTATTGACATCAACAGAAGCACTAAAGCTGGCACAGCTCTGCATGAGGCCGCCCTCTATGGGAAGACAGAGGTAGTGCGGCTGCTCCTGGACGTAAGTTCTTTTGTGCTTTGAAGTGAAGTGCAATGAGCATGTATTTCACATGGACGAGAAATATAGATGTACATTAAAAATGATTAAAGTTATGAAAGAAGAAAGAGACTGTGGAGTGATACAAAGACAGGAAACTAGCACAACTATGTAGGAAATCATTTGCCTTGGACAAAGGTTAATTATACAGTTTAGTATTCATTATACATTAAACAAAAATATTTAACCACACACTGTAAGCCCAGACAAGTTCATTTAACTGAAAAATTGTATAGATAAAGAATAGGTAAAGAATTTACGATGACTCAACTTAACTTAGTTGTGTTGTCTTTTTGCTTTGACTAAAGTTACAGTGATATAAAAATAAAAAAAATGTTCAACTTAAGAAGTCTTGTTGAAAGACAACAGATCAAACAACTGACAAACCAGTTTGATTTAAGTAATATGGACTTGACCTGTTTAGTTCAAATAACTAAATATAATTAATTAATCTTGTTTTTAGTACTGCTGTACTTTATCTGGATACATTATGTGAAGTACAAAGTACAACTTTTGACACTTAATGCCAGAGCATCTTGCAAAGTAAATGCGTTATGCGATATCTAGTCAGAGAGGCACATAGACCTCAACACTTTACACACAAACCTCAGTTATGGTGACAGTCAACAAACACCATTAACTAACAGTATTGATGAAAACAACAACAGCAAAGATAAAATAAGCCTATAACTAAGCATAAAATTAGTCATGCTGCAATGCATGCTGGGAGCTGGAAAATCAGCAACATTGTTCAATATTAAATAGTTTGTTCAGACAACTTTGTTAAGCTAGTTGGGGCAACATTTATGATAAAACTGTTATTCTGACATGTGTTTAGATTCAAAGTAATTTACATTTCTTAGTATTGAAGATCTTGCGATAAATGATGTGAAGTTACCTGGCACCGAATGTAGTTGATTCAACATATGTTTTGGAGTTGAGGTGGCAAATACGCTTGTTAATTCAACTTATGTATACAAATTAATACAATGATAACTTAACATGTTAAGTTGTGTCAACTCAAAAAAGCACTTTCATACAATATAAAAAATCTTCATGTGATTGCCACTGGCAACGGACAAAAATGAACTGAGATAAATTAATTAGTAATGGAGGTAATATGTTAGGATTTATGTTTATTGCACTCAGTTTAATTGGGTTAAAACAACATCAGGGATAACTTGACCAATTAGAATCAAGATATAAATTACATATAATATTCTTCTCTCTTGGTCCTGCGTCTCTCATTTTATACTAGAGAAACAAATAAGGGTCATCTATAAAGAAAAAGGTATATTTTAGAGTTCTTATGCGTGTGTTTTTGTGCTGGCAGGCTGGGATCGATGTGAATATTCGTAACACTTACAATCAAACAGCCCTGGACATCGTCAACCAGTTCACCGCATGCCACGCCAGCAAAGACATCAAGCAGCTCTTGCGAGGTGAGATGCAATCTGACGTGTGTTTTAACACTGTACATTTAACTCCTGTTGAGCTGTGGTGTGTGTGTATATATGAAGTGTCTTTGTTTATATACGCTGTATATGAGAGTGTATACAATGTGAAGTTTGTGTGTGTATTTGGGAACGGCCCCTCTTTGGTTTGCGAGGGGTTACAGGAGACATTTAATCTGTAATTTAGAAAGCAGCTTTGTTTAAACTCAAGGTTATAGGTTATATAACCAGTTGCGTTTGCCTTAGGAGCCAGTCTGAAGTTTCCTTAAAAGATATCTTCATACAAAAATGCTTATTGACTGACTGGGAAGCTGCCTTAGGTTTTGGACAGAGCCAAATAACAAGTCACAAATAATATAATGATAATATTCTATAAATAAAGTAATATTCTTGTTATAAACTTTTTTTACTATATTTTATTCATTTTCTGAATACCCCACAACATGAGGCACATATGGATGTTAGCAGTCCAGAATGGCCTTTTTACTGCCGCGGTTGCCGTAGTAAAACTTCACTTGCTGCTCTAAACCGCTAAGTGGTGCTATAACCATAGTATTTCAATAGACGGGAGCGGAGCGCGTCAAAGCTCATTCTTACAAGAGGCAAATTTTGCATGTCAATGTTTGCTTTTAAAGAAGGTGACTGATGTGGGAGAGTTTGTGGATTTACATTTACATTTATTCATTTGGCAGACGCTTTCATCCAAAGCGACTTACAAAAGAGGAAAACAAAAGCGAATCATCTTAAGGAGATAGTGGTACGAAAAATGCCATATTATACATTTTCACTAGCATCAGAATAGTATTCAAAACAGTTTAAAGTGCAACAAGAATTTATTTTATTTTTTTTAGTGACTGGTTAAATGCTTATGGAAAAGATGTGTTTTTAGCCATTTTTTGAAGACAGAAATTGAGTCAGCTTCACGGATGGAGTTGGGAAGGTCATTCCACCAATGTGGTATGATGAAGCCGAAAGTCCAGGAAAGTGTTTTGGTGCCTCTTTGTGTTGGTACAACAGGGCGATGTTCCTTAGCCGACCGCAAGCTTCTAGTGGGCGCGTAGCTCTGCAAAAATGATTTTAAGTATGCTGGAGCAGACCCAGTGACTGTTCTGTATGCCAGCATCAGAGCCTTGAACTTTATACGTGCATCAACTGGCAGCCGGTGAAGAGAGACAAGGAGTGGTGTAACATGCGCTCTCTTTGGTTCATTAAAGACCAGACGTGCTGCTGCATTCTGGATCATTTGCAGGGGTCTAATTGCACATGCAGGGAGGCCTGCAATGAGAGCGTTACAGTAGTCCAGTCTAGTAATGACAAGTGACTGGACAAGAAGGTGTGTGGCATGTTCAGAGAGGAAGGGTCTTTTCTTCCTGATATTGTAGAGTGTAAATCTACATGATCTTGCGGTCTTTGAGATGTGGTCTGTGAAATTTAGTATGTTATCGATGGTTACCCCTAGATTTCTGACCGATTTGGAAGGCATTACTGTAGTTGCACCCAGCTGCATGGTGATGTTGTGTTCAACAGCAGGGTTGGCTGGAAAGACGAGGAGTTCGGTCTTGGCTGGGTTGAGTTGCAGGTGGTGTTCCTTCATCCAGGCCGAGATGTCTGCCAGGCAGGCAGAGATCCGAGCAGTCACTGTGGTGTCGTTGGGCTGGAAAGACAAGTAGAGTTGGATGAAGCCCTGATTTATGCAGTGTCAGAGTTAAGTGTCTGTCAGCACCGTCGCACCGTGAATTGGCCTTTTGTGGAATGATATGCAAATAAAAATCTTGCAAATATGTCTTTGCATTGCTTTTGAATGTTTTAAGTTACATTTACAGTCAAAAACGGCTGTAATTAAGTCTGATCAATAAAGTCTGATAAATCTCATGAAAACATCACCAGGTCATAATCCACAAAATCAAACACAAAATCAAAAAAAAAAAAAAAAAAGATTTTGCTTTAAAACAATAAGCCTGTTTTTATTCTCAATGGTGATTCTAATGCAAAGACCACTCAGAGGTGAAGTGAATAACATTTATCATCTCTTAACAAGGCCATATATCAAGGTCTGGGTAGATTAGATGGTGCGAACAATCAGTTCTAGTAGTCAGCGTGTTGAATGCAGGAGAAATGGGCAGGAGTAAGACCTAAACGACTTTGACAGGAGCCAAATTGTTATGGACAGACGACTGGGTCAGAGCATCTCTGAAACGGCAAAGCTTGTGGGGTGCTCCTGATCAGCAGTGGTGAGTACCTACTGACAGTGGTCCGAGGAAGGACAAACCACAAACTGGCGACAGGGTGTTGGGCGCCCAAGGATCACCGATGCGTGAGGGCAACGAAGGCTATCCCGTCTGGTCCGAACCGACAGAAGGTCTACTGTGGCACATGTCACAGAACTTTTTAATGATGGTCATGGGAGGAATGTGTCACAACACACAGTGCATCACACCCTGCATCACACCTCAGACCGGTCAGAGTTCCCATGATGACCCTAGTCCCCTGTCGAAAGCGCCTACAATGGGCACACGACCATTAGAACTGGACCTTGGAGCACTGGAAGAAGTTCGCCTGGTCCGATGAGTCCTGTTTTCTTTTACATAATGTGGACACCTGTGTACATGTGTGCCGTTTACCTGGGGAAGTGATGGCACCAGGATGCACTGTGGGAAGACGACAAGCCGTTGGAGGGAGTGTGATGCTCTGGACAATGTTCTGCTGGGAAATCCTGGGACCGGCCATTCGTGTGGACGTCAATTTGACATGTGCCACCTACCTGAACATTGTTACATGATGGCAGTGGCCTCTTTCAGCAGGATAATGTGCCCTGCCACACTGCACACATTGTAGGGAATGATTTGAGGAACATGATGAAGAGTTCAAGGTGTTGCCCTGGCCTCTAAATTCCCCAAATCTCAGTCCAATTGAGCATCTGTGGAATGTGCTGGACCAACAAGTCTGATCCACGGTGGCTTCACCTCGCAAATTACAGGACTTGAAGGATCTGCTGTTATTGTCTTGGTGCCAGATACCACAGGACACCTTCAGGGGTCTTGTAGTGTCCATGCCTCGGTGGGTCGGCGCTGTTTTGGCGGCACGGGGAGGACCAACAGCATATTAGGCAGGTGGTCATAATGTTTTGGCTCATTAGTGTATATATTAAAGGGAGCTAGGGGTTAGTTGTCAAATTTTTTACTCCAGTGAATATTTCTCAGGGTAAGTTTATTTTTTAAAGTCAATTTCTGAAAAGCCATATACCTATTGGCTACAAAACAGCTATTGAACAGTGTTACCGTTCTTACCCAGGAAAAAATCAGTTAATTGAACATGTATAGTTGGACAAGTTGTCACAATGCAACCTGCTATTAAACAAGTGGTGTAGGTTTCATGTGGACATTGGGGGAACACGTCCTCTTGTTACCCCAATACCACCAAAACGAGATCTACAGCTCTCTTTTAAAATCTACACTTGCATCAGACACCCTATTATACTGTTGGCTGTTCAGCTAAATTTAAAACAATGATGAACCACAAAACGATTTGTGAAACAACAATAACGGACAAAAAATACTGGCCAAGAAATTATTGTAATTCACTCATTGTACAACTTTATAACATTTAAAACACATGTAACAACTTTCCCCGGTAAAAATGTGACAACAAACCTGACTTTCCTGAAAAATACCTTTTGTCCTAAGAACATATTAAAACCTTTCGGTAAAAATCTGTCTCCATAACATAGTCGACCCTTCCGTTAATGTATGCCAGTGTGGTTTGATTATGTTTGCTTGTTTACCCAACATCTTTGATATGTCCTCATTTAGAAGGATTAAAGTAAACATGTGTGTTTTCAGATGCTACTGGAGTTCTTCAGGTGAGAGCTCTGAAAGACTTCTGGAATCTGCACGACCCCACGGCCCTCACCATACGCGCTGGTGATGTCATCACGGTATGCCCATTTAAATACTTTATTATAGCTCTCCAAAGTCAAAATACGTGTGCGCGTGTGTTTGCGCACACTCATTCTTCCACTGTACTTCTGAGTATTACCTAAATACCAGTGGTTCTCAACTGGTTTTGCTTCGGGATGCAGATTTTACATCAGACATCAAGTGACGAGCCAACACGGTAAAAAACGTAAATGGCTCTTTTGGTTAATTGTCACTAAAGATGAAGTCACAAGCTTTTATTTGTGAACTCAAACTGGTGCAGGTTTTTACACAGTATTGTTACATAGGAAACAGTGGACAGATGATAGTAAGTACAGTCTAAGGGTCTCATGTACTGTAGATATATTTCATGAGTTCAGTGTTCTTGCTGCTGTTGCGTCTACACTTGTCATTAGGCCTGCTGCTATTGTGTGATTTTTGTGTGTTTGCGTAGGGAATGTTCTCTAACATTCAAAAGCTTTCAAATCACGCATTGTCTCTGAACTCCCGACCTGCTCCTCTGTTTTGACTGGGTGAGATCACTGTGACGTAAATAGAGCCTTACAGTGAATTCCCACTTTTTAGGGGCCTTGGTTCCAGATGTATTTTTTCCGTTAATTTTCTTAAATGGCATTTAAAACATTACAAACATCGATTTGATGCAAAAAAAAAAAAAAAAAGATACATATCTTCTATTAACTGAATTAATCACAATCGCATATCAATAATATATATAATTTAATTTAAACAGAATTTAAACAGAATATATATTAATATGCAATACATATTATATATATTAATATATATTCTGTTTAAATAAGATCTGTTCTGTTTAACTTCTGTTTAAATAAAAAAATCTAGAATATACAGTATATTAATATAATTCATGTTGCAATAATAAAAAAAAAAACATTTCCAAGGCACTTCAATTTCCAGCAGATAAAGTTGGCAGCACCATTCATAAATTTTTTTAAATATGGTACAACAGCAACCTTTTTGGGTGGGGAAGAAAGCAAAACTTCACCAAGGGAAATGTTGACTTAAATATTCAAGAAGGAATTTGGAAAGACCTGTGGAGTCCTGGAATGTTATTTTTTATTTTATGATTTGGGTAAACTGAAATCTTTGTTCTCAAAATCACTCAAATGTGTATTAAAAACTTACTTTGACTGTTTACTGAGGTTTTAGTTGATTTAATTCACATCACTGAAACATATTAATGGTCAGGGGGGTTCAATAAATTTGATTGTCAATTCCTGTTAGTATTTGGTAGTATTGCCTTTAAATTGTTTAACTCCAGTCAAACGTTTTGGGTAGCATTCCACAGGCTTCTCACAATAAGTTGCTGGAATTTTGGCTCATTCCTCCAGACAGAACTGGTGTAACTGAGTCAGGTTTGTAGGCCTCCTTGCTCGCACACGCTTTTTCAGTTCTGCCCACAAATTTTCTATCGGATTGAGGTCAGAGCTTTGTGATGGCCACTCCAAAACCTTGAATTTGTTGTCCTTAAACCATTTTGCCACAACTTTGGAGCTGTGCTTTGGGTCATTGTCCATTTGGAAGACCGATCTGAGACCGAGCTTTAACTTCCTGGCTGATGTCTTGAGATGCTGCTTCAATATATCCACATAATTTTCCTTCCTCATGATGCCATCTATTTTGTGAAGTGCACCAGTCCTTCCTGCAGCAAAGCACCCCCACATCATGATGCTGCCACCCCCATGCTTCACGGTTGGGATGGTGTTCTTCGGCTTGCAAGCCTTTTTCCTCCAAACATAACATAATGGTTATTATGACCAAACAGTATAATTTTTGTTTCATCAGAACAGAGGACATTTCTCCAAAAAGTAAGATCTTTGTCCCCATGTGCACTTGCAAACTATAGTCTGGTTTTTATGGCGGTTTTAATATATCAAAACTATGTCATATTTTAGCATCTTCAAAGTAGTCACCCTTTGCCTAGAATTTTCAGAAATGTACTCTTGACATTTTCTCAACCAACTTCTTGAAGTATCACCCTGGGATGCTTTTTAAACAGTATTGAAGGAGTTCCCATCTATGTTGGGCACTTATTGGCTGCTTTTCTTTATTATTTGGTCCAAGTCATCAATTTCAAAAACCTTTTTTTTTTTTTATATAAAATTTTAGTTTGTGGCACAATTATATTTTTGTCTACAAAACTAATTTCAAACATTTAAGCATACGCCTTCAGATCAAAAGATTTTTAAGATCATGAGAAACATCTCAGTCAAGTGTTTCAAAACTTTTGACCGGTAGAGTATATATAGATTATATGACTGCGCACAAAATCATGGAGGTGGTACTTCAAGCTTGAATTTGCTCCGTTGGTAGGAAAATTCCTTATTATGGAATTTACGTATGTTTAGCGGGTATGATTAATTGCATTACGTTTTTAACACGTTATTTTTTTATATCATTATTTAAATTAATGTGTTAAATCGACAGTCCTAATATAAATAGATAAGTAGTTTGATGCAGGAACTTGACTCAGTGATGTTATTTGCTATGCTTCATGGGAGGTCGCTGCTATGCTCTTTTAGCACAATTTCCATTTCCATGGTAACAGCGACTTCTCTGATTGGTAAATCTCTCTTCATAATTATGGGTAGTGTAGTTCTTCACTGTGAATTTCCCAGCATATACCATCGCTTAACAATCCAGGAACCCTGCTGTTGCACTCTATATGTAAGCACTGTGTTGTGATTGGCAGGTGATAGAGCAGCACATGGACGGACGCTGGAAAGGCCACATCCATGACACCCAGAAAGGAACAGACAGAGTCGGCTACTTCCCTCCCTCCATAGTGGAGGTCATCAGCCGACGATCAGGTACCATAATAACAACATGAATTTTCATTTTTGGGTGATCTATTCCTTTAAAGGGGTCATGGCATGCATTTAAAAAAAAAAAAATTTCTCTTGAGGTTCACTTATAATGTATGTAAAGTTTTTTTTGCACAAAAAAAGTCAATGTAGAATTTCATGACATTTTTCCACCCTGTGTCTGGCCCTCTGTCTGAAATGTTCGGTTACTGTGTACTTTACCTTTAAGACACACCCATTGTTATGATTGACCAATTTCTTTGCAGAGTACCCCCACCCCCCCCCCCCCCCTTATATCTTTATTCAGCTGTGGGTCGAGTGTTATAAGGGATGGTCGGCCCTGGGGTTCCCCTGTCTTGTCTCGTTTCACCTCGCCACTTCAGTATGCATACCATGTCAGGAAATATGTGATGTTCGCTGGGTTTGTTGGTCGACCGGGGTAGGAGGTCTTCTTGATCGTTAAATATGGGACAATTGGCATCCCGACACGTCAGTTTCGGCCAATATGGGATGTCCTTGTCAAATACGAGACAGCCCAAGCTAACAATTTGATGTTCTTACAAAGTTTTCCTAACATTCCCATTTAGGTTATGAAAACATTATTTGAAATTTCTTTGAACGTTCTTTGAATGTTTTAAGAATGTTTTTTTCTTGGTTATTGGAGCATTTGCTAGATGTTTGAAAATTGAAGATTTTTTAAAAAATGTAGTAATGGAAAATTCCACTAATGATGTGTGAATAACTTTTTCATTCTAACATTTTGAGAACGTTTGTCAATGATAGAAAACGCTGAAAGAACATTCTATTAACAGTACTGCAAGAATGTTTGTTCATAACTTTGAGAGAACTTTTAGAACAAAACATATAATTTAAGAACTTCGTTTGAATAATCCACTTATTCCTAACATTGGATTATTTCAGAAGGCTTTGCAGTGATGCAGTTTTTCCAAAACCAGAAACAACAACGTCTGAGGACTTTACCTTTTCATTGGTTAAAAGCAAACAACAGTAACAATAGTGCCACTTTTAGTATTGAAGTACCTCATCCACTCTATCAGTTCACAGCGATGATTACGTATGTTGTGGTGGCGGAGCTATTCAAATGAACACCACATTGTGATGTCACTATGTGGCCAGTTTTAAAACGAGTTGTTTTTGTGGAGTGGAAACAATAAATCCTCTTTTTGGGCTGGAGAGGAGGTTTTGAGTTTTGAAACAGTATGTTTTTATAGTACAATGACAAGATTCCTCATGTCATAACCCCTTTAAAGTAGAAATAGATGATTGTGGGTCATTTAACTGCCTTGTGAAAACAAAAAAAACAAGATTTGGAAAAAAATTAAGCAAGAGTTTATAGCCTTTTGAATAATACAAAGAAAGACAAAAATCCCGCACACTGCTGTAGTTTGCATGAAATCCAGTATCCACCAGGATTTTGCCTGATAAATGTTGCGTGACTAGTTGCAGACGTTGACTCTTTCAGTTCTATGAAAATCTGTTTGATTAAGCTTACTGTTTCAAATTTAAAATCCCAGCCATTAACCCCTCAAATGACAGACTTCCAGCAACATATTAATCATACTGACATATATAACGGCACTCTAGATATGTGTCTCTGTCTTCCATCCTGTTGCCACTTCCCATGTAATAATTATTCATCTCTAACCTCCATCCGCTTGCATACTAATCCGCTGTTGCTGTCATGTGTGTGTTGTCCTGTAGGGGGCACCCTGTTACGACACGCCTCACTGCCCTCCCAAAGGCAGCAGCTGCTCTCCAGATCAGCCCTCTGCCCCAGTTTGAGTCTGAGCGGCGGTGTTGCCCCTCAAACTGATGACTCCTACACTCTGTACACCTCTAATCCCCACCTTGTGCTCCCCCACGCCAACGGTCTGAGCACCAACCCAGGTAAACACAGTGGAGGAAATCGCCATTTTAATGTGGATGAGAGGCGTAAACATTGCGAAATTAATGCGTTTTCAAATCTAAAACATGTTAGTGTGGATGTGACCTTAGTTACGGTCAAAACTTTTATTGGTACAAATGCAATTGTTGCGTCGAAGTGCGAAAATCAAAACGAACATTCACCAAGCACAAAATGCGAGAGAAACTTGTTTTGATTTTCATCATAATAAAAGGTTTAATCACATTGTAAGAGCGATAGTTTGACCCTCTATATTTTTCTTTTTGTTTTCATCTAAGCTAATCAAATCAAAGAGTTTCCTGCGGTCTAGGAAAAGCTTAGCGTACGTCCACATTAATCCGGATACATATGATAACGGCCTTTTCATTTTCTAAACGCTCTCCGTCCACACTGCCATTTTCAAGCATTTTCAAAATGTTTCTAGTCCACACTGAAACGAATGAAAATGCTTAAATCCCCTTTCTGCACATGCAAAAAATTGACGTTCCATGTACGGTCTAAAATGCAGTTGTCCTCGTGTTCCAACGGCATTAAAGTGGATAGCAGGAACAACCATGCCGCTACAACATGGGCCGCCATCTTGATTGTATTTGGTTGAATGGCTCACATGACTGTGTCACATGACGACAAATACATCATCGTTTTCAGATATCTCCGTTTTCCCTGTCCACACTACAACGCAAAGACGGCACTTTGAAATGTATCCACTTGGGAGAGCCTTTTCGAAAAGCTCAGATTTTGCTGGACAAAAAACCCTGTCTCGGAGTGGATGGAAGGCCAAAACGTACAGAAATAAAATGCATATTCAAACTAAAACATATTAATGTGGATGTGACCTTAGTGACTGTTGTATGTCTTATCTCAGGGGAAATCTACCATCCAAAGGAACAAGGAAGCAACATGTTTTTTCTTTTATTAGAACTCGATGTGTGATACATTCCTAGCATTAAGCCATCATCAAAATGAGACTATGAGGAACAAAACGCAAGGAAATGCGCTGTTTTCTGCAAATTTGCAGAAGGAAAAACAATGAAATAATTTATTAGGCCACGTCCACACTGATTGGTTTTTGTTTGAAAGCTCAGTTTAACATCATCGTTTTTCAAAGTATGCGGTAATGGAGAACGTTTTCAAAATGAAAATACGAATTTTCAAACGACAATGTATTAGTGAGGACAAGATCTTAGTCAAAGAGACAACAAACTTTTTTTAAAGAAATATTACAAAATACATATAGATGGCCACCCCTGGAGTTCGCTAGCTCGCTAGTTCGAATCCCAGGGCGTGCTGAGTGACTGAGGTCTCCTAAGCAACCAAATTGGCCCAGTTGCTAGGGAGGGTAGAGTCACATGGGGTAAACACCTCGTGGTCGCTATAATGTGGTTCATTCTCGGTGGGGCGCGTGGTGAGTTGGGCGTGGTTGCCACGGTGGATGGCGTGAAGCCTCCACAAGCGCTATGTCTCCATGGCAACGCGCTCAACAAGCCACGTGATAAAATGCGCGGGTTGACGATCTCAGACACGGAGGCAACTGGGATTCGTCCTCCGCCACCCGGACTGAGGTGAATCACTACGTGACCACGAGGACTTAAAAAGCACATTGGGAATTGGGCATTCCAAATTGAGAGAAAAAATAGTTTTTGCTCCTCATTTATTTAGATTTTATTTGATTCTATTTTTATTTATTAACAGATGTAATTTTTAATTATATGTTTATTAATCTTTGTCAGATATATCCCTCTATCCACCGTATTTTACAATGCGAACGTAAGCAAGCAGTTGTATTTCCAGCGAGTGTGTGAAAATGCTTGTAACAGGTAAAGAATGGGCAAGAAGGCGGCGGGAACCGGCAGAACAGTCAACTTAACTTCAATGACACAAAAGAACTGAAACATAACATAAAACACATAGATGCACACACACAGCGGCCGTGTGTGTCTCTCTCTCGAACTAGCACCCCCGGCTCGTCTTTATCCCCCTCCCGGCTGATTAAGTGACTCACAGCCTGGCCACGCCCTCCTCCTCGTCACAGTGCTGTTGCCATTAGCCACTAGGTCAAATACTAGGAGAATCATACCAGAATGTAGTGGTGTAGGGCTATTATCTGTCACATAACCACAGGATGTACTGCAGAATATTATGTAAATATGAATCTAAAATCTGGATGATTTTCTGACCGTTACATTTATAGCAGTTACCCTATTCTCACCTGTTGACGATCACAGGATGACGCGCATGTAAATAAAACTGACTGATTCAGCGGGAGAAGGTGATATAACCATGGAGACGTGCGCAACAGCGAAAGCCGTCCGTGTAGTGCATGATCATAGAGTGAAAACGTTCGGTAAGACACAGGGCCTCAGGACCTTACTGTGACCCTGTAAACATCACAGTATCATACACCGATGCGAGCGAAAGCACTGGAGACCGGAAAGTGAAAACGTGCTTCCTTTATGAATCGTGGAATACTGCTGTGTTCAAGAAAAATTTCGATATACGCTCATGATCAGGTTCTTCTGGAATGCAGATTTTGCATATAAACTCTCTATAGTGGCACTCACTGATCTGAAGGCCCTGAGTTGGGACACACACCCTCATCCCCCCCCCCCCCACAAGACTAGGCCAGTGGCCCAAAAAGTGTTTGTGTCTGTTAGGTGGGCCTCCCAGCTGTTTGTCCCAGCACAAAACCCCCAGCATGGAGGACATCTGGGTTTTGCGGAACTCCTGCGCTGGTAAGAATCCTTGCACTGCCCTCCGCTGAAAAGCTCCTCCCCTGCGTCCTCATACTGGCTGTCTGCGCTCCTGTGTTAATGCACCCTTCCTTGCTGCAGACAGACCCTCTGATTGGCTGGCCTGCCGACTACGCCATTAGGAAAATTGATCAGACTCATTTGGTGTGTCTGTCTCCGGATGCTAGCTTGTGCCCAGCCTCCCTGTTAGCTAGATGTCAGAATGCTGTGAAACAACCCCCCCCCCCCCCCCAATTACTATGAGAAATATAAAAACATTTCTCAATTAGTATTTTTGTCTTGTTTCCCAGTAAAAATATCTAAAGATTTTTACTAGAAAAGCAAAATTGTATATACAGATCTGGAAAAAATGAAGAGACCACTGCAAACATTTTTTTGTTTCTCTGGATTTACTATTTATAGGTATGTGTTTTATAGGAGGTAAATGAACATTTTTGTTTTATTCTATAAAGCACTGACAACATTTCTCCCAAATTCCAAATAAAAATATTGTCATTTAGAGAATTTATTTGCACAAAATGAAAACTGGTCAAAATAATAACCCTGATTTTCAATCTGGGGGTGCTGAATTTTTGCGCCAGGAATGGCATAAAGTCGCCCAGCAGCAATGTGAAAGACTGGTGGAGAGAATGCCAAGACGCATGAAAGCTGTGATTGAAAATCAGGGTGTTTAGATAATTTACTGGAAATCAAGACACTGATTAAGAGAATGATGACTTGCAGTGTTCCTGTAGCAGAATGAAGGTTGTGCATTGTCATCTGTAACTTTACCACATTCCTGTGGCTTTACCCTGCTACTCCCCACCCCATCCTGCCTGCTGCTTCAGTAGAAATCCAGCCCTCCTGGCACAGCGGGCATTGTGTCCTCACGGCTCCAGTGGCACACTGGCATGGCAGTACAGATAACTGTTATGATATCAGTCACTCACTGGACTAACTTCTGTCTCTCTCTCTCTCTCTCTCTCTCTCTCTCTATCAGCTGGGGACAGGAACAGTGTGGGCAGCACTGGCAGTGTGGGCAGCACCCGCAGTGCAGGCAGTGGGCAGAGCACAGAGAGCAACAGCGCCCCCAACGGAGCACACCAGCACACCACACACCCTGACACCAGCAAGGTAACCAGCCATTCTGAAACCTGGAAATATCAGTGTATAATTGTTTACACCTAAGGATTTGTGCATGATATACAACTGGAAACCTACTCAAAGGTTTCTATGAAATAATTTGTAAAAATCCTTAACCACTAATCACAAATTCATTGAAATGTCATGGGATTTCGTTGGTGACAAAATATGGCAACCCTGACTGTAAATATTGCCTCTGACTGTTACAGATCTACATGCCTGAAACGATACATTAGATTTACTGTGATGCCTGTCATTTTATTTGCAATAAATGTGCAATTGCAACTTGAGGTGCAAATTTGTGGTTTTGATTTTGTTTCTTTCTCATTTCACGCAGACAGCACCACCTGCTGGGGATTTACTACAACCAGATCATAACAAACATGTGGACACACCCACAGGTAATGAGTTAGTTAGTTAGTTAGTTGCACTACAAGATACTAACAAAAAGTATTTAACTACAATGAAGCTGTTTATGGAAGTTTTTTTTTTTTTTTACATAGTTAGAAATCAGATGCCTTATATTGTTTTTTCCAGATAATTATAGTTAATAAACTATAAATATAGTTACATTTATAACAATATTTGAAATATAGTTTTATATATATATATATATATATATATAAAAAAAAATTGGGGGGATTTTTTTCCCCTTTTTCTCCCTAATTTGGAATGCCCAATGTGCTTTTAAGTCCTCGTGGTCGTGTAGTGATTTGCCTCAATCCGGGTGGCGGAGGACAAATCCCAGTTGCCTCCATGTCTGAGACCGCCAACCCGCGCATCTTATCACGTGGCTTGTTGAGTCACTCAGCACGCCCTGGGATTCGAACTAGTGAGCTAGCGAACTCCAGGGGTGGTAGCCAGCCTCTTTTACCACTGAGCTACCCAGGCCCCCAAATATAGTTATATATTAAAGAATGTATTTCTGTATTTTTATGCCAAATAAATACTGTTCTGATTCAGTATTGTGTGGTGCAAAAACATGGTATAAGTGAATCTGGGAGTCATTTAATTGAACTAGTTTGTTTACATGAACTGTCCAAACACAGCGATTCACTGAAATGAATTGTTTTTGAACCAACTCATGTACATGAACTGTCCAAATGAACCGATTCACTGAAATGAATTGATTTTCAAACACTACATAAGTGAACTGGTGAATCTTATTTTTTTTACAACTTAATTTACATGAACCGTCTGAACGAACCGATTCACTGAAATGAATTGACTTCCCAGCGCTACATACAGTAAGTGAATTAGTGAATCAAAAACAAGGTATAAGTGAATCTGGGAGTCATTTAATTGAACTAGTTTGTTTACATGAACCATCCAAACACAGCGATTCACTGAAATTAATTGACTTCCCAACGCTACATAAGTGAATAAGTAAATTGTTTTTTAACCAATTCAGGTACATGAACTGTCCGAATGAACCGATTCACTGAAATAAATAGATTTTCCAACACTATATTAGTGAATGGGTGAATCTTTTTTTTTTTAAACAATTCTTCTACATGAACCATATAAACGAATTGATTCACTAAAATGTATCGACTTCCCCAAGCTACATATGTGAATTAGTGAATCACCAATTAATTTACATGAACCATCAAAACGAAACAATTCACTAGAGTGCATTGACTTCCCAAAGCTATGTACAGTAAGTGAATCAGTGAATAATTAATTTACATGAACCATTGTGACTTCCCAAATCTCGATACTGTAAGTGAATCAGGAATTTTTTTTTTTTAATGAATTAATTTAAATGAACCGTCCGAACGTACCAATTCACTACAATGAATTGACTTCCAAAAGCTACATAAGTGAATCAGGGAATTGTTTTTTTAACCAATTAATTTACATGAAATGTCCGAATGAACCAATTCACTTATATGAACTGACTTATGAAAGCAACATGAGTGAATTGGTGAATCGTTTTGTAACCAATTCATTTACATGAACTTTCCGAACAAACCGATTTACTTTTTGTTCTTCCCAAAAAAACAAGAGAGGATGGTTTAGGTGAGCATGATTAATTATTCCTTAGGCTGTATTGCTACGTGTGCACACAGTGTGACAAATTTAGTGTTTTGTGACACAGCTACTCATTGGAAAAAGTAGCTTGTTACTTTAAGCTTGTTAAAGCTACACTATTGTGAAAACAGGTTAACTACTGTTGCGCTACTGAAAAGTATAGTTAGTAGCATCACTACTTAAGTTACTGCCCAACACTGGCTAGGACACCTGTCTGAACTGTGTGAACACTAACACTCAATATTCTGTTTAGTCTATCATATGTTCTCTAAAATTGTTGTGATTCTAAAACTCTTTATTTTTAAATGATTGTATAGCATTGCCTCTTTTTTTAACCAATGTTACATAACAAATCCTTGTGTGTGTGTGTGTATATATGTATATATTGATGCGAGTGTGTGTTGAATTTTCAGGTGTTCCTCACAGACCTGTGTTGCCCACACAGAGGGCAGGAGAGCCGGGATTCTCTCAGCAGTTTGTGCGTCCTCAACAGCTGCTAGAGGGCAAGGTGGGAACATACCCTTTCAGAGTTCACCACACAAACCTCAGAATATTGTCATATGGCAGATTTTGCATTCACATACTTGCATTTAGTGTGTTTCAGGTCTTTTTTTGTGCACAGCCATAGGGATGATGAGAAATGTTGGTTATTGTAAGTGCATGTGTTTTGCCATTGTCAGGATGCTGAGGCTATCTATCAGTGGCTGAGTGAGTTTCAGTTGGAGCAGTACACTGCAAACTTCCTGAACGCTGGCTATGATGTGCCAACCATCAGCAGAATGACCCCAGAGGTACCTTCACAGCTTTAGAGCATCTGGGAAATAAGATGTTCTTTGTTGTTGCTGCAGGTAGAGTTTATATTGATGGTATATCTCTTCTTCAGGATCTCACAGCTATCGGTGTGACTAAACCAGGCCATCGTAAAAAGATCTCCCTGGAGATAGGAAACCTCAGCATTCCGGAATGGCTTCCAGAGTACATACCAGTAGGTGACAACATGTTATAGTTTGCGCGAACACATGTATCTACTTTGTTATCTTCTCTCGCAGTAAAGTGTAATCTTAACCCTTAGCAGGATCTCGGGGAGTGGTTGAGTGCTATAGGTCTGCCTCAGTATCATAAGAAACTGGCTGAGAATGGCTATGACTCCATAAACATTGTCCAAGACCTCACGTGGGAAGACCTGCAGGAGATTGGCATCACCAAACTAGGTGAGCTAACGTAACCCTGGAAAGGAAATGCATTGTGGTGTTTGTGCATAGAACAGTTTTTTAGAGTTCAAGAGTAATTCATTCATGACAACTCTCAGAATAAATTATAAGATATTCTAATGGGTATGACAAGTTAGTAGGTTTGGTATTGGCACACTAATTCAGATATGCTTGCTTGACTACTACTGCTACTGCTAAAGGCTCGGGTATACACACGGTCAAGCGCTCAGCCTTTCAAAGTATAATCTTTTGACTGTGAGCCAATACGAACGCGTTGGACTCATGCACACTACGACTACTTTGTGATGCTATTTAGTACAGTAAAAAGCAGGCGCATGCGCCATCGATATGCACAGATGAGAACTTTCTGCATGTCGAGAAAATCTGGGCCGCACTCTGACAGTCTGGGCAGACTATGCTAATGATGAAATTTGTCTCACATATACTGTGCGTGATCTGATCCGGAATGCAGAAAACCGAAGTATACTTAAGAACATGCTCAGACATGCTGGGTTGAGACGTACATTACATTATTAGACATACAAACAATCTCCATGAAGCAGATGTAGACTTTCGGTGCTGGGGCGGAGTAGGTTTTCAGTGTGAAAAGTCATAGCGCGCTGCAGTGAAACTAGCTTACCTGCAAACGACTGAGCAATTTAGTAGGGTTTATGGGAACCATTTGGTTTAACAGATTACATGTCAAAGAACCTATCAGCTTGGGCCATGGAGTGTGCAAGCTTATTGGCCAAAAGATTACATGTTCAAAGGACCTATCAGCTTGCACCATGTAGAGTTTCATGACTGAACTTAAAAGTTTGTCTTGAAATGTATTGTTGAAAGTGGTGAATTTGTTTTGGAAAAAAAACGGTTGTAGCAATGGTGCAGGGATACATTTAGAGATGCAACTTCTCAAAGAGAGTTTTAATGTTTATCTGTAGTGTTAAGCTTGTGTGTGTCTCTTATCAGGCCATCAGAAGAAGATGATGCTTGCAGTGAAGAAGTTGCGTGATATTCATAAGGCCATCCTGCAGGCTGAGTTAGAGCAGGGCACACTGCGTCGCAAAACCCCTGCTGCCCTGGACCTGCTCACTATTGAGCCGCCCTCTGAGGATGGTGACCTCCCGTCACCTCACACACCCAAGATGCTCACTTTCCAGGATAGTGAGTTGAGTACTGAACTACAGAGTGCGATGTCCACCCCCTACAGTGGCTGTCACGAGGGACTGGCCATCAAAAGCGCAATAGGTATGTCCATCAGTCAGGAGAGTATTGACACGCGGTCTCGGGGGTCCGGACGCTCCCAGGAGCCTCCCAACACTCCCTCATCATCTTCTTCATCTGCCACACCTTACAGCCACTCCCGTGAGAGCTTAACAAGTGCTGACAGCAGCCCTGCTAAAGAGCGGAACATTCCAGAAGGCCGCGACCAGGTCACGCATCCTCAGTTACCACAGCAGCTGCCTTTCAGTGCATCCACAGGCTTTAAATACCCAGTGCTGCCTACCAAACCCAAACTGGGCTCTGCACCCTCTCCGCAAGTCTCCCCTGCTCAAAAAACCCTCAATTATCCACGTTCGCACTGTAATAGTGCCACACTCAACCGCTACTCTCCTAGCGTGACTAAGAAGCGCACACAGAGTCTGACCCGCTATGCTTTGTCGGACGGTGAGCCTGATGAAGAAGACGATGAAGAGGCAGCTCAGCTAGCCAGTATTGCTATGCCTTCTTACGCCACATTGAGCCGCAAGCCTGCCCGTGGCCAGTTGGCGCGCCTTCAGTCTGCTCAGGAGCAGTCCATTAGCCGAAGCCAGTCTTTCGGCATTAGAGCTCAGCGTAAAGGCCCTCCCCCACCACCACCAAAACGCCTTAGCTCAGTCAGCAGCAGCACTAGTGTGGAAACTGTCTTGGACATGCCTGTGCCACCTAATGGAAGAGTGGAGAGTGAGAGCTCTGGCACTATAAAGAGCATTGCAGCTGTGTTAGAAACTGTTATACCTGCCTCTAAAGTGGATCTCCTTCAGGAGAGCACATCATTTGTCTCTGGCTCCAATGAAGGGTCTAGACAGAGAGCTTTGAGTCAGAGCGAGTCCAGCCAAGCCCTGCAAGCCACTCCAGATACTGATAGAGCAACAAAGTCTGACTCGGAAGAGGATGATGGGGCCAAGGATTCGGGTCTGGAGAACTCTTCCTCACCACAGAACAGCTCCAGCGAGTGCATCCCCTTTGCAGAAGAAGGCAACCTCACCATCAAACAAAGACCTAAAGTTGGCGGCCCTCTCAAGACAGAGAGCACTTTGGAGTCTCCAGAGAAAGCCAAATCAGCCAAAGCCCCTGAAGTTCCAGAGTTCAACCTAAAAGAGTCAGATACTGTAAAGAGAAGGCAGAAGCCAAAAGACAAGGAGCTGCCAAACACGGCATCAGACAGTAATGCAGACAGCCCAACGATTACTGAGCAAATTCAGACTCAGGACACAGTGAAACTCCGTATCAGTGAATCAGAGATGAGTCTTCCATGTGTGGAGCCTTTAGCCAAACCAGTGAAAGCACCACCACCTCTTGCCCCCAAACCTCCCAGTCCCCTGAATCCAACACGGCATGCCTCGAAACCACATCCTGTAACTACAAACACAGGTACAGCCTACTGATGCAAATTCAGACATTTGGCAAGATACACCAACATTGATAGTCTTTCTCAAGAAGCGTTTAAAGAACAGTTCACTTAAAAAATGCTAAATCACTTCACATCATTTACTCGCGTCATATATTTATACTGTATATACTGTATATATTCACTCACCAATGACTTTATTACGTATACCTACATATTCATGTGATTGTCTAATCAGCCAATCATGTGGCAGCAGTGCAATGCATAAAATCAAGCAGATACGGGTCAGGAGCTTCAGTTAATGTTCACATCAACCATCAGAATGGGAAAAAAATGTGATCTCAGTGATTTCAACCGTGGCATGATTGTTGGTGCCAGATGGGCTGGTTTGAGGATTTCTGTAACTGCTGATCTCCTGGGCTTTTCATGCACAACAGTCTCTAGAGTTTACTCAGAATGCTGCCAAAAACAAAAAACATCCAGTGAGCGGCAGTTCTGCAGACGGAAATGCCTTGTTGATGAGAACAGACTAGTTTGAGCTAACAGAAAGGCTATGGTAACTCAGATAACCACTCTGTACAATTGTAGTGAGCGGAATAGCATCTCAGAAAACACTTTGAACCTTGAGGCGGATGGGCTACAACAGCAGAAGACCATGTCAGATTCCACTTCTGTCAGCCAAAAACAGAAAGCTGAGGTTGCAGTGGGCCTACCATATGTGTACCTCACCAGAAATCAAGATTCATCAGATCAGGGCATGTTTTTCCAGTCATTAACTGTCTAGTTTTGGTGAGCCTGTGCCCACTGCAGCCTCAGCTTTCTGTTCTTGGCTGACAGAAGTGGAACCTGACATGGTCTTCTGCTGGTGTAGCCCATTCGCCTCAAGGTTTGACATGTTGTGCATTCTGAGATGCTATTCTGCTCCCTACAATTGTACAGAGGGGTTATATGAATTACCATAGCCTTTCTGTCAGCATGAACCAGTCTGGCCATTCTCCTCTGACCTCTCTCTTCAACAAGGCTTTTCTGTCCACAGAACTGCTGCACACTGGATGTTTTTTGTTTTTGGCAACATTCAGAGTAATCTCAAGAGACTTTTGTGTGTGAAAATCCCAGGAGATCAGCAGTTACAGAAATACTCAAACCAGCCCGTCTAGCACCAAAAATCATGCCATGGTTGAAATCACTGAGATCAAATTTTTTTCCCATTCTGATGGTTGATGTGAACTTTAACTGAAGTTCCTGACCCGTATCTGCCTGATTTGATGCATTGCACTGCTGCCACACGATTGGCTGATTAGATAATCGCATGAATAAGTAGGTGTACAGGTGTTCCTAATAAAGTGGTCGGTGAGTGTATATACAGTATTTCAGGGCATTTATTTATTTATTTTTTCATTTGTTGTACATTTATCGGTACAAGTTTGATGCAATGTATTTAATTTGCAATGTACATCTCATCTTTTCGGTGCCAGATATATACTATTCTGATTTTATAAATGAATTGTATAATCTGCTAGATATAATTTAATAGCTTCAATATAATTAGCAACATTTGCTGTTAGTAAGTTACAGTGTACCACAAGAACATATTGACTGCATTTAACTACTTATACACAGCGTTACATTTATTCTGTTGTTCTTTTATTGGTGTTGTGTCAGCAGCAGTTGGCTCTTGCCTGACCCTGAATGTTGTTCAGAGTGTGGCCTTTGTGGCTCCTCCATCTCCTGTCCCATACTCCCCATCACCTGAGAGAACCTCCAGAGCAGCAAAGACTCGTGTTGATGGAGGTCAGGGGTCGACACTGGTGCAGCAGAGGCTGGAGAAGACCAGCTCATCTCTGGAGGAGGCACTGAAAGCTGTGGAGAGAAAACTAACTCTGGAAAACCACACTGAGGGGTGAGAGACACTTTACAAAGCATCAAGTACTGTATGCTCAAGTATTTGACACTTTAAGGAATAGTTCACCCAAACATTTGAATTCTGTCGTTTTCAGTCTGACCCGTTTTTAGTTGTTTTTTTTTTTCCATTTTGGTTGAGCTAATACTTTAAATGTCCTGTTTTTAAATGTTAATGATACTTTTTACTCTGGGGGGCCTGGGAAGCTCAGCGAGTACTGACGCTGACTACCACCCCATGAGTCACGAGTTCGAATCCAGGGCGTGCTGAGTGACTCCAGCCAGGTCTCCTAAGCAACCAAATTGACCCGGTTGCTAGGGAGGGTAGAGTCACATGGGGTAACCTCCTCGTGGTCACGATTAGTGGTTCTCGCTCTCAATGGGGCGCGTGGTAAGTTGTGCGTGGATCGCGTAGAGTAGCATGAGCCTCCACATGCTGGGAGTCTCCGCGGTGTCATGCACAACGAGCCACGTGATAAGATGCGCGGATTGACGGTCTCAGAAGTGGAGGCAACTGAGACTTGTCCTCCGCCACCCGGATTGAGGTGAGTAACCGCGCCACCACGAGGACCTACTAAGTAGTGGGAATTGGGCATTCCAAATTGGGAGAAAAGGGGATAAAAATAAAAATAAATAAAATGATACTCTGAAAGTAAAAGTATATTCAAGTAACTGACTTTCTGTTGTGCCTCTTCTAGTGTTTCTCACGTGGCAAACTCTGCAGGGAACATTCTGGATGACATCGGGAACATGTTTGATGATCTGGCCGATCAGCTGGATGCTATGCTAGATTGAACGTCCTCTCTCTTGCATGGAGCTGTGGATTATTCATTCATATCCAGGACCAGATCCAGAGCAAAAAAAATTCTTCTGCCTTGATAACAAATGGAGACCAGAGGAGAACTCTTGAACTCATTAAGAACCTCCATTGATCTCCATTTCTAAGGAGCACACAGACATTTGTGAAAGTCCATAATCTTCTGACTAATCTCAGTCTAGGTTTCATCTGTACTTGTTTGTTTATTCTTATTCCACTGTATGATCAACCAGCATATATATATATATATACAGTACTGTGCAAAAGTCTTAGGCACATAAGATGTTCCCTAAAAACCTTTGTGTTAAGATGGTTATTTATATCTTTAGCTCTAGTGTGTCAATAGGAAATATAAATTTTAGACTCCCAAATATTCCTTTTGCAAATATAAAAGAACAGAAAAGATGAACAGGGAACCCTGCAACAGATGTCATGGTCCCCACAAAGCCCCCCACTGAACATCATGTCAATCTGAGATTACATAAAGAGACAGAAGCAATTGAGACAGACTAAATAGATAGAAGAACTGTGGTGAAATCTCCAAGAAGCTTGAAACATCCTATCTGCCAACAACCAAGAAAAACTGTGTCCAGGTGTACCTGGAGAATTGATGCTGTTTTAAAGTCAATGGATGGTCACACCAAATATTGATTTAGATTTTTTAATGTTTACTGGACTTTGTATGACATTAAGTGATAAATGAAAACTATTTATGTCATTGTTTTTTAAGAAATCCACACTTGAAAGTTTTTCACAAGAGCCTAAAACTTTTGCACAGTACTGTATATATTTGTTTATGCATTTCATTCTGTCCTGTCATTATTTGTCTTTCTGGGGCTGAACTGTGGACTTTACCGAGCATGACCCCAATGAACTGTACATAATGACCACAAATCTGGCCAGTGGTCCCAGATGAAATTGATGCACTTAGGGTAGTCATTCCTAAAGCAATATACATTTCAAAACACTACACTGTTTCAAAGATGAAATCTTTGGAAAGATTGAAAGAATAGCTTGCCCAAAAATGAAGTTCCACAGAAAAAATACCAGCATATTGGTTTGGAAAGACATGAGGGTGAGTGAACTATTTCTTTAACATATCTGTACATTTCAAAGCATTTTAGCTCTGAAAACAATTGTATCTTGTTCTATATGGAGTACAAGTAGCTTTTTTCCATTTCAGGTGGTAAATAGCCTTCAGGTTTAGTACTACATTCATAGTAGATATTTTCCTCTGATGAAATTGTAAATTATCAGGGTATGAATCATAACTGGCATTTATTTTTGTATTAAAGTGTGGTTTTAAAGAGAATACACCATCTTTGAATGAAAACACTACCTTATGTAACTAGAGCAACATCAATTTACAGCAAGCAATTCAGGTCAAAGTTGATCATAAACACTATGAATGTCTTTAAACTTATTTGAGTCAAAATAGTATTTAAACTTTATCGAAAAATGTACACTAAAGGTATATTTGATTGGGAAGCAAACCTGTTTGTTGTACCAAAGTGTGTGTGTGTGTGTGTGTGTGTGTGTGTGTGTGTGTTATATATATATATATATATATATATATATATATATATATATATATATATATATAATTTTTTTATTCAGATGTTGGTATATCAGCATTTCTAACAGAATTATCTTGGCTCTAAACTAATGTAAGTTAACCCAGTGACATTTCCCCTTTGCACATCATTTGATATATATGTATAATTATTGTCATGTTGTTTTCACATGAGGGTTGTTTTGACATTTCTTAAGTTTTAGGACATGCAGTAACTTACAGTATATTACCGCTATTTACAAGTGATATTCTTAAGATCATAATGCATTGAGTTTGCGTTCGTATGGTTATTCAGTACGTCTATCACACACCTCTGCGTTAGTAATGAAATTCAATCCTTACAAGATCGTGTCTCTTGTTAGTAAGAACAAAATGTAATTGGTTTCTGTGTTGTATTTCTCAGCATTTTCTTTCCTTTTTTTAATAATTTGTTCATGTTTTCTATTAAATGAATTAAGCTATATTGTCATTATTTTTTGTTGTTCTGCCCATAACCTTGACATTTCAGCACTTAAAAAAGAGAGACCTCTGTGCTACGTTAGCCTAGCAACCAGTGTTAGGGAGTAGTTAACTACAAGTAGGGATGCTACTAACTTAACTAAATTTTTCAGTAGAGTGACAGTTGCTCCGTTATTTTCCCAAAAGTGTAGCTTTTCCAGTCACAAGCTAAATCTTCCAATGATTAGCGCTGTAGCATCACAAAATGCTTCATTTGATTTCTTTATTTTTGTTGTTGTAAAAAATACCTTTTTACCCTGGCCATTCTGACTGTTGTTTTCTACTTTTGACGGCTTCTTATGTTGGTCCCAAACTTGGGTCGTAACATACACTGACAGCCAAAGTTTTGAATAATGTACAGATTTTGCTGTTATGGAAAGAAAGTGGTACTTTTATTCACCAAAGTGGCAATCAACTGATCACAATGTATAGTCAGGACATTAATAACATGAAAAATTACTATTACAATTTGAATTTTTAAACTACTTCAAAGAGTTCTCATTAAAAAATCCTCCACATGCAGCAATGACAGCTTTGCAGATTCTTGGCATTCTAGCTGTCAGTTTGTCCAGATACTCAGGTGACATTTCACCCCACACTTCCTGTAGCACTTGCCATAGATGTGGCTGTCTTGTCGGGCACTTCTCACACACCTTACAGTCTAGCTGTTCCCACAAAAGCTCAATGGGGTTAAGATCCATAACACTCTTTTCCAATTATTTTTTTCTTTGCAATTCTTCCCATAAGGCCTGCACCCCTGAGTCTTCTCTTTACTGTTGTACATGAAACTGGTGTTGAGCGGGTAGAATTCAATGAAGCTGTCAGCTGAGGACATGTGAGGCATCTATTTCTCAAACTAGAGTCTCTGATGTACTTACCCTCTTGTTTAGTTGTACATTTGACCTTTTACATCTCTTTCTGTCCTTGTTAGAGCCAGTTGTCCTTTGTCTTTGAAGACTGTAGTGTACACCTTTGTATGAAATCTTCAGTTTTTTGGCAATTTCAAGCATTGTATAGCCTTCATTCCTCAAAACAATGATTGACTGATGAGTTTCTAGAGAAAGCTGTTTCTTTTTTGCCATTTCTGACCTAATATTGACCTTAAGACATGTCAGTCTATTGTTTACTGTGGTAACTCAAAAACAAACACAATGTTAATTTAATTAACCAAATATCTTTCAGCTGTGTTTGATATAATGGCAAGTGATTTTCTAGCACCAAATGATCAATTTAGCATGATTACTCAAGGATAAGGTGTTGGAGTGATGGCTGCTGGAAATGGGACAGGTCTAGATTTGATCAAAAATGACTTTTTTCAAATAGTGATGTTGCTGTTTTTTACATCAGTAATGTCCTGACTATACTTTGTGATCAGTTGAATGCCACTATGGTGAATTAAAATACCAATTTCCTTCCGAAACAGCAAAATCTGTACATTATTCCAAACTTTTGGCTGCCAGTGTAATTGGCAGCTCGTCCGGGATAGATTCAACTTGGATTGGTTGTTTTGCATCGCTAAGTTTTCTGTAGCGTGCTTTCTTTCTGCTGCTGGCCTGCGTCGCTACTTGTGTTCCGCAGAATGCTTAGTTTCTGCCACTGTCCAGCATTGCTACATTGTTGTTTGTAGCATACTTTTGTTTTTGGCTTTGGCATGCATTGCTACTTTGTTTCCAGTTGCATGCTTTATTTCTGCTGCATTTTGCTTATTGACGTGATACTTTTGAGTGGACACTGATTTGCTGTCTTTTTGAAGTCGCTTTTGTCTGTCCATAGTTATTGTTGGTTTATGAGTATAGTCTTTTTGTTTTTGCCTCATTTTATTTTTACATGCTAGGTTTTGTTATGGTACTTCTCTTGTGTCCAAAAAATTGGAAATGGAGAAGACCCTGCCTTTCAAAGCATTAGAACTTCAGGCCTGCAGCTCAAGTGAAACGTTTTATTGGTGGGGGTGCCACGTACCCCTGCTTTCTTGCTTTGTTTTTCCTGTGTGAGGCTGCCAATTAGATTGGGGCGGACTCTAACCAGCTACACCTGAAGTCCTGCCATTTTAAAAGGTGCTGTCTGCACTTCATAACTGCTACTTTGTTGTTTTCTTTTCTTTTCTACTTTTGACAACTTCTTATGTTGGTCCCAAACCTGGATTGTAACAATTTAGTAATTTGTCCACTGAAATATAGCATCTGACAAAGTGGGTGTGATGTATAAATGTATTGTTACATGGAAATAACATTCACATGTGCACACATACAGGAAACGACAACCAATACACCAGTGATCAAGTGCAGTATTATGGTGTCAACATTGGACTATATACATAAAACAAACAGAAAAAAATTCAAATAGTGGGCATTTCAAAATACTTTGGTGATTAGAATATGTGGCCATTTGAATATACTTTGACAAGTGTCCTGAAGTCTGAGACCATGTGAAAATGCTTTTATTTTGCATTTTTGCTAATGGAATAAAAAAATAAAAAAAATTATTTGCATAACAATTTAGGAAAAATGTGTATTTGTGGCACGACCTCTGATCTACAGTTCAAAGTCATTAACATGGTTAATGTCACAAATTCGCTTTTACATTTTGTTAGTAACCCAGAACTAGAGCAGCATCTTAAATATTTCTGATTTTTTTGCTTTTATTTCCAGGTTTAAATGGGATTTTAAATGCCATTTATTTTCAGTGAGGTCTCAGACTCTGTATATTTCTGTTTTCAGCAATAATGGCAACATATCCTGTATATGATATGTCATTCTTAGTTAACAAATGCACTCATTGGCTTACAGTGTAAGTGAAGAATTCATTTCTATCAACAGTTTATTTGGTCCGTCATTATAAAACAGTAAGGTGTTTCAGAAAAACAGAATTAGTAGAGAAATAAGGCTAAGGCTGAGAACGGCTTAAAAAATTATTCATGAAATTGAACTCATACTTAACTACATTGTTAAGTTAGAACTTTCCAGTACAGCCTCATGCGCATGACAGAATCACATCTGCTCAATATCAAACATACATGGTGGATTAGGTACATTAGGGCTATGTTCAGAATAGCATACTAACATACTATTCTTACTATTTCTGCATTATATAGCATACTTACACTCACTGAGCACTTCATTAGGAACATCTAACCATGCCATTATCTAATTGTGTGGCAGCAGTACAGTGCATAAAATCATTCAGATATGGGTCAGGAGATTCAGTTAATGTTCACATCAGCCATCAGAATGGGGAAAAAATTTGATCTCAGTGATTTCGACAGTGGCATGATTGTTGGTGCCAGACGGGCTGGTTTGAGTATTTCTGTAACTGCTGATCTCCTGGGATTTTCACGCACAACAGTCTCTAGAATTTACTCTAGAAAAAACAAAAAACATCCAGTGAGCAGCAGTTCTGTGGACGGAAACGACATGTTGATGAGAGCGGTCAACGGAGAATGGCCAGACTGGTTCGAGCTGACACAACAGCTACGGTAACTCAGACAACCGCACTGTACAATTATAGTAAGCAGAACAGCATCTCAGAAAGCACAATACATTGAACGTTGAGGCAAATGTGCTACAACAGTAGAAGACCACGCCAGGAACTTTATTTGGATCATCGTGTTCCTAATAAAGTGCTAAGTGAGTGTATATACTATATGATTATACTAAAGTATAGAGCAATTTTTTACCCTGGTGACCTACTACACTAAAATGCAAAATAAGTGTAATTATTTTCAAGATGATTACTGGATACCACTCACATGCAACACAATGAGGTCTTGTGACCAAAATGTAGCATACTACTGTTTGAAATGTTTGGCATGGAATTATTTCTTTTCAGTTTCACTTTCAAATATTGAGCAGTATACAGTAAGTGGTAAGTTAGTATTCCATTCTGAACATACTGTAGCCAGTGGTTGAAATGCATCACCGTTGTAGAATGTTACATTCCATTTGCCCTAAATTTACTGATAAAATCTGTTAGTAGTTCAAATATATATTTCTGAATACAATATAAATCTGTGTGTATATATACACACTGTACATATATATATTTATATATATATCATACTGGCCCTACTGATGACCTCATTATATCTGCCGTGTCTATGTCAAAAAGTCTTGATGGATGGAGAGGTCTGACAGAGGTCTATAGGTTACTGAAGAGTTCATTTTTCTTGCTCCAGTCCATGGGTGGAGCTCTCTTATTGGAGCGTTTCTGGTGAGCGCGCTCCTTCACCTGCTGTAGGGACAGATTCAGCTCTGGTATGGCATTTATGATTGACGGCTCCACCCCCTGAAAAAAGAGAAACAAATATTAACTTACTAAACTATATTTTAACATTTTCTCAAGTTCATGGTATAACTGATCAAATGCAAACCTGAAATGCACTGCATGTTGCTTGGAATTAAAGGGTCTACAAAATGTATAAAAAGTACATCATTTATGTTTTCATCACAAATGCTGCAGGACGAGTTATGCAGCAAAGATAAATACCTAAAGTTAGGTTAACCCAAATTATGAGTGTTAAGTTATGCTTGGGTCATTGACAAATATGGTCATCCATAGTGTAAAAATGGAAAAACTTCTTAAAATATACACGGATGAGTCACAACATTATGATCACTCACAGGTGAAGCGAATAACACTGATCATCTAACAAGGCCACATGTCAAGGTCTGGGTAGATAGATAGTAAGCAAACAATCAGTTCTCGTAGTCAACGTGTTGAATGCAGGAGAAATGGGCAGGAGTAAAGACCTGAGCGACTTTGACAAGGGCCAAATTGTTATGGCCAGATGACTGGGTCAGAGCATCTCTGAAACGGCAAAGCTTGTGGGGTGCTCCCGGTCAGCAGTGGTGAGTACCTACCGACAGTGGTCCGAGGAGGGACAAACCACAAACCGGCTACAGGGTGTTGGGCACCCAAGGCTCATCGATGTGCGAGGGCAACGAAGGCTATCCCGTCTAGTCCGAATCGAGAGAAGGTCTACTGTATCACAAGTCACAGAGAATTTTAATGATGGTTATGAGAGGAATGTGTCACAACACACAGTGCATCGCATCCTGCTGCGTATGGGGCTGCGTAGATGCAGACCGGTCAGAGTGCCCATGATGACCCCTGTCAACTGTCGAAAGTGCCTACAATGGGCATGCGAGAGTCGGAACTGGACCTTGCAGCAGTGGAAGAAGGTCACCTGGTCTGATGAGTCCCGTTTTGTTTTACATCACGTGGATGGCCGTGTTCGTGTGTGCCATTTACCTGGGGAAGTGATGGCACCAGGATGCACTTTGGGAAGACGACAAGCCGGTGGAGGGAGTGTGATGCTCTGGGCATTGTTCTTCTGGGAAATCCTGGGACCGGCCATTCATGTGGACGTCAATTTGACACGTGCCACCTACCTAAACATCGTTGCAGTCCAGGTACACCCCTTTATGGCAATGGTATTCCCTGATGGCAGTGGGGTCTTTCAGCAGGATAATGCGCTCTGCCACACTGCACACACTGATCGGGAATGGTTTGAGGAACATGATGAAGTGTTCAAGGAGTTGTCCTGGCCTCCAAATTCCCCAGATCTCAATCCGATTGAGCATCAGTGGATCCACAGCAGCTCCACCTCACAACTTACAGGACTTTAAGGATCTGCTGTTACTATCTTGGTGCCAGATACAACAGGACATCTTCAGGGGTCTTGTAGAGTCCATGGCTCGCTGTGTAAGTGCTGTTTTGGCAGCATATGGAGGACTAACAGCATATTAGGCAGGTGGTCATAATGTTTTGTCTCATCTGTGTATTTAAAACACATGAATCTAATTCAGGGGTGCATATACCATTATAACACTTTTAGAAATAACTAAATTCATCCACCCCACTTTTTGAGAAATAATAATTACAAGTGGAGGCTTTTAAGATCCATCAGAAACCTCTGGCAGCTGGTTGCTTCGGCAGTGTGCAGAACTTACACAACAGCTGTAAACTTATTAGATAGCGCCCTGTTTTGATTCAGCAATTCAGTTCCGGTGAATGCAGACAATGTGATTAATATAAGTAAGCCCAACAGCCTGCCAGTAGCGACAGACACTGAGCTACAATCTACCTGAGCAAACATAGACATCATATTTGACTATTGTAAGTTTTTAAACAGATGAAAACATTTTACATTTTGGTAACTTGATCTCTGACCTCTTTATTGTTAGTGTTTTTCACTGAAACACTGAATTGATTTGGTGGACAAAAACATTTCAAACATTTTATAACAATATTGTTTCACTGCTTTAATATATATATATATATATTATTCTCAACTATTTGTGCCAACCTTTTATTTTTCTATGAGTTTTCAGCTTTTTTTTATCTTATTTATTTATTTTTCACTTTCTCTGGACAGTTACACCACTTTTTTTTACTTTAAGTCCCAGAAAAAACATCAAAATGACTTTGAACTCATGTTCATCATAGTAGAGGTGTATTCAAGAAACTGTAACTTAATAGTTTTGAACAAAAAATGGCATCAAGTCATTTGAACCGCTATCATTAGCAAACTCCACCAATAACCCCAAAAAACTGCTCACTTTAGGGATTTATTCATATTAAAAGCATGCAAAGTGGTCAACTGAGTGTGAATACTTTGAATCTCATCCTTTCACTGTTACAGCTACTGTTCAATCAAAACATTCGGAATCTGAATCTGATGATCTGAAGACTTTCATGCTTTGAAAGTTGTCGTTCAGCCAGTGCATACCATGGCACTGGTTAAGCTGTTTGGAATGGAAAACCAGCTGCTTACTGTATACTATAAAACAGTATGTGAAACAGTATACGATAATAAACATTTCAAGCAGTTGTATGCAACACTGTTATCACATGACCTCATTATGCTATGAATAACACTGTAGTATGCTATTATTTAAAATCTGTTTAACTGTTGTTGTTTTTTCAATAGTAGGCAGTATACAGCATATACTGCACAGTATTCAGTAAGTAATAAGCAAGTATTTCATTTCAAACATATCTTAAAGGCTTTACCTCAGGGGGTGGAGTCCCAGTGGGCGGAGTCGTGAGAGATGTGCTGGAGGATGCGTTGGATGGGGACGGACTGACCGACAGCTTTGAGTCCTTCAGCTGCACCTGTTTGGCCACATTTCCATTAACCTGAAAGGCAGACACGGATTTCAGTAAAATATCCTGTGATAGATCATCTACTAGTAGCCAAACTTTTACTATCAGCACAAAGTCTGGTCCAGTTTGCAGCTTATTCTGGCCAAAAACCAGCTACTTAGACAGCAAGTTAAACCACCAACCAAAGTTATACAGAAAACTATGGACATCTTGAGGTGCAGTGCTTCAGTTTGTCCACTAGGGGTGAGACTTGACCCTCTAACTGTAGTTTCTGTCAGCTCCACAGATTTCAAAACAGAGTGGCCTCAGGCTGCTGAAGACAGATGTTCATTAAATGTAAGAGTGGGCAGCATTAGCACGGCATCTGTGACAGGTGACAGCACCCCCTTATTCCCTCCTGCCAGCTACATCCTACATGTCCACCATTAGCCAGAGGCTGAAGGATTGTGTCTCAGCTCTCTCACAGTCCAGCATCTCCTCTCTTCTGGAGACACATGTGGTCTCACAGCTCCTGTGTCTTGCTACTGTTTCTGTAAAGGCAGCACTCCTCTAGCTAACTCGAAGCAATCTGATTTTGGTTGGAAAAACACCTACGGTTTTTGCAAAAATCTTGCCCTCTTCTGTCAGAGGTCTGTCACCAGAATGGACGATAATTGACAGATTAAACAACTGCCTCTGACATTTATCTCCCTGTCACAAATGGCTAAAATAAGAACACAAGTACAACACAAACATAAATAATTGTAATATGCTTGATTAGGATACAATTTTTGGAGTTACTTTACCATTTAAAGGTGTGTGAAAATGTATTTGCTCCTTCAGGGCTTGCTGTAGAAAGTATTAAGACTGTATTTGGACACCTAAGCACAACTGTCACTGCATTATGTAACAAAATATCAAACCTAGTGGCATCTGCAAACAAATGATGCTAGAGCTTTTCTCAGAACTTTTTGTTTTTCAGTAGATGTATGCAAGGGCGTAGATTTGGGTTGCAGCGTGAAGCATTTACATGTTTACATGTACTTGCTTGTTTTGATTATTGGAGGCCCCCCCTGGAATCTACGCCCTTGGATGTATGAAGTTAGTTCTCGTCAAGTTCATGTCCTTGCAGAGTAACTACAGGTTTGACAACCAGAACGTTTTTGAACAGTATATATACTCTTTTAGCATTTAAAACCTACACTGAAAACCCTAATAAGTTGACTCTACTCAATTGATTGAGTAAACTCATTCCCTCTCATTTAGTAATGGCATCTCCAAAACTTGTGTACATAAGTTCACATAACTTGGTGTTCATATAGAATAAACTTAACTATTTAAGGTAACTAGACATAAGTAGACTTAACTCAGATTTGCTATTTAAATATTGTTGTTTATACATAATAATTTTAGTTGAATTGACTCAAATTTAGATGATACAATACTTAGATCACCCTAATGATGACATCACACGAAACAACTATTTGCAACAAAAAACAAATAATACTACAAAAGAGCTAAAACCTCAATAAATTCTTAATAACACCTATTTAAATGCCTTCGTGAGTGCCCTTTGAGCAAGGAAACATGATAAAAGAATTCAGGTGCAAGGCATTATGGGTATTCTCCATAGCTTCGATTTTGTACTCAATAGTTTGAGTTATTAACACCTAAAATCTTAAGTGTATGGATTTTTAAGAAAAATAAAATAAGGAAAATACATATTTAAGTTATGAGCCCAAAACTTGACATTTCAAATTCTTTTTAATTAAGACAACTTGATTTTTCCAGTAATGACATCATTAGGGTTTACAGTAGGGCTGAAACGATTAGTCGACATTATCGACAACGTCGACAACAAAAAAATTGTCGAGAACAGTCGTTTGATCTCATTTACCATAACATGAGATCACATTCAACTATAATGATGACATGTGAGAGCAGCACTGCAGTTCGCTCCTGACTGAGGAGAGGAACAATTACACAGCTCACAGTCTAAACTATCCAAACAGCTTCAGGTGATGTAGATCGCAAAGTACAAGGGAATTATAATGTACAATAAAATACAATTTATAATAAAAATACAAAATAAGTAAATCATCTCATTGTGAAAGAAGTGGAGCCAGAGCTCTTTAAAGGAAACACCGTGGCGTTACATCTTTAATACAGTTATATTTAATGCGTTATAGCTTTAATAAAGTTCAAATAATACGGAAGCAGATCATGTAAATAACTACAAACTCCGTGCGGTCAGCGCCTCTTCTATGAGTTGCATGAATGTCCCGATCTAAAGGGGAAAGATTCAAACTGCACCCGGCTGATGCACACTCTGTCACGGGGACGCTCAAGCGTGCACACTTGCTGCAGCTAGATTATAACGTGATGGCTCGTGACTTATTGAATCATAATATATGTGTCACTGTGCATTTCTTATCATGAAGAAAACTGGCAATACACAGCTTCATTTTTTTTGAGAGTTTTTGTGAGTTAAAGATGGATTGAAGTGAACAGAAAGGTGAGAGAGGGTAGTCTTCGCGCCATTATACACTGCAACAAAATATGTTTTTGATTTGTTTTTGTTTTGGCTTGTTTCCAAAAATAATATCTAAAACTCATTTAAAACAACGTACATTTTATTTAGCAGCTATACTGCAGAAGAAAAAAATGTTATCGGAGAATGTTGAACATAATATTAAAAATACAAATATTTTAAAATATCTAAAAATCCTTTAAAAAATGATGCATTCACCTGAGAAGCAGCATATAAGATATTCAGACTTGCTTTTAGAGAATAGATCTTGAATATAAGTATATTTTGTCTTTACTGCACTCGCAGAAGTATAACCAAGTGAAAAAATACACTTGTATACAAAATACACTTATATATACACAGTTGTGCTCAAAAGTTTGCATACCCTGGCAGAAATTGTGAAATTTTGGCATTGATTTTGAAAATATGACTGATCATGTCTTTTATTTAAGGATAGTGATCATATGAAGCCATTTATCATCACATAGTTGTTTGGCTCTTTTTTAAATCATAATGGTAACAGAAATCACCCAAATGGTCCTGATCAAAAGTTCTCATACCCTTGAATGTTTGGCCTTGTTACAGACACACAAGGTGACACATACAGGTTTAAATGGTAATTAAATGTTAATTTCCCACATCTGTGGCTTTTAAAATTGCAATTATTGTCTGTGTATAAATAGTCAATGAGTTTGTTAGCTTTCACGTGGATGCACTGAGCAGGCTAGATACTGAGCCATGGGGAGCAGAAAAGAACTGTCAAAAGACCTGCGTAACAAAGTAATGGAACTTTATAAAGATGGAAAAGGATATAAAAAGATATCAAAAGCCTTGAAAATGCCAGTCAGTACTGTTCAATCACTTAAGAAGTGGAAAATTTGGGGATCTCTTGATACAAAGCCAAGGTCAGGTAGACCAAGAAAGATTTCAGCCACAACTGCCATAAGAATTGTTCGGGATACAAAGAAAAACCCACAGGTAACCTCAGGAGAAATACAGGCTGCTCTGGAAAAAGACGGTGTGGTTGTTTTAAGGAGCACAATATGACGATACTTGAACAAAAATGAGCTGCATGGTCGAGTTGCCAGAAAGAAGCCTTTACTGCGCCAATGCCACAAAAAAGCTCAGTTACAATATGCCCAACAACACCTTGACATGCCTCACAGCTTCTGGCACACTGTAATTTGGAGTGACGAGACCAAAATAGAGCATTATGGTCACAACCATAAGCGCTATGTTTGGAGAGGGGTCAACAAGACCTATAGTGAAAAGAATATTATCTCCACTGTGAAGCATGGTGGTGGCTCATTGATGTTTTGGGGGTGTGTGAGCTCTAAAGGCACGGAGAATCTTGTGAAAATTGATGGCAAGATGAATGCAGCATGTTATCAGAAAATACTGGCAGACAATTTGCATTCTTCTGCATGAAAGCGGCGCATGGGACGCTCTTGGACTTTCCAGCACGACAATGACCCTAAGCACAAGGCCAAGTTGACCCTCCAGTGGTTACAGCAGAAAAAGGTGAAGGTTCTGGAGTGGCCATCACAGTCTCCTGACCTTAATATCATTGAGCCACTCTGGGGAGATCTCAAACGTGCGGTTCATGCAAGACGACCAAAGACTTTGCATGACATGGAGGCATTTTGCCAAGACGAATGGGCAGCTATACCACCTGCAAGAATTTGGGGCCTCATAGACAACTATTACAAAAGACTGCACGCTGTCATTGATGTTAAAGGGGGCAATACACAGTATTAAGAACTAAGGGTATGCAGACTTTTGAACAGGGGTCATTTCATTTTTATCTTTGTTTCCATGATTTGTTTTATGATTGTGCCATTCTGTTATAACCTACAGTTGAATATGAATCCCATAAGAAATAAAAGAAATGTGTTTTGCCTGCTCACTCATGTTTTCTTTAAAAAATGGTACATATATTACCAATTCTCCAAGGGTATGCAAACTTTTGAGCACAACTGTACATTCTCTTAAAGCAAGTCTAAACATCTTGTATGTTTCTTCTCAAGTTAAATGTATCTTGTTTTAAGAATTTTTAGACTATTTTAAATGGAAAACAAGACAAAAAACTTGATAACAATAGGATTAACCTTAAAAGTATTTTTTTTCCCCTTTAATTCAGTGAATGTCATTTAGAGGTATTTTTAAAAGATGATTTTGTCCTCTTTATTGTTAGCAAGCACTTTTAAAATAACCTTTTAAGTCGGGGCACAAGCTGAATAATCAGTTAAGGGCTAATGATTAATTGTTGCAATAATCGCAAAATAGTCGAATAATCGTTCTAGTAATCATTAGATTAGTCGATTATCAAAATAACTGTTAGTTGCAGCCCTAGTTTACAGTGTAACAAACTTCTTTTTATGAAATATTGTGCTTGAAAATATGAAAGTACAGCTTTCCACAGATGGCATGCTCTTGCACTCAAAGACAGTTGGACCGGGCACAACAGAATGCAGGGATCTCGAGATGTGTTCTTCAAAGTTTCAAACTACGTTTAACTTGACACAAAGTCCCATAACACAGTGCTCATGACTAGAGATGCTGAAAACTAGTGAGATGCAATGCAACCAAAGTGAGATGCTCCAAAAGTGTCAGTCTTGCACATGAGTATATACACTGAACAATTAAAAATTGCGCAGATGAAAGTAGGCCAGTAATAGGGTTATGTTTAATTATAAACATTTTGTATCGACTAAGTACTTTACTTGTCTGTTGCCACAATGTAAATTCTTCAGTGTGAAAAAAAGCTCATTGGTCACTGCCATGGCCACAGTTGTCCGCCCTACTGAATAAAAGTGTCAAAAGTTGCCTGTGAGTAGGCAGGGTCATTAACCGCGTTTCCACTATCGGTACAGGTTTGGGAAAAAAATAAAACAATTTAAATGTGGGCACAGTACAAACCTGTTAAAACTCCCAATGGACAAAGCGGTGCCCAAAGAAATGACTTTCCATGGTTTGGTGAACTTTCATAGATGGTGTGCTTGGACATCGATATAAACTTGATATTCTAGATAACTAGATAACATGATACCTCAGCTTGAGATTCCCTCTTGCTTGTGAAATGGGTGGGGTATGTGACGTTGGCACCAGGGCGGTTGTATTAAGGGCGGGTTTTAGGGCAACGCTGCAGGACTATTGACACTATGGTGGAAACACAGATAGATTTTGGTCTTGCGGCTCGAAGTCCAAGGCTATTGGCCTCAGCTGGTCAGTTGATAGCCCTTGTTCGGACTGGCCCGATAGTGGAAAAGCGGCTATTAACTCCTCCGATAGTTCAGTTGCGCACTAACTCCCTCTGATTCATGAACAACTGTGTAAACAAAGCTTACAATGAAAATAGGCTGAAAAATCGGCAATGATCTGTGAAGACACCCGTTACCTGATCCGTCCACCTCTACTCCAGTATGAAAACTGTGAGATGCAGTTGAATGGCTGTGGGTATCTGCTTTGTACAATACTGAGTGTGCACTAACAAAAGGATATATGCTGCAAGTTCAGTTTACTTAATTAAAATAAACTAAAGCAACACAATTCTAGAACATTTTGCCTCAACGTGATTTCACTGCGTTCTAGCCATTTAAAATTGTAAAATGGAAGTTTACTTAATCCAGTTGTGACTACATGAATATTTGTGGCGGTGTTAATGCAGCATTGATTTCCATTTCGCAGCATGCTTTGCATGGGACTCTATGGGGAGAGTAAATTTTAAAATTAAGTGTTATTTTATGTTTTTTTTGTTTAAGATGAATATGAAGGGGGATACTTGTTAGTGTTTAATGTTTTGTTATGTTGAAATTTAGAAGAGTTTCTTTTGTTGGAATTTTGGGGTTACCATTATGGTGAAGAGTGGAGCTTGAGCTAATGATGAGGATGGGTAGCTATCACAATTGGTTGTTTGCTTCGTTGAGTAAATGCTGTGCTGCTAACCATAGCATAGTTCCTAAACGACACTCTGTAGTGCTACCATCCAGCATGTAAAAACAAACTAGTTAGCACATAAATAAAAGATTTATATGAGTTACATTGACATGTCTAATTTTGTTGGGTTTACTCAATTCAACTAGGTTCTTTCTACACAAGGTGTTTGTGTTGAGATTATATAGTCATTTTAAGTTAAGAAAACTCATTTCAAACATGTGGAACCACTCTACATGATTGAATCAAGTTAATTCAAAGAGCTATTCTTGTAGCTCAATGAAACATGGAGTTATCAACCAGATTGTCCCATCTAGAGTAGTCTGCCAGACAACGTGGACCCCAAACCTCACATCCGTACAGAGCAATTGGCATGACAATACTGTCAAAAGTGTTACACCAAATTGTGACAGAAATGTCTACTTGGGTAAATTTGTCTTTAATAGCATAGAATGTTCTTCCAGCTTTCTCTTTGAGTGCATTCATTGCCAGAACAAAACCTCCCGAGGCGCTGATTTTTAGACTGAGGTAGTCATAGTGTAGGGTGTGTTCTATTGGAGTGTTTCCCAGAGTGAACGTGTATCTGGTTTCCTGTTATCTGTATTTTTTATGGAAGATCATGATTTCATTTTTTTAAATTCATTGTAAGGGCCCAGTTCTGACAATAGTTCTCCAGCAGGTCCAGGTGCTGTTGTAATCCCAGTATCTGACAGCAGCACCAGGTCTTCTGCATAGAGAAATTTCACTTCTAAATTATTTAGAGTAAGACCGGGTGTTGCACATTGTTCCAGCAGTACTGCTAACTCATTAATATACAAGTTAAACTGAGTTGGACTCAAACTGAAACCCATTCTCACTCCACGCCCTTGAGTGAAAAATTCAGTTCTACTATAGCCAATTTGATCTCTGCACCTGTTATCCGAATACATACATTTAAATGCATCAAACATTTTACCTCCTTATGCCAGACTGTAGAATTTTACAATATAGACCATTGTGCCAAATTGAATGAAACCCTTTTTTTAAATAAACAAAACATGCATACATTTTGCCTTTGCTTTTTTGGTGAACGTGCTGTTTGACTACAGTGTGTAGCGTGTGAATGCAGTCAGTGGTGCGGTTGTTTGGTAGGTTTCCAATCTGACACTTACTCATAGACATTGTGCTTGGTAATCAATATTTTGACTTTCACATTCTTCTTTTGTTTTTGCTGATTCGCATTCTTCGTGCATATCGCCACCTACTGTGCAGGGAGAATTGATAGTAAAAAAAGGACTTAAATATTGATGTATTTCTCACTCACACCTATCATATCACTTCTGAAGATATGGATTAAACCACTGGAGTTGTATGGATTACTTTTATGCTGCCTTTATTTGCTTTCAAGACCTTCAAATTTCTGGCCACCATTCACGTGCATTGTATGGACCTACAGAGCTGAGTAATTCTTCTGAAAATCTTTGTTTGTGTTCAGCAGAAGAAAGAAAGTCATACACATCTGGGATGGCATGAGGAAGATTTTCTTTTCTTTTTATTTTTGTGGCGTATTGTATTTTTTGTAATCCCTGAGTGTTTCACAGTAATTTGGTCTTGTTTCAATGTTGTGTGGCTCTCTGTGTTTTTGGTTGGGGAGCTGTCTCAGTAGTTTTCATCCCCAGTTTTTTTTTTTTTTTTTTAAGAATAGAGAAAGTTTGCTTTGATTGCACACCTTTGATAAATATAGTTTATTTGATTTACTGCAGAATTTACATCGATCTTGTTTGCCTTAAACTGTGTTTTTTAAAATCTATTGATTAGGTTGTATCTATTTATGAATGTGTTTTGTCCCCCCTGGAATCCCGGCTTCTCAACATGATGATTGGTTGAGCTTTCAAATGGGCAGGACTTCACAACAAAAAGTTCAGTAGTTCGTAAGTTAATGTAATCTTGTGTTGAAGCAGTAAACGTATTTGGCTTGCTGTCCGTATACTGGAGGGCTCGGAGCTTGAGACTCGACTCGAGTCCTGATTACCCCCCGGACTTTACTTATTTAGATAATGAATCTAGAGAATATGTGGAGATGGGGTGGAGGTGGGATGTCGGGAGAGTTGTCACAGGAAGCAGGTAAGCAACGGCTTATATATTCCTGCTCGTGGGCTGTGATTTGTCAGATTCAAATTAACATGCTCCTCCCGAACCTCTGTTAATTAACTCCATCTAATAATTGAAACAGTGATGTATAATGTATGATTGACAGTGTACGAAATGTAAAAGCATCACTGTTGCAGGGTTGTGCAAAATTCAGAATTTCAGAATTAACTCTTTCAATCCATGAGTTGGAATTTTAATTGAATTGGCCACACCCACAGGAAATTGAATTAATCTGAACTGGAATGAAAGGAAGTTGAATTTACTGAATTGCAATTCAAAGAAATTCAACACACAATTTAATTAGTTTTAGCTTCTAGACATCAAGATTTAGTTTTTGCTGTACAGCACCAGAAATGGTCCACCACATTGTTTTCAGAAATCTTCATAAAAATAGATTCAAAATAGTGAAATAAATGAAATACAAATTTCTATAGGTGGCATTTTAAACACTATTGCATTTATTATTATTATTTATACTGTAAAAAGTGATGTTTGTTGAACTTAAATTAAGTTTGCATTGCTTTTTTATTAAGTTGAAATACTTCTTTTTAAGTAAACTAACTGAACTTAAAATGTCAACCTGCCATGACTTTTACATATTAGCTGTTCATATTAATTTTACATATTTAAATTAAGTAACTTTAAGAAGATTTCTTAAGCTCTATCAACTTACAGTAGTTAGATGAAAATTGCTTCCTTTATTTACATGGTTTTAAACTGTTCAATATTTAGAGCATCTCATGTACTTTTCATTCCATGTAAAGCAATGTGTTTTACTCATCACATTAACACTTATAAGAAAAACAAACAAACATATAAAGTATTTTAAAATGGCACACACTGACCTCGACACTTGATACATTAAACACGATAAAGGGTGACAATCAACAAATTGATCATATCATTAGAGAAACAAACTCATCCTGACATCGTAAAAAAACAAGTTACCTACCGTGACAACAGAATCAACAACAAAAATTTAAATAAAACCATGCAAAATGCAACCATTTTGTTCATGCCCCAGTGCATGCTGGGAAGAAGGTAAATGGGACTGAACCACATAAACATTTTGTGTATGCCAATTTAAACTCAAATAAATGAATTAATCCAACTCACTGCTATGCATTCCTGAAAGTTGTCAAGCAAAAATAAATAAATATATATATATGTACAATATACAAGTAAATCTGTCAATGTTTTTTTCAGCATTATTTTCACAGTGTAATGTCTGGAAACACCCCATTTGTTATGCATATGATAATATGTTTCATTTTATACTGAAAAATCAAATGTATTATAAAAAAAAAAAAAAACTTAAAAACAGTCTGAAGAACAATATGAATTTATTTGAATTTCATTCTATTTTAATTCTACTTCTTTAAATTCAAATTCAAATTGCAATTCTACATCATTTTTGCAACCTCAATTCAAAATTCAGTCCAACTTCAGGAACTGAATTGGCATTCTTCATTCAATTCTGAATGGTGCACAACCCAGCGCTGTTGAGAGTAGTGTGTGTTCGGCAGCTCAGAGATACAGTACACGCACAGTCATATGCACTTTTAATTGTTTTGAGCTTAGTTAATTATTTTTCCTTTAAACATTTCACTCTTTGAGTAGTACTTAGAGCAGCTTTTGGGAGAAACACTGAAGACACCAAAAACAATAGTCTGTGCTTCCCAACTCTTGAAAAGCAACAGTCACCACTATTTGATTCCCTGGGAATAAAATTACTGATAAAATGTATTGCTTTAATTCAATTTTGGATGAAAGTGCCTGCCGAGTGATCAATTATAAATGTATGAGTGTAGGGATGGTAAGCATTATATGATGGGTTTTTAAAAGTTGTGCCTTGCATTACTTCACCAGCAAGACTTGCCAGCATGACCAGAAAAAACATACTGGTAGACCGAAACTCCAGCTGTAGTTATAGGTTAGGATAGGTCAAGGCAAACAACCCATTTTGTTGTACAGTATTTGTTTGGGAAAGACTGCACTCAAAAATAAATCCAAAAAGGAAAGTGTACAAGGCTGAGAAATGCTGTGTTGTTATTAGGGCTTGGTGATATTGTTTTAAAAAAATCATCTCTCTATATTTTTCAGCCATATTTTTCAACTATTATATTAAAGAACTAGTTCAAACACAGGTACAGTCAACTAATGCTAATTAAGCGATTTGGCGATAGATATCACAGTTATATGACAAGTGAAGTAACTAAGTAATTAGTGATGCTACTAACTTAATGAAGTTCCAAACGTAAATTCAGGAGGAGCTTGTTTATCTAGGCCTGCCAATCATATCTCAAGGTTATACACTGTCTGGCCAAAAAAAAAAAATCGTAGTTTGGATATAAATAATGGTTATGATCTGGGGTTGCTTCCATTGGTCAGGTGTAGGCTCAATAACATTATGCGGCAATAAAATGAAGTCACCTGAGTACGTGAATGTACTGAATGACCAGGTTATCCCATCAATGGATTTTTTCTTCCCTGATGGCATGCGCATATTCCAGGATGACAATGCCAAGATTCATTGGGCTCAAATTATGAAAGAGTGGTTCAGGAAACATGAGGAATCATTGAATGAATTGGCCACCACAAAGTCCTGACGTTAATCCCATTGAAAGTCTTTTGGATGTGCTAGAGAAGACTTTACGGAGTGATGTCGAAATAATGTCATGACGAATGTGCGCCGTAATCAAAGCTAAAGGTGGTATTGACGGTATTGAGTCTTCTCAATACCTTGGTTGATAGCTCCATGTTTCATTGAGCTACAAGAACCACATACACACACTAAAAAAAATAGCTCTTTGGATGAACTTGATTCAATCATGTAGAGTGGGTCCACATGTTTTCTTAACTTAAATTTACTATATAATCTCAACACAAACACCTTGTGTAGAAAGAACCTAGTTGAAGTCTTATCAAGCACATCCCTAAGACTTTCAATGGGGTTAAGGTCAGGACTCTGTGGTGGCCAGTTTATATGTGAAAATGATTCCTCATGATCCCTGAGCCACTCTTTCACAATTTGAGCCCGATGAATCTTGGCATTATCATCCTGGATTATGTCTGTGCATCAGGGAAGAAAAAATCCATTGATGGGATAACCTGGTCATTCAGTACATTCAGGTACTCAGCTGACTTCATTTTATTGCCGCATAACATTGCTGAGCCTAGACCAGACCAACTGAAACAACCCCAGATCATAACCATAATTTAAATCCAAACGGCTACTTTTTTTGCCCAGGCAGTGTATAAGTGGCTGCTCCCCTTACTCCAGTGACAATTCTTCTGGCATCCCTCCACCTCCCCAACTCCAACTAAACATTTCCTAATGCCTATATCAATTATTATTTCATTTAGTTTTTTCTATTTTTTGCTTTAATCAGTTTGTCCAGGGGAGGATTTTAGAGCTCAAGCCCAGTCCTGTGCTCAAGCACGAAAAACACTATGTCACTGTTTGTTTTATTTTATGTATTCATTAATTTTTGTGTATGTGTAAAGTGTGACAATCTGCGATAATAGAATCTCCAAATGTAATTCACTGACCCTCTGTCATAGCTCTCAAATCATATTTGTTCTTGCGCTCAATTAAAAATAATGCATTCGGACATGTCACACCAGGTTTGACGTCACTTGACAAATCGCTTTGCAGCAAGTTTGCAAAACACGACCGCAATTAAGTTTTGATAGCTACAGCAGAGGAAATTATCAATGAATAAACACTTAAATTTCAGTCTGTTCTCCACACAAAGCTCTCCTATGACTTCAGAAGACTCATATGAACTACATATGGCTCTGACATTTCACCTGACTTCTCCTTTTATGTTTCACGGAAGAAAATTGTGAGAACATTTTAAATCTTGGATGAATTAATAATCTTCTCAAAAGTGGCTCATCCAATCAGAAATTAGATCCACTTTTAGAAAGATCACATTAGCTTGATTCTCTCTATAATACTACTCTTAATGCATTAGTATAGCTTGCTAGTATGATATCATTAGAGCTGTTGTCTTACCTTGTCCTCCATGTCTCCGTTGAGCACTGGTTCAGGCAACGGTCCTGCAGGCAGAGAAAAGCAGCACTGGTCAGTCATAGATCACCAACTATACCTCAAACTTTCATCTGCATCCTTTAGACAGTCAGCTTTCTCCAACAGCAACTGTAATGCTCCTCATCAGGCAGCAAGGAAGAGCGAAGACACTTCAAACATCTTCATCAGGACATTAGCTAGTATGACATTTACTCTTCTCAGGTTGCAGTGAGCAGATGTCTCCTCTGTTACATACTACAGGTATGTGCTTCATTCATTATTCTGGTAAAGATCATCTCCGTAGTGAGACACATAGTACCTGGATACGTGTCGTCACGGCCCATGAACCCCCGTAATTCCATGGGGAACAAAATTGAGACGCCTTCATAGTGGATTACACATCAACAAATGAAGTGACACAAGAGACGTATGCGGAGATCTTGGCATGATACTGTAAATGATGGCTGTGCTCCAAAACCTACTTTGCCCATCGGACACAGGAATATGTCGCTCACAAGGTTGAAAACACTTGTGAAACATCATCGAAAAAGACAGATTTCAGAAAATGCTGCTCTTTTAATTTGTAAACACAGTCAAAAGAAACACAATGTAAAAGAACTTGCAACAGGGAAGTGTTTTACGGATACACATTTCTTTGCTGGCGCACACGGAGAAGAAGTTCCACTCTCTGACCATGTGCACACTAGAACAGTGAAGCGTTGTTTAGGGTTCCAGAGCACGAGAGATGTCTACGCATCCCTGAAAGAGGAAATGTCTGATGGTGTGATGCTGGGCTCCAGATAATTTGCCCACGATGACGCATGTATAGGGCAGAGTGCCAAGCATCACTAGCCAATCAAACTGGCATGATGGTATAGGGTTTCAAGGTCACCGCCCCGTGAAGAAGCTCCCACAGCGCCAGCTACAGATGCACCGTCGAAGTTACCGACTTGAAAGGGAACAGTCATTAAGTCCCCGCCAGGATTTCCCCTCCTGCATTAGAGGACGAGCACTGGATCGCAATTAGAGTGAGAATTGGATCTGAGGAAACTGATTTTTCTACATACTTCATTGTAAGTGTTGAGTAAAGCAGATATCAGATTGACCTCAGATTATATTTAAGTGTTTGAATAAAACTTTCCTCCATTTTAAGTGGCTAACGTGATCAACAAGGTCGTGAGTCAAGCTGCCACTGAGGCTACGTCTACATTAATCTGGTTAGATTTGAAAACGGTGTTTTCAAAACGCTCTCCATCCACTCTGCCATTTTCAAATGTTTTCCAAAAGTTGCTCGTCCACACTCAAACGTACGAAAACAATTAAATTCGCTTACTACACATGCGGAAACATTTTTAATAAGCGTGGCCCTCTGTCATTTCCATGTACGAATGGATGAAACACAATTGTCCTTGTGCTCCGTCACCGTCACCGGACTGCAATCCTGAGTAAACTTCCCATCGCCTTTGAAGTAATACAATGTGAAGTTTGAACAAAGTAACATATA